>NC_041015.1:19618046-19979594 GCF_004193775.1 Glycine soja
AGTTCCTTGATGGTTCTCTCTTTCTCTCACAATGGTGTTTCTGGTGAAATACCTCTTGAGATTAGTGGTTGTTTGCAACTTGAAGTTTGGCAATTATGGTCAAATTTTCTAGAGGGTAACATTCTGGGTGATATCTCTCGTCTCTCTCATTTAAAGGAGCTTAATTTGGGGCACAATAGGTTGAAAAGTGATATCCCGATGAAATATCAAAGTGTTCTGCTTTGAGTTCACTCTTGTTGGATAGTAATCACTTCACAGGTCATATACCAGGTTCATTGTCAAAATTGTCAAATTTGACGGTGTTGAAACTTTCTTTGAATCAATTGACAGGGAAAATTCCGATTGAACTATCAAGTATTTCTGGTTTGGAGTATTTAAATATGTCTAGTAATAACCTTGAGGGTGAGATTCCTCACATGCTAGG
This sequence comes from Glycine soja, assembly GCF_004193775.1. Classification (NCBI taxonomy): domain Eukaryota; kingdom Viridiplantae; phylum Streptophyta; class Magnoliopsida; order Fabales; family Fabaceae; genus Glycine; species Glycine soja. The sequence goes on from NC_041015.1 coordinate 19,618,471, forward strand.
TGCTACATTTAATGACCCTTCTATGTTTTCAATGAACCAAGGGTTATGCAGGAAGCCCTTGCATAGAGAATGTGTGAATGATCCGAGTGCCTGATTGGGCATTTGAAGCTGCTGGTCAAGAAACAAGGGGCATGGACCATGATGCTGCTGCATATCATCCAAGACTTTACCTAACTCCATCTCAAGTAGTTTTCATTGATGTTTCTGTGACGCCCTCTACCCCTCATATATATGTACTAATAATAAAAGGAATAAGAAATCAGAATTAATTAAAATTTTTTAAAAAACATTTAAATGTACGCCTTTCAAAAGGGTAAAAGGCTCGCATTCACTTTTCTAACATCATAATAAAACTTGTCCAAATAAATAATAAATCATCTCAGCTCAAAACAAGGTCGTCCAAGACTTCATGCAATTAATATAGAAACCTATACCCCAATGTCATATCCTATCAGAGCATTGTGTTCCCGTGTCCTCTAGCATGAGGTTCTTCATAGTCATCCACCTAACCATCTACTCCCATGAAAACAAGGTTCGAGATCATCACAGGATCCAAACACAAATAGCACACAGGGAGTGAGTTATCACATTCCTAGCTAATAGAGAGAAATAAGACAACATGTGGATATACATATCATATAAACGGATATAACTTACTTAAACATAGCTCACGTCATTCCATCACTTTATCGCATAACATCACATCCCAACACAACACGTCTCATTCATTTTCACATCATTCATGTACTCAAGGATCAAAACACAATATCACTAAATCAATAAATATCGATCAATACATAAGGTTATGCAATAGATACACTAAGACTCAATCCTATATGTAATATGGTACCATGTCAGTAAAAAACCTCGTTGGGCGCCTAGGAGTACATGATAGGACAAACCACACACTAGTAAGTCAGGTCACTCTCACTTGGTAAAATCATAGGGAGACCAGTCGAGGTCACGCTATTTTGTGAGAATGCTTCAACCATGTGGAATCAATACATGCTTAAAGGAGCACTCAAATTGGTTGTATTTACCCCCAAGGCCTACACTCCGAAGAGTCCGTCATGGCCTCTCCCTCTTGATTCAGGTCCAACCCAGAAAACATCTTAGCACGTAGACTATATCTATGAATTGTAAAAAAGACACGACTCCTCAATTATTCTCAAAATAATTTTATCTCATTGCACTTGTGATTAAACTCGTCGGGTCCCCCAGTGGTTCCCATCACAATACTCGTCGTGCATTAACTCATTGCCCTTAAAGGGTCTTATAGTTGTGTAATTGTACTATGATTCATAGCTCACAACTCAATGCACACAACATCTCAATGCACATATATATTACAAGTCAATACATACTCAATTTATCACACACTCGGTCTCAATCACAATGGTATAATTCCAATTAAACATGTTACCACACCTAATGAATCATATGCATTTTACCTATGAACTATGCAATACACACAACTCCTCAATTGTTCTAAAAATAATTTTATCTCGTCGTGCTTGTGATTAAACTCGTCGGGTCCCCACAACAGATCCCATCATAATACTCGTCGCCCTTAAAGGGTCTTACAATTGTGTGATTACACAGTTCATAGCTCACAACTCAATACACACATCTCAATACACATGTATTTCACCATTCATCACAGGTTTAATTTGTCACTTACTCACAATTTGAATCGCAATTTCATAATCTCAATGTAACAGTTTATACAAAATGTTTCTCACAACATGGGGAGAAACCCCTCAAACAATTTCATAAAATCATATTAAAATCAGTGAATCAAATCATAGGTAAAAAATATGAAAGCACCAAGAGCACTCAAGTTTATCAACCAATTCACATTAGGACATCAATTGGTCCATTAACACAACAATATCGTATTTATAATTGTAAAGGAAAATTATAATTCAATAAACATCCCAAAATAAATCTCAATTTGATCTCATAAGGATTCCTACACATTTTCATTCTAACCCCAATTGCGATAAACTCATCCCTTACCTCTAAGTGGGCTCACGTGTGTATTCTAGCAGTGATAGTGGCATCTCTAGCGGTTTCTTGTGATTCCTCAAGCTTTTCCTCTGGTTGTTCTACTGGGCTTTCCAAGCGTTAGAGAGGAGGAGAAGAAATTGAAGCCTTAATTCTACTCTCTACGTGTGATGAGTATTTCTCCCTCCCTAAAAATTTCACTAGAAATCCCAACGGTGAAGATATGCAGAAATGTGTTTCTAGTCTGGTGCTTAAATTTCATGATGGTTCAACGGTTAACAAGTTGGAGATTGTAGTTTTACCCGGACAGGTTTTGGGTGTCTACGAGAAAAGGAAAATCTCAGTGAGAGGGATATTTCTTCCACCGCAGATATTATTTTCAAAATCCCAACGGTGAATCTGTGTGGAAATAAGTTCCAAACCTTGTGTTTAAATTTCACACCGATCCAACAGTGAACTTGTCCGGAATCATCATTTTAATGAGATAGATTTGAGTGTATGCGGGAATAATAGAGGGTTTTGGAAGTGGGAGAAGGGAAAATGAAACTGAGAGGAAGAGAAACCGCAGAGACTAATGTCAGTCTGAAAAAATGACCTAGCATTTCTCTATTTATAGATAGATACTCCCAATCCATTATTTACTCTATTTTTTTTATTTATTATTTTATAAAGAAATACTCTATTTTATTTCCTATCAAATGAATAAATCAAATATGTTTTTTGTTTTCTCTCAAACCATTATTTTAATAAATTTATTTCTCCTGATTTATTTAATTACAAAAATCTCATCATTTTTTTTCTAAAACTCTATTTATTTTAAATGAAAAACCTTTTTAATTTAATTCACAAAAAATGGAATGTTACAGTTTCTAGTCTTGTCGATTTCATATTAGAACTTCTGTAAAGTAACAGATCATGTTATTCTTTGTTAAGCAGAGTGAACTTTACTATCATTTTGTCACATAGTTAATGGAATGTATTATATATGGCTTGCATTTCATGAATTAGCCCTACCATCTGTTTTATGTTTTTGACAATGTGTTGGTTATTATTTTAGCCCAGAGAGAAGCAGTTGAAGCTTTAATTTTGGAACTACCAAAGTTTAGGTTAAAGGTTGTTCCTACTAATTGTAGTGAATGCCTCATCTGCTTAGAAGAGTTCTATGTAGGTGTCGCAATGTGCCCTTCGCGGGCGAGCGAGGGCGAGGCTCACGGGTGCGCTTTCCAAAGGAGGAAAGGTGCGCGGAGTCGCCACCAACATTTATTTGTGGAAAACGTCGGAAAAACCAAAGGAAAGCAGTCAAAATGAAAATTCTAAGTTCAGGAGTTGTATTTACGCTTGAGGAAGGTATTAACACCTCTCACGTTTGTCCCAAAGGACAACAGTCTATTTTTTAGAATTGTGGAATTGTGTTATTTTAACTTTTATTTCTTTTTATTTTTTTGAGGTCGACAAAAGCGGGGCTTTTGCTCCTGCGTACCCTCCTTTGGAGAGGAAATCAGACCTACGTAGTTCTTTCTTATGCGTGAATCAAGTGATTCTTTTTACTTGAAAAGTCATCATTTTAAGGCGTTGGACCTTAAAAATGATCCATTTAACTTGGTAAGAAAACTGAAATGATAAACTTTCAAAACCCTATTTTTGTGGACGAGCTTGACTAGGCGAGTTGATTTTAGCCTTAGTTTCACTTTAGTTATTAGTCAATTCAATTAAGAATGAGGAATCCCAAAGAGAAAACGTCCGATTGATCTTTCGCTTTTATTCTACTAAAAGGTATTTTTTGATTATTATATTATTATTTTACCTCTTTTTTTATTTCCAACGTGGTTACGGCACGACCGAACGGTCGCAATTCATTTTAACCAAAATTAACGGATGATACAATTCAAACGATCGGTGGAAATTTATTTTATTTTTAGATTAAACGAGAAATGACTTAAATAAATGGCTTAAGCACGTCAAAAGGGGGTATAAAAAGTAAATGAAAACGAGAATAAAAATACATGAAACAAAATGTGGACCACCACGGGTACATAGAATGAATTAGAAAGCTTGGTTTGAGGTACTTACCCGTTGAAGACTGAAGAAAACGAAGAACGAACGATGAATCTTGAAGAACGGTCGAGAATCCTCGCGTAAATACTCACGGAAACGTTACGGATGCGTTCTTTATCCTTCGTTTATACAAACGCCCATGGCTCATGGCGGCCAAACGCTTACCTTCAATAAGGTTAAGTTTGTCGTAGCGTGCTTGAGCCCATTCTGACTCTTCTAGGCCTGACTCTTCTAGGCCTGACTCCGCCATGATCCTCTGAGAAGGAACCTCTACCTCAAATGGGAGCACTGCTTCCATCCCATAAACCAAGGAATACGACATTGCCCCAGTAGAAGTTTGCATTGAGGTTCTGTACCCGTGTAGGGCGAAAGGCAACATCTCATGCCAATCTTTGTATGACACTGTCATCTTTTGAACAATCTTCTTGATATTCTTATTCGCGGCCTCTACAGCCCCATTCATCTTTGGCCGATAAGGGGTAGAGTTATGATGCTGGATCTTGAAGTCTTCGCACATCTCCTGCATCATCTTATTGTTCAGATTGGTGCCATTGTCAGTAATGATCTTCCTGGGGAGTCCGTATCGACAAATCAACTCCTTCTTTATGAATCTAACTACCACATTCCTTGTGACATTAGTATAAAAAGCTGCTTCGACCCATTTGGTGAAGTAATCTATCGCCACAAGAATGAAGCGGTGACCATTCGACGCTTTGGGTTTGATGGCCCCAATGACGTCTATTCCCCACATGGAAAAAGGCCAAGGGGTGGACATAACATTCAGAGGATGTGGCGGAACATTGACATTGTCCGCGTATGCCTGACATTTATGGCATTTCCTTACATGAGCGCAGCAATCGCTTTCCATGGTGAGCCAATAATAGCCGGCCCTAAGGATTTTTCTGGCCATAGCATGCCCATTGGCATGTGTCCCAAAGGAACCCTCATGGATCTCCTCAAACATGAAGTTCGCCTCTTTGGCATCTACGCATCGTAGGAGGATCATGTTGTGGTTTCGTTTGTACAGGATGGTACCACTTACAAAGAAACCAGTAGCCAATCTCCTCAACGTCCTTTTGTCATTGTTAGAAATCCCTGGTGGGTATTCTTTGTTCTCGACATACTGCTTGATGTCGAAATACCACGGTTTCCCATCCCGCTCTTCCTCTATTGCATAACAATATGCCGGCCTGCCTTGAGATTTGAATTCGATGTTTGGCAGATCCCCGTGTGGGGCAAGTTGAAACATGAATGCCAGGGTGGCTAACGCATCAGCCATTTGATTCTCTTCCCGAGGTATGTGGTGGAAGGAAATGTCATCAAAGTACTTGGCTAACCTCAAGATGTGAGTTTGATAGGGTATCAACTTCGAATCCCTAGTTTCCCATTCTCCTTTCAACTGGCGTATCACCAAGGCTGAGTCTCCATACACCTTGAGTAGTTTTACATCAAAATCAATGGCCGCCTGAACCCCGAGGGCGCACGCTTCGTACTCGGCCATATTATTGGTACAATCAAAACCTAGCCTAGCCGTGAAAGGAATACACTAATCATCCGGGCATACAAGGACTGCCCCTACTCCATGGCCCAAAGCATTAGATGCCCCATCGAAGCAAACAATCCATTTGTCTATGTCCTCGTGCGTCCGCTTCTCTTCAAACAGGGCCATGATATCTTCATCTGGGAACTCGGGGTGCATCGGCCGATAATCTTGGAGGGGTTGCTGGGCCAAATAATCTGCTAAGGCACTTCCCTTTACCGCTTTTTGGGTGACGTAAATGATATCGAATTCAGATAATAGTACCTGCCACCTAGCGATTCGTCTCGTGAGGGCCGGTTTTTCAAAGATATACTTCACAGGATCCATTTTGGAAATAAGCCATGTGGTATGGCTGAGCATATACTGCCTAAGCCGATGTGATGCCCATACCAGAGCACAACACGTCCTTTCCAACATTGAGTAATTCATCTCACATGCGGTAAACTTCTTGCTCAGATAGTAGATGGCTTGCTCCTTTTTCCCAGAATCATCATGCTGACCCAACACGCACCCCATAGACTCGTCCAACACGGTCATGTACAGGAAAAGAGGTCTTCCTGTTACAGGTCGCATGAGCACCGGGGGATTCGCGAGACTCTGTTTGATCTTCTCGAAGGCCTCTTGGCAGTCACTGTTCCATAGGACCGCCTGGTTCTTACGTAACAGCTTAAAAATGGGCTCACAGGTAGGGGTGAGTTGCGAGATAAATCTCGCGATATAATTCAACCTGCCCAAAAATCCCCGAACCTGCTTCTCCGTGCGTGGTTCCGGCATTTCAAGGATAGCCTTCACTTTCTCGGGATCTATCTCTATCCCTTTCTGACTTACGATAAATCCTAGCAGCTTCCCCGACTTCACCCCAAAGGTGCACTTGGTTGGGTTCAGTTTTAATTGGTATTTCCGTAACCTTCCAAACAGCTTACGCAGATTGACAAGGTGTTTGTCCTCCGTTCGAGACATAGCAATCATGTCATCTACGTAGACCTCTATTTCCTTATGCATCATGTCATGGAACAACGCAACCATGGCACACTGATAGGTTGCCCCAGCATTTTTCAGCCCGAAGGCCATCACTTTATAGCAGAATGTCCCCCATAGGGTGATGAAAGTGGTCTTCTCTACATCTTCGGGTGCCATCTTTATTTGATTATACCCCGAGAAACCATCCATAAATGAGAAAAGGGAGAATTTGGCTGTATTATCTACCAATATGTCAATGTGTGGCAGGGGAAAATTGTCTTTTGGACTGGCCCGGTTCAAGTCCCGGTAGTCTACACACATTCGAACCTTGCCGTCCTTTTTCGGGACTGGGACAATGTTGGCCACCCAGTCCGGGTACCGTGCCACAGCTAAGAATCCTGCATCAAACTGCTTCCTTACTTCTTCTTTAATTTTTAAAGACATCTCGGGTTTCATTCTTCGTAACTTCTGCTTAACCGGGGAAGACCCAGGATTCAACGGCAACTTATGCTGCACAATGTCGGAATCTAGACCGGGCATGTCTTGATATGACCACGCGAAGACATCTTGGTACTCTTCAAGAAGGGTTATCAAGCCTTGGCGGATAGGCGCGATCATACCGATTCCTACCTTCACTTCTTTCTTTTCCCCTGTGGTCCCCAAGTTTACCAATTCGGTTTCTTCTTGGTGAGGCTTCATCTCACGTTCTTCCTGAGCGACCAACCTCTCCAACTCTGGTGACAGGACGTCCTCTTCCTCTTCCTCGTTTATCGTTTGGCTTATATCTCGATCGAAATCGATCGTCAAACCCTCGTTGTTAGGATCCTCAAAGAATAGACCCTCATATCTATACCAAACAAGACAAGAGAAACAAAAACATGCAAAATGATATGAGAAATGGTGGTACTGCAAGAACAGATGAAACAAGATCTCTTTGTTTATTTAATAAGGTAGGTTTCACAAAACAAAAGAGAATGGAAATCTATAGGCTCTAATTACATTGAATCAGCGGTATAGACTTCTGACTGGCTTATCACGCGCCAGTTCCCCACTTGGGAATCGGGGTGGCATGGTTGCACAAAACTTGGTGGGTCTTGAGGGAACTCCTCTTCTATTGCGGCCACCTCCTCTTCGGACACCATTCCAGCACTGGTGAAACACTGGCTAATACGGCCGGGCCACACCCTATCCGCCCGAAATCTTGACGGCACGTTCCTCCTCCCCGGCATCCCGGGTTCATACCCTAATCCATACTTGTATGGATTTCCCTTGATATCGACCACGTCGGCATTCCCGAGGCAGTCCTTGCCTAGACCCATTCCGGGCTCAAATCCGTTCCTGAGCATAACGCGCGCCACCATTATGGCCGCTTTGGAGAGAGAAGGTAGCGACGGACTTGGTTCCACCTCAAAGGATTGGAAAGCCGTTTCCAATGATTCTTCCGCCGCTTCCACGTATGGTGCGGAGGAGGGGTAGCTCACTAACATGTCCTCTTCACCCGACACTATCACTAAAAGTCCACCCACTGCGAACTTCAATTTCTGGTGAAGCGTTGAAGGGACCACTCCCAGAGCATGAATCCACGGTCTTCCCAAGAGGCAGCTATAGGCGGGATTTATATCCATTACTTGAAACACCACATTGCAAGTGTGGGGGCCTATCTGAATGGGAATGTCGATTTCCCCCATTACTTCCCGCCGAGTACCATCAAAGGCTCGCACCACCATCGAGCTCGGTTTTAAACGTGACGCACTAAAAGGAAGCTTTTCCAAAGTGGTCTTTGGCATTACATTTAAACTCGATCCATTGTTGATAAGTACTTTTGCGACAACGTGGTCCATACATCTCACCGACACATGTAGAGCCTTGTTGTGTCCTCTCCCCTCAACGGGAATCTCTTCTTCCACGAACGCGAGTTGTTGGTGGTTATATGATTAACGATGCCTTCGAAACCCTCCACTGAGATATTATGTGCTACATGGGCATTGTTAAGGACCTTCATCAACAGCGCATGATGAGGCTCGGAGTTTATGAGTAGCTCAACCAAGGAGATCCTTGCGGGAGTTTTATTCAGTTGCTCGACTACCTTAAACTTGCTTTGTTGGATGAGGCGGAGGAACTCATGGGCCTCCTCCCAAGTCACTGTTTTTCCTTGAAGTCCTTCTTTCTTTTCAGCCCCTTTTGCCACTAGAGGATCTACTTCTTTCGAGGGGGTGACTATATCTGTGGGCTCTTGGACCATGGGCGCTTTCCCTTTGGAGGGCAATTCCGCCGGGTGAGGGGAAGCGAACACCCGACCACTGCGGGTTACGCCACTGAGGCCGGTGATATCGGTTACCTTAGCTGATAGGGAGTCAACTTCGGATGCAACTCTTTCGCTGGACGCGGGAGGGGTATACTTCCACGGAACGGCCTTATTACTTTGATATGCAAATGGCGTCGGCTTGGGCGCCGCCCGGGGGTATATGGGTGTGGAGCCGGTCTCTTTCCTAGTAAAACATATCACTAGGGCCTTGGGGGTTAGAGGAACCTTCTTCTCTTCCGACTGCATGCAAATTTGTGGTTCTTCCTTCCCTCTTATGGACATTTAAAGCTGCCCGCAATCCATGAGCCGCTGAAGCAATTCTTCCACCGCGGGACAGGTTTCCATGTCATGCGACTCCCCGAGGTGAAACAACATTCATCTCTTTCATCTCCACCTTGGGAGACCATGCACGCCGCTTGCAGTGATTGATAGATGAAGCGTCTAGAAGTAGCCACCTCTCCTAACCTCTTTGTCCGTGATGGCCTGTCCCCTTCGACGGCATTCATGCTAGCCCCTCCATGACTAGCTAGCGGATTGGTTTTAACATTTGGGCCTTCCTCCTGAAACGCTAGCCAGTCGGCACTAATCAGGTGCTACACCTTATACTTGAACGGGATGCAGGAGTCAATATTGTGTCCGGGAACTCCACTATGGTACACGCACTTGGCACCTGGGTCATACCACTTGGGGTAGGGTGGCTGGAGAACCTTCCCGGGTATGGCCACCACCAAGTGATTCTCCAATAATGAAGGCCATAACTCGAAGTATGCCATGGGAATGGGAGGGAAGTTGTCTTTCGGGTGCTGTGCATATTTATAGGTCGTGCCGGGGGCTGTATTATTAACTGGCCGGGGTGCGGCTGGAGCTGTGCGTTGGGCCGGCGCTCTTTCTGCTGCGGGTGGACCTTTTACTTGAGTCGGGAGGGAATTCCCAGCTCGGATTAAAAAATTTGGGGGATTGGGCTGGTATGAGCTTTGGATATTTTGGGGTGCTTTCATCCATGTTGGGGCGGTGGTGACCGCGTGGGCGTCTCCTTCCTTTTTCCTCGCACCCACTACTGGGGCTCTTCTGTTGTTGTTGGGGGCCATATTGGTAGCATATTCGAACTTGCCTTTTCGTAGCCCGGATTCAATCCTTTCTCCGGCGAAGACGAGATCCGCAAAGTTAGCTGGCATGTAGCCTATCAGCTTTTCATAGTAGAACGTGGGTAACGTATCTACCATAATTGTGATCATCTCCCTCTCCGTCATGGGCGGTACGACTTGGGCTGCGAGATCTCTCCATCTCTGGGCATATTCCTTAATGGACTCATGCTCTCGTTTAGTCATACCCTGAAGCTGGTTCCGATCGGGAGCCATGTCCGTATTGTACTGTACTACCTAATGAAGGCAGTTGCCAAGTCCTTTGATCGAGGCCGTACCCGAATCAAATAAACATTAAAATGTAGTAACTAGGAAGTGATCCTAGGTCATTTCCCAACGAGCAGTGACAAGCCAAATGTTCATAATATACTTGCAGTAACAGTAACAGTAACGATGGGGGGGGGTTGTTTGCTTTTGTAAATTAAACAACGAATATATGTGAATTAGAAAATATCAGAATTAAAACACGTTGCTTCCCCTTGATTCACAAGCAAGTCTCTTATCCTAGGTTACGAGAGTTTATCCTTTATCAGTTTAACCACTTAATCCAACCCTAAATTAAATTACTAAGCGAAATTCAACATAAGGCATTCATTATGTGATTAAGCATCACATACACCAATTACTCATAAACGATCATTAAGCATGAACGTAAATTAAGCGCAGAGACAATTAATCAAGCACTAAGCATGCATGAATTAAAAGCAACAAATTCAAAGTAATTGGTGAAGAGGAAAAACTAAACAGAATTTAACAGTAATAATAGAACCTCAAAGAGAACTGTGCTTGATCCTCAAGGGAAAACAACGCTGCGGACTTAGCCTTCCATTAATCAAATAGAGAATGAAATTTTATTGATAAAACTAAAAGTCTGAACTGGAATTGTAAAAAAAACGAAAATAAAAGAGAAAGAGAAGAGAGACTAAAACTAAAAACGAAAAAATAGAAGAGAGAGAGGAGAGAGAGAGAGTCTCCTGCGAGGGAGAGAGGGAGCCCCCTAAACTAGAACCTTGGTGCTGTTATATAGTTTTTTTTTCAGCCCCAAAGCTTACAAATATGTTTTAAATCCAAGCCCATAAGTTAAATCAAATCAAATCTAGATAAGATAAGATAAGATAAGATCTAGATGAGATCAAATCTAAATAATATCTAGATAAGATAAGATCTAATTTTATAGAATAAATTAGTCTGCCCTCTTCAAGTCCAAGCCCAATTCTAGATTCAAGCCCAATGCTTCATTAATTCCTGAAATTAGATTAAAAACATCAAATTAGCTGAATGGGCCCAAATAATAAAACTGCCTAATAAATTTGACAATTAAGACTAATCAGTATTTAAAATGGGGCAAAAAGGGTTAAGAAATAGGAGAAAATGATGGCACATCATCCTTCCATGATCGGATTTGGGAAGCTTCCAGATTGGTATACCATGCTACAGCTGCCCCGGCCAAGCTGTCTTGAAAGAAATGGACCAACAACTTTTCGTTCGCGGAATACGCCCCCATCTTTCGGCAATACATCCGGAGATTCCCTTTTGGACATGTCGTCCCTTTGTACTTATCAAAGTCTGGTTCTTTGAACTTGGGAGGGATGACGATGTTGGGCACGAGACATAAATCTGCCAAATCCGAGAATGGGTAATTGCCAAGGCCCTCAACTGCTCTTAACCTCTCTTCAAGCGCCTCAATCTTTCCCTTATCTTTCGCGAAGGGAACAGATTCTTTTACGTGTGTGGGTGAGGCCGGGATATGGCGGACTATGTTCGGCTGGGGTAGTTCATGTGGGGATGGATCTTTGAGGTGGAGTAGGGGGCCAAGATGGGTATCTCCTTCCCCATCGTCTTGCCCGGGATAGTCTTCATAAGGTGGGAGTTGCCCTTCGAAAGTAGGGGCTTGGCTTAAATCTTCCGGGGTGGCACGGGGGGTGAAGTCCGGAGGCAGGCCATAAGGATAAGCTTGCGGACTATACCTTCGACCAAACACGGCCGTGTTTCTGTCTAGGCCCGGATTCAAGGCGGGCTGCAGCACTGGCTCCGCTTCCCTAACTGTACTGGAGGCGATTGCCGTGGCTTTATCCTCTATGGTTTTCTGGAGTTTTAACATGACCTCCGAGATGGAAGCCATTTGATCTTTTAAGGCCGATAGATCGGCATTCATCTGTTCCTGCACGCCCTCTTCATTATCCATTTTTTTGGATCGAGTGTTATAGGGGTGCCTTGGTGTTTTCTTAGTTATGATGAAATTCCTAAAGAAATAAACAACGGTGAGTATGCCACCAAAACATGAGTATGCAAATGGATGATCGGAGCACTTGGATCCACCCCAAGAATTTTAGATAACGTAATGAGTCTAGAATTTCTCATTTTATAAAAAGAACAAAGCTTTCATCTAGCCAAGATTATACAACGGTGTTACAAAAGAACCTAATGACTCCTAATTATATGGGCCATCAAATCTATCATGTGCTGACAGTAATTGATTAGCCCATGAATCTCCTCGGGGGCAGTACACACTTCGGCCATGGCTTTTGCTTTGGCTAACAGGCACGGGAGGTCTTGACTTCCATTCAAGGTCAAGGCGAACCTATCCATCCACATAGTTGCTTCTTGATGCAGTGCATCAATCACCCTCCCTCTTGCTTCTTTTTTGGCATACACTTGCGCAAAATCCTCCACTAGCTTTTGTTCATGGGCCATGGACTGGTTCAATTCTTCCTTGTATTGCCCTATGATAGCTAGCATGCTTTGCTCCGTGGCTTCCAAGTGTTGAGCCAAACTCCTTTTGGACCTCGCGCAGGCAACTAACTCTTCTTTTAAGATCATGCCATGCACCCGTGACCGATCTCTCTCCTCTCTCCGGAGCTTGAGCTCATTGTTGCTACCCCACAATGCTCCTCGGAATTTCTCTCGGCCATATTCCTCCTTGCGGGCCCTTTTGGTTTCTTGTTCAAGGGCTTTTGCAGTGGCTGCGTTTTCCTCTTGTAACTCAGTGCATTCCTTCCGGATGTGTGTAGCAGCTGACTTGAACTTCTCCTTGGCGAGTCTTGCCTTCCCTAACTCTAATTTTAGAGCTTGGACTTCTTCATCTTCCTCCGGAGCTTCGAAGTTCTCATCATCGATAACTTTCAATTTGGAGAGCCAATGTAACCCTCGCGCATGAATTCTTAGCCATCCATGATAACCTCCGATGACACCATTTCGGATGCCCCTAAGCTCCTTGTCTTTCTTCAACGGACTCCTCCACGCCTTGTGGGTTCTTTGTATAACCTTGAGACCTTACGCGCCTAGATCCCTCACAAGGAAAGGTGAGAGACTTTCTTCGGTTGGCGCTCCCTTCATGGGATACCCTAGCTGTCTTATGGCGAGTGCGGGATTATAATTAATACAACCCCTAGTCCCTATCAGTGGGACATTAGGGTAGTCCCCACACGAGAAAAGAACTCCTTCCTTGCCTTCCTTCCAATGAGGAAACCAATTGATCGCGCTGCCCCCTATCCCAGCCAAATATTGGTCCCAATCGACTCTTCCTTTTTCGGCACATGAGCGATAGCTTTGAAGCGGACACGGGTGTCTCGTGTCTTGTCGGAATAGATGTGAAATCAACCACACACAGAGAGCGGGTAAACAACAGACAATCCATGCACTGTTTTTCTCACACCTCCGGTCAAAGGTGTCAAACAAATCTGCCAAGATAGCCACCACTGGACTTTCCTTGCTATGGTGATATGCGAGGAAAGCATCAATGGCGGCTAAGTCTACCAAACCGTCAACGTTCGGGAAGAGGACAACCCCAAAAATCAGCAAAGCTAAAATGTCTGCAAACGGGCCCCACTTCTCTTGGCTCGCCATATCCCTTGCCTTACCTTCCAAGTATTTCCGAGGCAAGCCCACTACGCCGTTCCGAGTTTGCTTCGTGCGATCCAACTCCTTTGCTGAATCACCAACCACAGCCGCAATCTTGCTCAAGGAAGGAAGAAAGCCGGAGAAAAGATACGGTTTTCTCCCCCCAAGAGGGCATCCTAATATCTCCTCAAACTCTTCAATAGTTGGTACCATTTGGAAGTCCCCAAACGTGAAACACCTCAACGGCTGGTCATAGTATTGGGCAAGGGATACGACAGCTTCCGTAAATACCTCCGTTGCGGCCAAATCTAGAATCTTCCCGTACACCTTGCGGAAGGCTTGCCTTTGGAGAGGTCCCATCAATCGTCCCAATTCCTTGAGGCTAGTGACATCTAGACTTTTAACCTTGACTTGATAAAACCTTTTGCCGTTTTGATTTGTCCCCATCATTTACCTAAAAAAGGGGGTGGATTTAGACTCCGACATGAATGATGCAATGCGTATGCATGAAACAGGAGGAAAACAACACAAAGGAGTAATTTATACATACGGGACCACAGAGATCAGATTTTAATGCTACGTTTTGGGCATGATGGCGCCTCATCGTAGTATTAAAAAGGTTACATGTTACTCTAAAGACAACAAACATCACTAGCAAAACTATAAACTAGTGCTATTTACCAAAAATGCATGAGAACAAATGGCACGGAGCGTGTTTGCTCTTTGCCCCTATTTGGGAACCTATGGGTTAATATCTAGGGGTTTGCTAATAACTAACTTCCCAATAATTTACAACTCACACGACCGTTCTCTAGAGGTATCATCACTCAAGATAATAATATTGTGGTGGTATGGAATACCAGGGACAACACATTATAAAGAGAGAAAGCTCTAGACGAGGTTTCACTATTATCAAGCAAGTCGGAGACCTAGCATGATGATAGATTCACCTCCACTCCTTAAATTCCCATGAACCCGGGTATAGGGCCCCTTTTTTTTTTTTTACTCAAACCCGTGGGTGCTTAGAATGCAGTGTAAAGAATGCGAAATATACAACAATTATTTACATTTTACACAGTTCAACAAATGCACACACGAAGTTTCACAATCCACAATTCCTTAAAATAGGCCTAACTCACAAAAAATAGTCCTCAATGGAGTCGCCAAATGTCGCAACGTGCCCTTCGCGGGCGAGCGAGAGCGAGGCTCACGGGTGCGCTTTCCAAAGGAGGAAAGGTGCGCGGAGTTGCCACCAACGTTTATTTGTGGAAAACTTCAGAAAAACCGAAGGAAACCGGTCAAAATGAAAATTCTAAGTTCGGGAGTTGTATTTACGCTTGAGGAAGGTATTAGCACCTCTCACGTTTGTCCCAAAGGACAACAATCTATTTTTTAGAATTGTGGAATTGTGTTATTTTAACTTTTATTTCTTTTTATTTTTTTGAGGTCGACAAAAGCGGGGCTTTTGCTCCTACGTACCCTCCTTTGGAGAGGAAATCAGACCTACGTAGTTCTTTCTTATGCGTGAATCAAGTGATTCTTTTTACTTGAAAAGTGATCATTTTAAGGCGTTGGACCTTAAAAATGATCCATTTAACTTGGTAAGAAAACTGAAATGATAAACTTTGAAAACCCTATTTTTGTTGACGAGCTTGACTAGGCGAGTTGATTTTAGCCTTAGTTTCACTTTAGTTATTAGTCAATTCAATTAAGAATGAGGAATCCCAAAGAGAAAACGTCCGATTGATCTTTCGCTTTTATTTTACTAAAAGGTATTTTTTGATTATTATATTATTATTTTACCTCTTTTTTTGATTTCCAACGTGGTTACGGCACGACCGAACGGTCGCAATTCATTTTAACCAAAATTAACGGATGATACAATTCAAACGATCGGTGGAAATTTATTTTATTTTTAGATTAAGCGAGAAATGACTTAAATAAATGGCTTAAGCACGTCAAAAGGGGGTATAAAAAGTAAATGAAAACGAGAATAAAAATACATGAAACAAAATGTGGACCACCACGGGTACATAGAATGAATTAGAAAGCTTGGTTTGAGGTACTTACCCGTTGAAGACTGAAGAAAACGAGGAACGAACGATGAATCTTGAAGAACGGTCGAGAATCCTCGCGTAAATACTCACGGAAACGTTACGGAAGCGCCTCGGCTTGGATTTTCTTCACGGAACTAATTTTCCTCAGCAATTTTGAGAGAGAGAGAAGTGCCTAAGGGGCTGAACCCTTTTCTTCTTCACTTCTCCCCCTATTTATAGCAAAATAGGGGAGAAGCTTGCCGCCCAGCTCGCCCAGGCGAGCTCAGTTCGCCCAGGCGAGCAAGGTTGCTTCCTCCAGAAGCAACAGCCTTCTGGAGGAATCTTTTGGAGGGCCCAGGTGGGCCTGGTTGCTATTTGCACCCCCCTTTTTACTAAATGCACCCCCTTCTATTTTTTTGGTAATTCTTTTTCCGTAACGTTACGAAACTTTACGAATTTCGCAACGATCCTTATTTTCCTTCCGCAAGGTTACGAATCCTTACGGATTATGTATTTACTTTTTTTAGTTTTTTGAAGGAGTTACGGAAACTTACGGATTGCGCAAAAACACCTCTTTTCGACTTCCACCACATTACGGAATTTCACGGATCGCGCAAGCCTGCTTCCTTTTGATTTCCGAGACGTCTCGGGACTTCATTTATTTGTGCAACAAAGGACGCCAAGTACCTCAAAGCGGCTAACCAAAGGTTGCATGTCATCAAGTAATAATCCCCGGACGAAATTAGGGTGTGACAATAGGGAATGAGGTATGCTTTTTCCTATTGATTGTAGTGAATGCTTTTTATCTTGAGAAAGTTGATAAAAAAATTATCATGAGAAAAGTAGTAGAATCTTGTTAGTAGTTAACCCTTCCTTTTCCTCTACATGAGTGTCAAACAATTGTAGAGTTCTAAGCCAAAGATAAGGTGCATGCATAGTGGGAATTAAATTTTTTATCACTAATGTTTAGGAGGTTTAAATGAAAAATGAAAGATTGTATTTTACTAGATGAACCTTAGTTGAATGGATGTATGAGAAGTCGTTTTTGTTTCAATTTCCAAGAAAACTTATTTATTATAGTTGGTGACTCTTCAATATAAATAGATAAGAGATTTAGTGGATAAACAACACATGAAGAGAGAGTGAGTGAGAAGAGAGATGGTGAGCCAAAGTCACTTTGTTAAGAGAAAAGTGTCTTTGTGTGAGAGTGTTATCATTTTTTGTAACCATTGAGTGGGGTTCTCTAGTTTGTAGAGTGGTACACTATCTAGGGTGGGTTACAATCTTTTAATCATTTTTGTGATAGTGAAATACTTTTTTCGACGATTTTGTGGACGTAGGTAAGAGGTGTCGAATCACACTAAATTTTTGTGTTTGTTATTATTTTTCTATGATGTAATCTTTGTTGTGTTCTCACGATCCTTTGTGAGTGTGAGTAATTTTATTTGTGAGAGCATTGATTATCCAACACAAACTTAGTTAATTTTAAAACTCTTGCGGAAAATGTCACCATTCTGCAGCATACTCTATGATTGTGCAAAGATTTACATTATTCATATGTTGTCTTAAGCTTGAAGTCACTTTACAAAATGTTTAGTATTTTGAGTTCAATATATATCTGTTGGATACTGTTTTAGAAAATAAGAATATATTGTAATTGGCATTTGGCAGATTCTGTTTTCCTAGGTTCTATTTGTTGGATTTGGACCAGGTGTATTTTTTTTATTTACCTTCCTTAAATGGATTATTTCTATGTACCCTCCCTTGTTCTCTTTGAACAACCAAGTGGATGTACCCTCCACTTGAATTGGTCCAGAAGAGATGTACCCTCTCTTGTTCTCAGTTACAACAACCCAAGTAGATGTACCCTCTACTTGTATCACAAAGGATGTACCCTCCAATGTGTTAAGACAAAGTTTCAGGCGGTTAGTCCTTTGAAACTTTGTGAAGGGGAAACAAAAGATATCTCAGGCGGTTAGTCCTTTGAAATCTTTTGTTTAAGGGAAAGGGAAGAATCAAAAGAATTCTTAGACTGTGTCTTTTTGATTTCTTTGAAAAAGGAGAAGAGAGACACAAAAGAATTCAGGCGGTTAGTCCTTTGTTCTTTTGGAAAAGGGAGAAGAGAGTCACAAAAAGAATTCAGGCGGTTAGTCCTTGGCGAATTCTTTTTGGCAAAGGGAGAAAAGAATAAAAAGATATAACACACTTTTGTTTTCTGTGAAAGAGCAAGGTTTGGAAACCAAAAAACTTAGAAAGCTTTTGGCAAAGGAAGAAGAAGAAGAAGAAGTTCAAGAAGATGTTCAAAGAGATTCAAAGGTTGTAAAAGAATATATGAAAAAGTTGTAAGTTAGAAATGCAAGTCAAGGTCTTGCTTTTATAGACTCTTCATATCTGGTCAAGAAAACCATTGGAAGAGTTATAACCTTGAGAAAAAATTGAAAACCATTGGAAGAGTTATATCTCTTGATTTTTATTCAAAACTTGTCACTGGTAATCGATTACCAAAGCATTTTATGAAAAAATGTGACTCTTCACAATTGAATTTGAATTTCAACGTTCAGATACACTGGTAATCGATTACCAATATATTGTAATTGATTACACCATTTAAAAAACAATTGGAACGTTGCAAATTCAGTTAAAAGCTTTTGAAATCAAACTTTGCCACTAGTAATCGATTACAAGAAACTGGTAATTGATTACCAAAGAGTAAAAACTCTGGTAACTTAGAAAATTTTGAGAAAAAATCTTTTGAAAAACAAAACTGTGCTATGTTTGTTTTTTGAAAAATCTTGTCAATACTCCCCTTGTGAAGTCTTCTTGATTTCTTCACTTGAATCTTGAATTCATCTTTTCTTCTTGAAATCAAACTTCTCTTGATTCTTGAAACTTGTTAACTCAATCTTGAAATCATTCTCTTGGGCTTTTTGTCATCATCTTTGTTATCATCAAAACTACTTGAATCAACTTGATTCATCATCATGAAGCTTGCTTCTACAGGAGATGAATATATTGCACTACCCTCCCTTTATTTTGATATATATATTTTGATATGAAAGGTTAATTAATTATACCACTAGGGTGTCATATATAGTCCACTTAAAGATTGTTGGACAAGTGGCCTCAATAACATAAGAGGGGGAGGGGGAGGGGGTGAATTAAGTTTTAAAATATTCCTTATTATTCAAGTTCTAAATTCCTTTTTAAATCTATTTGTTCAGAATATTTAAGATGAAGATGAAGATGCAAACTATTTCAATAATATTTTGAAGTATGCAAGATAAAAATATGCGAGATAAAAATAACCAAGATAGGGAAGAGAGAAATAAAAACTGATTTTATCCTGGTTCGGCCACTTCTCGTGCCTACATCCAGTCCTTAAGCAACCCACTTGAGATTTTCACTATCTTTGTAAAATTCTTTTACAACTTCTGAACCACCTAGGGATTCCTCTCCCTTGTGTTCAAGATTCTCACAATTCAAGAGACAAACTGTCTCTTAATCACAACAATTCTTTTCAGAAAGTACAAAAGTTTTTCTCACTTTTAGAGAAGATGATACAAGTTGAAGATCTTAGAAGAGTACTCAATTGATTTGCAAGTGTTTGGCCAATGATTTGTTTATGAAAAGAATAAGATAATAAGGTTCTGAAAAACTCTAAAGATTTTTATAGACAAGTCACATATTTATAGGCCCTTGGTGGCTTTTCAAAAACTTTTGAAGAGATGTGACTTTTCAAAAATCTCACTGGTAATCGATTACACCGTTATACATTGACGGGTCATGACTTTTCAATTTGAATTTTTGAAGTTTCATTGTTGGTAATCGATTACAAGAAAGTGGTAATCGATTACAACATTTAAATTTCAAATTTCAAACTTTTTTTTTTTTGAAAAGCCACTATAGTAATCTGTCTCTGGTAATCGATTATGAAGTTTGGCAATCAATTACCAAGGAAAAAAATATTTCAAGGCTTTTTATAAAATCATTTGGAAATCAAGTTTTGAGGCTAAACCTTCTTTAACCAATATGAGATTCTTTTAACAAATAAACTAAGTCTTGTCTTTTTCTTGAACTTGAATTTAGGCTTGAAGTAATCTTGTGTTTCTTATATCTTGGCATCATCAAAACCTTCATACACATACATTCACAAAGATGACACATGCTGAATTTCGAGGATGAGCTAAATTAACAATTCCTTCCCACTTTCAGCTTTGAGTTTTCTAATTTCTTCAGTGATTTATAAATCATAACTCATCTAGTTGTAGAATGATTTGCTTCAACTATTTCAGCCTTTTGGAGTAATAACAAAGCTTGTGATGTTGCGTGCCAAAAATCAGGTTTTCTTCATGCTTTCAAATTATTTTCTGTTTTGTATAATCTATTGCTCTTGCAGGCTCTTCTTCAAATGCAAGATATTCATTCTGCAGTTAATGCTTTGCAATTTTATGCAAATGTCCAGCCAAGCATAAGGTATAAATAGATTATTTACTTTCTCTTTTAAATTTTTTTTATTGCTTTGTATACACTACCTCTAGGCCTAATTATAAGAAACATAGCCCACTTGCAAATGCATAGTTGCCAATCTTAGTGTTTGAACGTGTGCATCAGTAGCTTTGATATTTTATTTTTTATTTTCATGTTTAATTTATTTACCAAGTTTTAAGGAGTTTGTTGTTAGGTTTTTTGACTATTATGTACCAATCATTTAGTGGCTTATGCTTAGTTGCTGAAGCTTAGCTAGTTAGTTGCTATTTTCTATTTTCAGTTTTTAACTCAATCTATTTAAGCAATATCTAATGCAACCCATAAAAGTGCGCATTTTTGTTATTTACAATATTCATCACTCCTCTTCTTTGATATATCTCCAACAAACTGGTATTAGAGCTATTTTCTCAAGGGGATCTGTGAGTAATTCAGCAATAAATCTTACCTTCCTTGATTCAATCCATAACATGGATTCTGAAACACCTTTTGCAGCATTAGCACCACCAGTGTTTAAGGGTAAAAATTATAAATTATAGGCAGCTAGGATGAAAGTCCACCTCGAAGCGAATGATCTCTAGGAAGCTATTGAGTAATCTTACCTTCCTTGATTCAATCCATAACATGGATTCTGAAACATCTTTTACAACATTAGCACCACAAGGTTTTCAGGGTAAAAATTATAAATTTAGGGCAGCTAGGATGAAAGCCCACCTCAAAGTGAATGATCTCTAGGAAGCTATTGAGTAATACTATGAAGTTCTTCCCTTAACAGATAACCCAACCCTGAAGAGTCATACTTTAAAGAAATCAAGGAAGTCGAAGGCAAAAGCTACATTATTTGTCGTTGTTTTAGAAGAGATTTTTACCATAATCATGCACCAAAACCCAGCATTTGATGTTTGGGATTTCCTTAAAACTGAATATGAAGAAGATGACAAAGTTAAAGGTATGCAAGTGCTCAATCTAATTCGTGCTTCGAGATTCAACGAATGAAGGAGTCAAAGACAATCAATGAGTACACAGATAAGCTTCTTAGCATTGCTAACCAAATAAGGCTGCTTGGTTCTAAATTTTATGATTCTAGAATCATTCAAAAAATACTTGTAACCCTTCTTGAAAGGTTTGATGCTACTATATCTGTCATGGAAAATAGCAAAGATCTATAAAAAATCACCTTGGCAGAACTAAACAATGCCTTACAGGCTCAAGAACAAAAGAGATTGATGAGGAGTGAAAATTATGTGGAAAGAGCATTACAGGCTAACTTACAAAGAAATCAAGGAGAGAAAGACAAAATGAGAAGTTTTAAGAAGAATTTCAACCCAAGTATTATAGCTGGCGAAAAGAAGAGGGACTTTCCTCCTTGCAAACATTGTAACAAGAAGGGTCATCCTCCTTTCAAATGTTGGAGAAGACTTGGTGTAAAGTGTGGGAAGTGCAATAAACTTGGCCACCATGAAAGAATATGAAAAATCAATTCTCAACAAAATAACGATGACCAAGAAGTACGCAAACAAGAGGAAGAGCAACAACAATTCATAACATCATGTTTTACAAGTAACAGTTCAAGCTCTAGTGACTGTTGGCTTGTAGGCAGTGGTTGTACTAATCACATGACCAGTAATGGAGAACTCTTTAGAGATTTGGACAAGTCACAAGTATCCAAATTCAGAATTGGCAATGGTGATTACATTATTTTCAAGGGGAAGGGAACTGCTATTATAGAGAGTAGCACAAGTACAAAACAAATTTTTGATATTTTGTATGTACCTGACATTGATAAGAATTTACTGAGTGTTGGGCAGCTACTTGGGAAGGGATTCAAAGTTTTCTTTGAGAACAAGCAGTGCATGATCAAGGATCCTTATGAAAATGAGGTCATATGAATTAAAATGAGAGGCAAGAGTTTCTTACTTGACCCAATGGAGGAGGAGCAAGCAGCTTATACAGCTGCTATGACTAACACAAAGACTTGGCATAAGAGGCTAGGTCATTTTCATCATGCAGAAATTTTAAATATGCAAAAGAAGGAGTTAGTTCATGGCTTGCCCATATTGAGTTCAATCTACCAAGCTACAATGCATGTCATTTTGGTAAATAAGCAAAGCTTCCTTTCCAAAAAGGGAGCTTGGAGAGCTAACATGAAGCTGCTACTTATTCATACAGATGTTGTTGAACCTTAAAACTCCTTCACTAAATGGGAGTAAATATTACATTTTTTTATTGAAGATTATACAAGGATGTGTTGGATCAATTTTCTTAGTTTCAAGTCTGAGGTTGCAGGTGTGTTCTTCAAATTCAAGAACTGGATTGAGAACCAAAGTGGCTTTAGAATTCATGTTTTGAGATTAGATAACAGCAAGGAATACGCCTTAAATGAATTTGATAAATTATGTGAGGAGGCTGGAATTGAGCATCAACTTACAGAACCATACACTCCACAACAAAATGGGGTCAATAAGCAGAAAAATAGAACCATAATGGAGATGGCTAGATGTCTGCTTCATAAGAAGGAACTTCCCAAAGAATATTGGGTGGAGGTAGCAAATATTGTTGTATTTTTGTTGAATAGACTTCCCACAAAAGCAGTTGATGGGAAGACTCCTTTTGAGGCCTGGTATGGCTTTAAGCCACGACTAAAAAATCTAAAATTTTTTGGTTCTTTGTGTTTTACGAATGTACCATAGGTTAAGGGAGACAAGTTGGACAAAAGAGCGGAGCCTGACATATTTATCAGGTATAGCATGATGCAAGCTCCATTGGAGCTTGTAGGCCTAGGATCTTCTTCATCAATGGATTCCTTTGCTTCTTGGAAGATAAATGGCAGCAGAATGGAGAAGGAAGAGAGAGAGGAGACGCCACTTCAAGGAGAAGATGAGTTTAGAAGAAGCTCACCACCATAGGAGGCCATGGATAAGAGCTTGGAGGAAGAAGGAGATGAATGAAGGGAGAGGGAGAGAAGAGCACGAAATTTTGTGCTCAAAAGGAGCTCTGAAATCTGAAGTTAATATTCAAATGATCAAAGTTGAAAAAAATGCACACACATGACCTCTATTTATAGCCTAAGTGTCACACAAAATTGGAGGGAAATTCAAATTTCACTTGAATTTGAAATTGAATTTGTGGAGCCAAACTTTGGAGCCAAAATTTCACTAATTATGATTAGTGAATTTTAGTTATGGTTCAGCCCACTAATCCAAGATCAATTCCAAGATTCTCCATTAAGTGTGCTTAGGTGTCATGAGGCATGAAAAGCATGAAGGACATGCACAAAGTGTGACTATATGATGTGGCAATGGGGTGTAGTAAGCAAATGCTCACCTCCCCCTCTAAAATTTAATTGGATTGGGCTTCTACCAATTCAATTAAATTTATTTCCAACCACACACATCAAATATCCACTTAGTGCATGTGAAATTACAAAACTACCCCTAATACAAAAACTAGTCTAGGTGCCCTAAAATACAAGGGCTGAAAAATCCTATATTTCTAAGGTACCCTACCTACATTATGGAGCCCTAAATACAAGGCCCAAAAATAATGAAACCTTAATCTAATATTTACAAAGATAAGTGGGCTCATACTTAGCCCATGGGCCCGAAATCTACCCTAAGGCTCATAAGAACCCTAGGGCCTTCTCTTGCATCTTTGGCCCAATCTACTTGGAGCTTTATATCCAATGCCCTTGCGGGGTAGGATTGCATCATTCCCTCCCCCTTGAAAAGGATTTGACCTCAAATCCCGAGGTTCTTGAAACTCTGGGCTTTTTTCCTCAACACCTGTAAAAAGAACAAAAACATATGTATTAGTGGTGTTTAGTATGTGGAAGTAAGGTAAGGTTTGAAAACTCATTTCCTGGGTATCTTCCCATGAAGGAACATGGTTCCTCACCAACTCAATGAGTGGTGCTACAAGTATAGAGAAATATGGGGCAAACCTTTTGTAAAAGTTTGTTAAGTCTTGGAAGCCCCAAATTTTTCTTACACTTGGTGGAGCGGGCCACTCAGGAATGACATTTATTCTCTTAGGGTTCATGGGAACCCCTTGCTCACAATTTAAAAAATTAAGAAAAGTAAAGCAATAGAACATACCTTTTTCTGTATTTTCATGTTGATTATTCCTACCAAAAAGTATGACAAACCTAAGGTGTCCCATATGAGTGACTAAGTTTGTATTGAAACTAAAAATAAGAACAAACCTACCTAATGAGTCCCTATGTACACAAATCATGAAGATGTTGGGTGCACGAGTGATTTTACAAAAGAGTGTTGCACCACCCAAAGCATTCATCACACCACCTATTTTAGGGATTTGGTGCCTAATAATACCTATTTTGGGCACCAACAAAGCACAAGGATTTAATCTCTTGCGAACCAAACCCTCATCCAACAACTCCTTTACTTGAGGAATAAACTCAAGCCTAAGAGATGTGGCAATGCTAACAAGTGTCTTTTTACAAAGGAGAAAATGTGGAGGTTGTCTAAGAAAGGAAATTTCTTTAATATTTGTCTTTATTTCAAAATGTCTTTCCTTCATAGCTAACCTCTTGGAGGAGACACTTACCTCCTTACACTCCTCCTTAACCATTAATGGTTGTCCTTCTTCTTGGGGGTAGATCTCTTCACTAGATTCTTCCCCTTTTGCTTCTTCACTTTTACTAGAGGAAGGTGAAGTAGTAGCCTCATCTTGGCTACTATAAATGTCTTGGCCCCTCATAATCATGGTTTTCTTGGTGGGGCATTGAGAAGTAATGTGTCCTCTTCCAATACATTTAAAGCACTTCATGGAGCTAGTCTTCTCTTGCATACTAGCCTTAAGGGGTTGCTTTTCTATTGTCTTCCCCTTATCATCTTTGGGCTTAGAAGGTCTCACCCCTAAGATTCCTTGACCTTGGTCTTTCTTTGGATAAGAGTGAGAGCCATAAGATTTTGAAGTAGACTTCCTTTTAAGTTGTTGCTCTACCCTTATTTCCCAATCTAAATTAGCCTCTACATTGTCCTTCCCATGGAAGTATGGGAGTTTAATGTTAACCTCTTGAGGCTTTCTTTCATTTTCTCTCCTATGGGAGTGAGGTCTAAGATGTGACCTATGTCTTCCTTCATAATAGTCACGAAGTTCTTCACTTAGGCTCTTGCAAGAGTTATGACTACTATAGGAGGCATGTTTTTCTTTTCTTAACTCTTTTAGTATTTTCCTTCTTTCATCTTCCCTTATTTTCTCCTTTTCATCTTGACTTATTTCTTTCGCTCTTTTTTTTCCTTTTTCTTTTCTCTCTTGTTTTTCTTTCCACAACTTAATGGATCTCAACTAATCTAATATCTTATACAAGGGGTCCTTAGGAGTAGAACCCTCACCATTAACACTAGATGAAGAATGAAGACTCATGTTGGTTCCTAAGTTATGGTTCTTTCTTGTTGGGGGTTTCAAAACAAAAGGTAAAATAAACTATGGTTGAAACTAGCCAAAATAAACACTAAAAGAGGTGTGAAAGATAAGGTAAAAACTAATTGGTAAAAGGCAAGCTATCTAGACGGTTTGACAATGGAGGGTAAAGGAAATAAGCTATGAAAATAAGCAAGAAATTAAAGTGCAAGAAATGCAAACTAGGCGGATCCTAAAAGTGTTTGGATGACCTCATTTAAGGTTTCCAACAAAACACTCACTATCCTAAGGGGAAATTGCCTAAAATTATTACACACAAATGGAAGTAGGGTGACCTAGCGGAGGCTCCCAACTTACTTCCAATGAAAGGCCTTTTTGTTACAAAATTTGAAAGCAAAGCAAATTGCCAATTACAAAATTACAAAGAAAAAAGTCCTCAATTGTGGTGGCTATTCTCTCTTTAGTGTTTCACTCAATTTGGAGTGCTTCTTAGTCCAATAGCTCTTAAGGTGGTTGGCCCCTTGCTTCTTGACTCAAATTCTTCAAGATATGGCACCAATCCTCCTTTCCAATTCCCTATATGACAACTTACAAGCAAGGAAACAAAGAGACAAGCAATAACCAAAGACCAAAAAAATGAAATGAAAGCTAAACCAATAGAGTTTTAACAAGACAAATTTCCAAGGATTATTCAACAATTAAAGCAATGAAAAGCACAAAAAAGCAAGCTAGGACTCAAAGAGAAACCTAGAATGGCTCTAGAGTAGAGTAGAAAAACTCTAAAAAAAAAGACTCAAGAAACCTCTAGTTTTGGCACTTGTTTTCACAATAATTTTCAATTTAAATTTCATAACTAGGATTGGTATAAAATAGGCACCAATTATAGAACAAATTTTGAGCCAAAACAACAAGCACACTTTCCTTTCACTTTACTTTTTTTTTCCTGGAAACTGATTTTTCTGCCAACTTGTGAGATTTTTCTTATTTTTTCCTTTAATCCAAATCGCTTGGTTCTTTTTTTATAATTTTGTTCCAGATGTCTAAAAAATTCAGTAAACGTTTCAGCTCAAAAAACGTAGTGACCAATTCCCAGTAATTTATACAAGTTCGTATGTACAAGCTGCCAGCACCAGCAATTTCAGCCTAGAAATCAAGAGTAGTGTTTATGTTGCTTAAGGCTTGGATAGTTACAATTTGTGTTTGCTTATGCTCAATTATCTTGAATAACACAATTAAAGAGAGCTTAAGACTTATTTTGATTCACAAATCCAGCCACAACTCAGCACCACAACTCAACTTCATCATAGGCATCATGTAGGAAACTTAGAAAGCAAAAAAAAAAAGTTCAACAACAAGACTACTTCTAGGAATTGATTTAGAACATGTTATGAACTAAATAACATGCATGAATTAGACTCAAAATTAAAAAGATAGGCTAAGAATGACAAGAATACATGAACAAATGTATCTAGAATTCAATCAACAAAATAAAATTCAACACAAACTTAGAACATAATGTGACAATTACTATGACTAAACATGACTCTAAGACAACATGGATTAAGTGATTTACACATAGATTTTTGTATTTTTTTTTAATCAATATTTTGGAACAAAATTTAGATCTAAAGGTTCAGCACAAGAATATTATGAATGAAAATTGATAGAACCTAAAATCAACACAAAAACAAGATTCAAGAGTAGATCTACAAAATTTGAACCATAGAAATGCAAGAACAAGTGTAGATCTAAGATCTAATCGGTTTATTTTTTTTTGAATCTACTCTAAACAGCACCAAATCACAAGACAATGGAGGATATACATGGAGAATAAGATGAAGAACAAGGAATTAAAGAGAATTCACCGAACAAAAAGATAGAGGAAGCAAAAGAACATCACCTAGATGAAGATGCTCTTGATACCACATGATGCAAGCTCCATTGGAGCTTGTAGGCCTAGGATCTTCTTCATCAATGGATTCCTTTGCTTCTTGGAAGATAAATGGCAGCGGAATGGAGAAGGAAGAGAGAGAGGAGACGCCACTTCAAGGAGAAGATGAGTCTAGAAGAAGCTCACCACCATAGGAGGCCATGGATAAGAGCTTGGAGGAAGAAGGAGATGAATGAAGGGAGAGGGAGAGAAGAGCACGAAATTTTGTGCTCAAAAGGAGCTCTGAAATCTGAAGTTAATATTCAAATGATCAAAGTTGAAAAAAATGCACACACATGACCTCTATTTATAGCCTAAGTGTCACACAAAATTGGAGGGAAATTCAAATTTCACTTGAATTTGAAATTGAATTTGTGGAGCCAAACTTTGGAGCCAAAATTTCACTAATTATGATTAGTGAATTTTAGTTATGGTTCAGCCCACTAATCCAAGATCAATTCCAAGATTCTCCACTAAGTGTGCTTAGGTGTCATGAGGCATGAAAAGCATGAAGGACATGCACAAAGTGTAACTATATGATGTGGCAATGGGGTGTAGTAAGCAAATGCTCACCTCCCCCTCTAAAATTTAATTGGATTGGGCTTCTACCAATTCAATTAAATTTATTTCCAACCACACACATCAAATATCCACTTAGTACATGTGAAATTACAAAACTACCCCTAATACAAAAACTAGTCTAGGTGCCCTTAAATACAAGGGCTGAAAAATCCTATATTTCTAGGGTACCCTACCTACATTATGGAGCCCTAAATACAAGGCCCAAAAATAATGAAACCTTAATCTAATATTTACAAAGATAAGTGGGCTCATACTTAGCCCATGGGCCCGAAATCTACCCTAAGGCTCATAAGAACCCTAGGGCCTTCTCTTGCATCTTTGGCCCAATCTACTTGGAGTTTTCTATCCAATGCCCTTGCGGGGTAGGATTGCATCACCTAACATCTAAAGCTTATAGATTTTTTCAACTTGACACAAGAAAAATTCTAATAAGTAGGGATGTAAGCTTCATGGAGAATGAGAAGTGGAGTTGGAACGATGAAAAAAATTAGCAAACTGATGATTTGAATCAAGAAGAGTTAGTTGATCATCCTTCTGTTCGCGACACTTGATTAATTGCTGACATATATCAGAGGTGCATGTTGCTGTGCTTGAACCAACAGGATATCAGGTAGCAGAAAAAGATCCTAAATGGAGGGATGTTAAGTAGAAAGAGCTTGCCATGATTGAAAAAAAAATCTAGGAATTAGTTGAAAGACCTCAAATCAGAAGGTGATTGGAGTAAAGTGGGTGTTAAAAAAAAAAGGAGAATGTTGATGGCTTAATTAAAAAAATATAAAGCAAGGTTAGAGGTAAAAGGGTATGCTCAAGTTTTTGGAGTAGATTATTTTGATACTTTTGCTCCAATTGCAAGGCTAGATACAATTAGAATGTTACTAGCTATTGCAACACAAAAGCAATGGAAGATTTATCAGCTTGATGTCAAGTCAGCCTTCTTAAATGACTTTCTAAAGGAAGAAATTTATGTTGAGCAACCTGCATGTTTTGCTGCAAAAAGAGACGAAGACAAGGTGTGTCTATTAAAGAAGGCATTGTACGACTTGACGCAGGCTCCAAGAGTCTGGTATAGCAAAATTGACAAATACCTGTTGAAACTAGGCTTAGTTAAAAGCTTTAGTGAGTCCACTTTATATGTTAAAGGTGACAGTGATAATTTTTTTGTGGTATCCTTATATGCGGATGATCTCTTAATAGTCACTGGCAGCAACATTGAGCTTATTCAACAATTCAAAGAAGACATGATGTGAGTCGTTGAGATGATTGATCTTGGAGAAATATCTTATTTCCTCAGAATAAGAATCAAGCATAGACAAAATGAAATATTCATTTGTCAACAAAAGTCTGCAGAGAAGATTCTAAAGAAGTTCCACATGGGTAACTGTAAGAGTATGAGCATTCCTATGTGTCAAAAAGAGAAGTTGTGCAAGGATAATGGAACAACTAAAGTGGATGAGTTCAAATATTGAAGTTTGGTTGGCTGCTTGATGTATCTAACAGAAACAAGGACAAATATTATGTATGTTGTAAGTGTTCTTTCAAGATTTATGAATTATGCTAATGAGTCTCATCTTAGAGCTGCAAAAAGAGTTCTCAGATATGTCAAGGGAACTGTAAGCTTTGGTGTTAAGTTTTGTCTGACACCAAACTTTGAGCTGCAAGGTTATTATGATAGTGATTGGGTTGGGTCATTAGACGACATGAAAAAAAACTTTTGGTTTTTGTTTCAACTTCGGATAAAGAATATTTACTTGGAGTTCAAAGAAGCAAGAAATTGTTGCTCAATCAATAGTCGAAGCAGAGTTCATTGCTGCAACAACATATGTTAATAATGCTTTATGGTTGAGAAATTTTTTAAATGATCTGCACTTAGAGCAAAAAATGAGTACCAAAGTCATGGTTGATAATCAAGTGGCTATAGCTATCTCAAACAATCTAGTTTTTCATGGCAAGACCAAACATGTTAGCATCAAACTACTCTCCATCAGAGATGTTCAGAAAGATGGTGTAGATAGACTAGAGTATTGCAGAACTGAAGATCAACTAGCAAACATATTCACAAAGTCTCTTGCAAAAAGCAGATTTGAAGATTTAAGAGAAAGACTTAGAATTTGGACCTATTGATGCAAGGAGGAGTGTTTGAACGTGTGCATCAGTAGCTTTGATTTTTTATTTTTTATTTTCACGTTTAATTTATTTACCAAGTTTTAAGGAGTTTGTTGTTAGGTTGTTTGACTGTTATGTACCGGTCATTTAGTGGCTTAAGCTTAGTTGCTGAAGTTTAGCTAGTTAGTTTCTATTTTCTGTTTTTCAGTTTTTAACTCAATCTATTTAAGCAATATATGATGCAATCAATAAAAGTGTGCATTTTTGTTATTTACAATATTCAACTCTCCTCTTTTTTAATATATCTCCAACACTTAGATAGCGGCACGGGGTTGACTCTGGAATTGGGATAGTGAGACAACAAATAGTGGTGTTAGTAAATTTGCTCGATAACTAACGAGTAAATAATCAAATTTCTCATATGCGGTTCTTAACGTTAAAAAAAACTAACATTAAGAAACTTTTCAATTTGAAATTATCTTTATTGGTATATGTATCAAGAAGAATCTCTGTTGCAGTTGTTTTTATTAGTTTTTGTCACTTATCTCAATTGGAATTATCTTTATGTTCAGATTCCAAGCAATTCATTTATCATCATATTGGGTTGTAACAATTGGGGTTTATTGAGATTGCCTTCAGTCTTAGCATTTATGCAGGATGTTAGCTTTGAAGTCATATTGGGTTGTAACAATTGGGGTTTATTGACTTCTTCTCATCCACATTCATAACCTCAACATACTAATGAAAGTGAAATGATGAAGATAGTGATTAGTTTTTTTTTATGGTCTACAAAATATGCATATATTTATATTAATAACATACCAAGAGACACTATTAGAAAATACACTTTCAACATTGGTTATTTAGAACATTCTACATCGGTTCTAAAACCGATGTTGAAAGTGCCGATGTTGAATGTATCAATGTTAACATCAGTTTTGGAGAACCGATGTTAACATATATATGACAACATCGGTTCTCTAAATACCCGATGTTAATGTACAAGAGTTGACATTGGTTATCTATAGATAACCGATGTTAAAATACAAACGCTGACATCGGTTATACACAAATAACCGATGTTAATATACAAACGTGAACATCGGTTTTCTATTACAACCGATGTTAAGGTTCATATCGACATCGGTTTTTGTAAATAACCGATGTTGTTTATGATATTAACATCGGTTTTTGTTAATAACCGATGTTGTTTTAAAGTATTTTTTTTATATAAACTTTCTATTTTTACAGTAAACCCAAAATTGTACCTGTCAAATGCAATTTTAGGCCCAATTCACAGCAAATAAACATTTTATTCTGCTTTCAAGCAGTTTTAATGATAATAAACATCAAATAATTGATTTATCATAAAGAACAATCATCAAATGAATTCAATGTTCATGTTACATAGAAAATGTAAAAAATGTTAAACCAAAGTAAACTAAAGCTAAAGATAATGTCCCTAAATCCTAGGCCTGATCTCTAACTCGGAGATAAACTGTGCCCACTGGATCCGCAATGCTTTTAATCTCTTTGGCTCCAATGGTCTAGGATTGTTAAAATATTGCATGATGAAATAAATCATAATAAGTTAATAATGTAATACAAATTATAAATAAATCGATTTTGTTTGAAATAAACTTACCGCTTCCCAATTATTCCTAAAAGTTCCTAAAATGATGGTGGACATCCAGTGCATCACATAGTAGCCGCACTCTCCAAAATAATCCTGAGACTGGGACTGGGACTCTCCAACACGCAATGCAACAACTAAAAGTCAAAACTCAAAACAAATCACTTGGGGAAAATTTGAGAATTCAAATGACCTAAGCCTTCGAGTTCGAGTACTTAATGAATATTAGGTATCAAACTAAAAGAGTATTTAAAAAAGTCAGAAACTAAAACAAATATTAATACGTACTATCTCAAGGACTAATATGAGGATCTACTGATAGGTGTTATCTTCAAGCATAAATAAGAGTATAAGTGACAATAGGTTAACCAGTGAACATGGTCAACCCAACGTAAACCAAAATTTCTGTTCTGCCAAATGCTTCAAACAGCTGCAAACCAAACAATATACTAGATGTATGCTTTTTTCCTAGAGCAATTAATCAAGCCCTTGAATTGGAGAAAATGACTTGTGGTATTCACATGCTTACGTGCCTCCATACCCCATGTTCTCCATAAATATGTAGAGTTTTCACATTCTAAGAAGCTTGCACTTGAGGAGGGAAGGATATTTGCAGCTAATGAACAACTTTCTTAACTATTTGTGCTTCATATTTTACTGTTTCTTTTTGCTAATATGTAAATATAAATAGTATAAGACTATGGCTTATGGACATGGTCTTTTTTACCCCTAACAATCTTAGAAGTAAATATAGACCATGTTTTTACGCCATAGCCTTATACTATTTATATTTACATATTAGCAAAAAGAAACAGTAAAATCTGAATGACAAATAGTTAAGAAAGTTGTTCATTAGCTGCAAATATCCTTCCCTCCTCAAGTGCAAGCTTCTTGCGTAGCCGCTCTTGGTGCTCAGAAAATCCCAAAAACAAATCCCTCTTATTACTAGCTATTTTGAATTCTTTAGTTCCTGAATGTACAACCTTCAAATTGTTGCTCTTTCCCTTCTTTGTTTTCTGCAAAAAATAAAATAAAAAAAAGTACCTCAGGTACTTCATCACTATTTACATAACGAAATATTTATATATTTTTGCCGATAAAAAAAAAACATGCAGATCATAGCAACACACTAACAGCAGTACCAGATATCACATAGATAACAACATCAGACAATAATTCCAACCAAGAGGAAATCATGACTACAAATAGCAGAGGCAATAACATACCAAAACGCAACACGCACAGGCCCAAGTATCTCAGTGACTTCGTATAAGGACCAGGGGAGCTGCAAGCCCGATAGCAGATTCTAGAATTCCTTCTACTTCGCGCTTAAAGCTTTTTCCATGTTTTACTTGATACCTGTGTGGTTATGCAATTTCAAACATATCTCAAGCTAAAATGGAGCTTAAGAAATCTTTGCAGGAACAGCTGTGGACAGCAGCTATAGCTTATGAATCCATGATGAGACAAAAATCTAGAGTGAAGTGGATAAGAGAAGGGGATACAAATTCAGCTTATTTTCACAGATTGATTAATCATAGAAGGAGGGTAAATGCTTTTCAAGGTTTATTCATGGAGTCCTTGTGGTTAAATTTCTGGTTAAATTTGGTTACCAATCTTATGATGGCCTTTGGTTAAATTTCTGGTTATATGTATTGGGGTCCTTGTGGTGGGTTTTGTTTGCTTTTTGGAAGGTGGCACTTTTGTGTCTTGTATCTGTTATTTTCAGTACCTCTGGTAATGTTCTGTTTATTAATAATATACATATT
Organism: Glycine soja; assembly: GCF_004193775.1. Taxonomy (NCBI): domain Eukaryota; kingdom Viridiplantae; phylum Streptophyta; class Magnoliopsida; order Fabales; family Fabaceae; genus Glycine; species Glycine soja. The sequence goes on from NC_041015.1 coordinate 19,652,243, forward strand.
TTTTCCTTCCAAAAAAAAAAAGTAGCATGGTAATAGGCAACTTAATTGAAAATCTCATAATTATATTTTACTTACACTAAAAGCTAAGGAGGGCTGAATGGTCTGATGAGAAAAGCTAAGGAGGAGAATATGTACAAGGCATATCAAGTGGGATCCAATAAAGTGGAAATCAGTCTTTTACAGTTTGCAGATGATACTATCTTTTTGGGGGAAGCGGATATGGAGAATGTCAAAACAATTAAGGCTGTCCTAAGGTCCTTTGAACTTGCATCTGGCCTTAAAATTAATTTTGCCAAGAGCACTTTTGGAGCTTTTGGTCAAACTGACCTTTGGAAGCAGCAGACAACCACCTACTTGAATTGCCAGTTGCTGGTTCTTCCTTTCAATTACCTGGGAATACCCATTGGAGCAAACCCAAGGAGATGTACTATGTGGGATCCTTTTTTTTTTTTTGGAAGGCAACAAATATAGTATATTTTATTAATCATAGAAACAGCAGCACCAGAGGTACTGCTGGTGACTTATACATAAGTGCAAGGCACCTGATAACATCTACCAGCATAAATAAAAACCAAGCTATGACCCCCCACATATCTAGATCTGAGTAATCCAAATTAACCAAAATAGTCCCCAAGATTGGAAGACCAGTGGTTGAACGAAATACAAAACTTTTTATCTCTGGTCTTTACCCATGACCATGTTAGGAGTAAAGCGTCTTCCATCACTTTGGCTGGATCAAACCGGTGGCCTTGGAATACCAAGAGATTCCTATGCTGCCATATGGAGCTTGATAATGCAATCCACCATCGACAACGTCTTTTATGATTCTTCCCACCTCCAAAACCATCACAGAATTGGGCAAAATGAGCTGCTGGCTTAGCTGCAAGTGGACCAACTATCCTACTCCACCTAAGAGATTCCCACCATAATCTGCTGGTCAATTTACAGTTAAAGAACAAGTGGCCAGCTTCCTCTTGGTAATAACCACACAGTGGACACACCTGATCCGGAATGATTACATTTCTTTTAAGTAGGTTGTTTCTAGTGGGTAATCTGTCTTTGATAAGTCTCCAAGAGAAAACCACAGCCCTTGGGGGGATGTTCAGATTCCATATTGTCTAGTAGATGTTGGCCTCTGGAAGCTTACTGTTAGTAGTTAGTAGCAGTCTATAAGCTGATTTAGTGGAGTATACACCCGAAGAATCAGCTTTCCCCAGCATGGTGTCCTGCAGATTAGGCTGAATCTGAATATTATTAATTGCTTCCATGAAAGCCATTGCTATATCCTGTTCATGGTCAAATAAATTCTTTCTCCATTTTAGATCCCAACTCCATTGACCCTGAGAGAATCTTCCCATGTTGGAAACAGTATTGTTCTGCTGTCCACTGATCAAGAACAGTTGATTAAATTGCTGTTTCAGGTTAGAATCAACCCCCAGCCATTTATCTACCCAGAATTTGACTTTGTCTCCACCCCCTACCTTCCAAATCATATGTTGATGGATAAAGCTGAATTGAGGTTGCTGAGATAGTTTTTGAAGGTCCCTCCACCATTGGGAATGCCAAACTTTATCTCTGCCAGTTGTGAGATCTGACCAACCACCATATTTGGAATTTAAAATTCAGACCCATAACTGATTCTGGTTAGAGGATAAGGCACACACCCATCTTCCCAACAAGCATTAAATTTGGCAATATCCTTGATCCCCAGGCCCCCAACCTCCTTGGGAAGGCAAATGACATCCCATTTCTCCCAAGCTATTTTGTTGAGCTCTTGACACCCTCCCCATAGAAAATTTCTTTGCAAGGATACCAATTTTAGAGCTACTCTTTGTGGGATTTTAAAAAAAGACAGAAGATATATGGGTAATGCTGTTAAAACTGAATTAATCAAAGTAGCCTTCCCTGCCATTGATAGAGTTTTCTAGTTCCATTTAGATAATTTGGCTTCATATTTTTTTATCAATGGTTCCCACACCATACAACTAGATGGTTTAGCCCCAATAGGGATCCCCAAATAGTAGAAGGGGGTCACCATATGCCTACAATTCAAAAACTGAACTGCACCATGAACCCAACTGGTATCATCTCCAAATATCCCCACATAGCTCTTTGAGAAATTAATCTTCAATCCAGATGCCATTTCAAAACCCCTAAGCATTGCCTTCAGTACAATTATGTTGTCCCATGAAACTTCACCCACAAACACTGTATCATCTGCATATTGCAAAATATTTACAGGCTCTTTCTGCTTCCCAACCAAGTAGCTTCTGAATAAATCTTTGTTTGTTGCCACCCTCATCATACCAGTCAAGCCTTCTGCTACAATATTGAAAAGCATAAGGGCTAAAGGATCCCCTTGTCTCAATCCTCTAGTGGGGGCAAATTCCTTTGTAGGGATGCCATTTATTAAGATTGATACAGTGGTTGATTGCAGACAAGCATTGATCCAATTTCTCCATTTAAGGCAAAAATCCATCCTATCCAGCATATACTCCAGAAATGACCATGAAACCGAGTCATAGGCCTTTTCAAAGTCCATTTTGAAAACTAGTGCTGGCTTCTTACACCTTTTAGCTTCCTCTACTACCTCATTGAGAATCAAAGCTCCATGAAGGATGTGTCTACCCTTTATGAAAGCCAATTGCCTTTCATCAATAAGGTCAGCCATCACTTTGCTAAGTCTATTTAACAATAATTTGGCTATTACTTTGTACATATAGCCAATGAGGTTGATGGGTCTATAGTCATTAAACGATTGGGGGTGGTGTGATTTAGGTATTAAGGCCAGAAAGGATGCATTACTGCCCTTAGAGAAGCTTCCATTAACATGAAATTCATCCACGAATCTCCTGAATTCTGGTTTTAAGACCCCCCAAAACTCCTTTATGAAATTAAAGTTGAATCCATCCGGCCCAGGACATTTCTCTCCTCCACAACTCCACACGGCTTCCATAAGTTCATGATCTATAAAAGGGGCAATCATCTCCTCCCTTTGTGTGTGAGTAATCCTCTTGAATTGAACCCCATCCAAGGTAGGTCTGTTTAAGCTTTCCTCAGTGAATCTACTAGCAAAAAAATTAACAGCTTCTTCCTTAACCACTTTAGGTTGTTGAACCCAAACATCATCAAACTTCTATTACATCCAACATGAGTTGTGATCTTGTGAATGATAAAAGTAAAAGATCATGATTTGTAGACAATAAAAAACTACTAAGATTAACAATTTATCATGGCTGAAAATGCCTAACTCTTGGTGAACGTGACCCTAAGCAGCCAAATAAATATGCCCTAATAAATGCCTAGGATAAATCTAGTTTTATATTAAATTCAAATGTTCAAAAACATAAACTAATAGAACAAAGGCTTCACAAAAGGAATGTACCTACAAAGATAACAACACCATCAACAGACACCTAGCTTTTCTTTTATTCCAGTTACCTATCAACAAACTAATAGGAAAGAACAAAATACTAAACATTTATTTAATTAAATCTAATAAAAAATTTACTTCAATAACATTATTTAACAAAATACTTGCAAGGTAGGGGTGTCTTCTAAGAACTGGAGGGAGCTTTATCTATACTTAAGCATTACTTGCTTAAGAAACAAAAAATATTTTCAAACAACAACAGTCAAGCCCCCTCTGTTGGACAGTAAAATGTTAAAGCAATTGCAAGCAACTTCAAGACCCCTGTGGATCCATCTACAAAAATCATTGTTCACTCTCTGTTATAGTGCAAACAGAATAACACGGTACTAAAAATCATGCAACATTACTTATTATTACCCAGAAAAAATAAAATAGGTCAAATGAAGTATACAAGTTAGTGTTACCTTGATCAAGAGAACCCAGCAACACACGCACGTCAGTGGAGCCTGTAGAATCGCAAACAAAAACCTTTTGTTTATTATCCGATGCCACTCTTAATTCGGGTCAAACCACTCACAAGGAAACTTAGCATAAACGAATTTGACCTACGTACCTCACGGAGAAAGCTTTGACCTTTGAGCAGCGACGAGTGTTTCAGCACCCTATTAGCAACAGTGTATGTAGGGTTTTCTTCGACCCAGGACAATGTGGGTTCTGTGGGGTTCCAACGTCGACAATATAGGTTTTCCAGCACTGTAGGGGGTTCTGTGGCTTCGACCGACAACAATGTGGGTGTCGAGGGAGCGGTTTCCGGTAGATTTCAGGCGGGAGGAGAAAGAGGAGCGATTTCAGGCAGGAGGATGACAAAGAGAAGAGGGAGGGCAAGGTTTTCGAGCGCACGCGGCTTGTGAAATCTCAATTTTTTTTAACTTATAAACATAACAACATCGGTTTTTAATGGATAACCGATGTTAACTAAATATAGTTAACATCGGTTTTGTAAAAACCGATGTTAACATCAAATACATTACATCGGTTTTTTAACAAACCGATGTTAAAATCAACTCCTTAACATCGGCTTCCTCAAAACCGATGTTAACTCTATGAACTTAACATCGGTTTTGCCCAAACCGATGTTACCATATTCATCTTAACATCATGTTAACATCGGTTTTTTAAATAACCGATGTTAACATGAATTAGTTAACATCGGTTTTTCTAAAACCGATGTTAAGTAACTCCATTTAATTACAAAAATGTCATCGCGCTTTCGTTAACATCGGTTTTAGCTATAATCAATGTTAATTGGGCGATGTAGAAAACTTTTTTTTTAGTTTTGAGATACAAGAAGTATCTCTCAGATTGGTGTTAAAGGTATGGTCTCCTTTTTGCTTCCACTTGAAGTCCTATTTTTCTATTAGATTATCTATATCTTTATGCACACTATCCAAGCTTACAACTAGTTTCTTTGGTCTATAATAGGATCAAATCCCTATTTCTGGATAGGTTTCATTCCTAATTTTATAAGTTAGCTTTGTCTTTTCCTATCTTTCTTTTGATTATCCTTCTTTTTTATTTGTATATATCCGTTTTATTTTTCTTTTCCTTGACTGTTAATAGTCATGTGGTAGTTTGGCTAGAACTCATGCTTTATCAGGAATGCAGAAACCATTGTAGCCTTAAGTCCTTAACTATCTAGGATGTTAAAACAATTCCTTCCAACTCTTACTCTTTTTGTTTTCAAAATGATAGGTTTGCTGCATAGTTTCTCTGCAGCTATAGTACTTTGTCACTCCACGCACTTGTTACACAGGTGATATCATGTACTAATGATTATCTTTTTCCCTCAGGACAGTTTTTGAATACATAACAGAATCATTGTATTTTGAAAATGTTGCAACTCATTTCTTCAATTTAAGTTCATTTTAAGTTATAGATGATAATAGTTATCCAACTAATTGTAAGTGATAGTTTGATTGATTATTTAAATGCCTTTTCTCTGTCATGAAATTTTTTTTCTTTGTATTTATTTATTTTTTACTGAACTCAGAATTAAAAAACTCAAAATTTATCAGATTTATTTTCTCTTAATTCAACAAAAAGTATCCTTTCTCTTATTGTTGTAAAGTTTTAGACAATATTTAGTTATAACATTTTATTTCCCCTCCTTTTCATTGCTTCTCATGCATTCGAATATAAAAATAGGAACCAATGTATATATAGGCAAAGAGTTTTTAACATGTCAATTGTTTCATACTTTCGGGTAAAGTTAGTAGCTATGGAATAGATCTTATTTAGTGGAAAGAAATTTGATTAAATATCACAATCTCATTAATTTTTTTTAACTTTATGATAAAAAATATTATATTGATAAAATTATTAAGAGACTAAAACCTCATGTAATAGTATATAAAGTCACTATTGAGAATCTATTTCCTGAGTTGGTGTGTTTAGGGAATGACTCATAAATGACAGCTAAACTAGAGAGTACTATTTGGGTGGCTGGAGGAGTTAAACTAAAAATTGGTTATAGGTCATCGTTTTGGATAACAAAAAAAGAAAAAAACACATGGAAGGAAGAAAGAAAAATTTTAAAAAATTGTATGAATTGACCAAACTGATCAGTATTATTTTAGTTTCTCCTTAGTCCTCTGAATTGAAAAAAAAAATTGATCTCTACCGGGTTTAACTACATGAACCTACTCACCGGGTTCCAAGAAGAATGAAATTCTAAGATACAGATGAAAGGAAATCCCCATGTCATAAATTCCATTGATTCAATAGGACTAGTCCTTTTCATCAAAATCCTTACCTTACTATCACTGATGTTGTATAAGACGAAATTGAATAGTTGAAAATGATAGTAAGCAACAAATAATTATATTTGTATGGCCTAGTCCTTAATTACAAGCTGATGTTAACTTCCAAGGGACCCTTTAACCTGACCTTTAGATGTGATCGGTTTTCCTAGAAGATTGAAGACATTGAATGAATTGAAGTTGAGTTTAAGCCTCTCCTGCCATGATTCATTTTTCTAGCATTATTCATATGTAAAGAGTTTAAAAAATTTAACTTAGAACTTTTGGTCCAACTTGATTCCTTGTACGTATTGTATTCTTTCTATTTCAAAAAAGATTACAGCTAGCTAACTACACTCATCATGTATAAACTTTTTACCACTACAAGCTGTACTTCAATAACATTTTCCGATTTTTACCATTCGAATACATTTAGGTGGGTGCAATTCTTATTTTACCTTCCTGATTTAATGTGTCACACAACAGCCAAGTGTCTCCAGTCATTAGTTTTTTTGCATTTCAAAGCTTGTGAGCTACTTGCAATATCAATATGTAACACAATCCACACACGGGGATTTAATTAATTTGTGCATATATTTTAATCAATAATATATATATATATATATATATATATATTTGGTTTTGTTTATTTATTCATTTGTTGAACTAATTAACTAACTAATATATGTATGTATATGACACATTTTTAGGAGCCACTCTAGGAAAAGGCTTGAATAGGACAATTGCAACATTGGCTGCTGGTGTGTTGGGGCTCATTACTTAGGTAGCCTATGTGGTGCAATGGGGGAACCTATATCGATTGGAGCGTTTGTCTTTGTGCAAGGTAAGAAAAGTTATATACCAAACAAATAAAGTAAATAATTAATAATGATAATGATAATAATACTATAAGAAAAGAAAAAGACCAAAAGAAAAAAGCTTTTAGACTAGCCATTTTCAATCAATCATAGTTGATTTTGATCATTGTTTTGTGTTTTGCTTATTTATGCAGCTATCATAGCATCATTCATAAGGTTTTAGCCGAAGGTGAATGCAAGATATGACTATGGGATGCCATGGAGCTGGCTTTGAAAATTGTCGGTAAGATCGGTGCAAATGAATGCTTTTGTGTATATATAATTATACCAATGTGGTCAGAGGGTGTTCCAACAAGTGTTGTTGCTCAACAAATATAGTTATGGTTGGTCAGACCAATTAATTATTATGGCAATAAAATTCCCTATTTTATTACTTAATTATTATGCCAATAAAATTTCCTACTTTATTACTTTATTATTATGGCAACAAAAAATAAAATAATCATTGATTATATAAATAAAGCCTTAATTAGTAAAAAAAATAATCATTGACTATTGTGGCAATAAAAAAATAAAATAATTTATTTTTTTATATTCTAAGACGGTTCTTTAAAAGTCGTCTCAGAATGTTTGAATTCTAAGACGATTTTTCCAAAAATCATCTTAGAATCCTCAACTTTTTCTAATTTTTTTTTAAAGAAAAGACATTCTAACACAGTTCTTTGAAAAATTGTCTTAGAATATTTGAATTTTAAGATGATTTTTTGAAAAATCATCTAAGAATCCTCAATTTTTTTTTAAAATAAATACATTCTAAGATGGTTATTCAAAAACCATCTTAGATTGTAAACATTTTAAGATGGTTATTTTTTTTAAAACCATCTTAGAATTGTAGCTTTTCTAAGATGACTTTCTGAGAACCGTCATCGTAGATGCGAACATTCTATGACGTCACCTATGACGACAGTTAATAATTGACATAGAATGTCCGAAATAACCATCGTAGAAAAGTGATTTTCTAGTAGTGTATGTTGGGGTGCCATGTATCTTAGCATATATATTTTATATTCTGCAAAGAAATTATGTGCTTTTTCTTTGTTTTCGCTACTTTAGTTCAATAGTTGAAGGATTCAAGAAAGGATTCAGACTGCGAGAAACTGTGGAAGCCATCATCAAATCATTGGTTCATACCTATTACAAAGCCTACTTACAATTACTCAAGTAAGAAACTTGAACTTGTGTAGCAATTTATGAGTGTGATTTTTTTGAGTCCTTGAATGAAGTGTTAAGTGTCCTTCAATTCAACATTGGTTTTAGAACCAATGTTAAATGTCTTCTAGAACCACGATGTTGAATGGATTCTTTGTAGTTGGGTTTTCTCCATTGTTTCTTCCAGGATGGCTTGCTAAAGTCGCACCATTTCTTGGATCCTTTCTTTAAACACGCCATTGTAAGCAACAATGGTTAAATGATTTATTTTCCTTGGAATACTGGAAGTGTTGATAGTGGTGAGTGCATCGTCTGGTATGGGCTGAGAAGAAACTTCAACCATCAGAGTTTCAATAACATCAACTTGTGGTCCAAGATGAGCATGGAGGTTATTGAATAACTCTTCACATTCGAGCTTCTCTTGTTGTTGCTTGTATTCAACCTCTTTTTGCATATCCATGAATTGTCAGTTGAGCTTGTCCTGCTTGCGTTTAAATTCAAAAACCAAGGTTTTTGATCAAGAGAGAAAGAGCGCTCTTGAAGTTTAGGATGACGAGCACAGGTAGTGCCATTGACTCTTCTCATTGCTGCTTCAAAATAGCAATGTAGGTTGAAAAGGAAGTGAGTGCAAATTAGAGAGGTGTCATGAATGAGTCATTGGTAAAACTCATTATCATATTCCTGCCTCAAGAAGCACATTTTCCAATCATTGAATCTATAGATCTTTGTTGGATGCAAGATCTGCACCATATGCATGTTGTCGCAACCTACCCTTCGGCGGGAGGGCGACGCGTGACTCGCGGGATACGTGTTCCACGAAAGGAATACGCGCGGAGTCGCCACCAACGTTTATTTGAGGAAAACGTCGGAAAAACCGGAAAAGACGCGATCTACGAACTTTTAAGTGAAAGGTTCGGGAGTTGTATTTACGCACGGGGAAGGTATTAGCACCCCACACGTCCGCCCCAAGGGACGGCAGCCTTTAATCGAATGTGCAAACATGACTTTGATTTTTTATGTTCCCTTTTTATGTCTCTATATCCTTCATACCCTTTTTATATTTTCTCTTTTTGTGGTCGACAAGGGTGTTTCCCTTTGCTCCTACGTATTCCTCAATTTGGGATGAGAAAATCAGACCTACGTAGTTCTTTCGGAACAAAGTGTTTGGTTAAGTTGTTTTTTATCTTTTTGCAAGATATATTTTGATTGAACAAAAAGGTCATTTGAGGTGTTGGACCATTAAATGATCTTTTGATTTTGAAAGGAGAGAAACGTTAAGGTGTTGGACCATTAACGATCTCTCGGGGTGGTCGACAAAAGCGGGGCTTTTGCTCCTACGTATCCTCAATTGCGATGAGGAAATCAGACCTACATAGTTCTTGCAAAAGCGGTAAAGTCACATGTTGATTTTATGATTTTGAAAGGTCCATGTTAACCGATAAAAGCAAAGAGGACCGTTTAAGGCGTTGGGCCTTAAAACGGTGTTTAGTGATTTTTCGGACAAAACTTGATTTGTGAGTTGATTTTAGTCTTAGTTTCACTTTGATTATTAATCAATTCATTCAAGGAAACTTCCAATGAAAAACGTCTGATTGATTTTTTTTTATTATCTTATTCAAAGATATTTTGATTATTTTATTATTATTTTTCAAGATATTTTGATTATTTTATTATTATTTTACCTTTTTTGGTTTAACCGAGGTTATAGCGTGAACGATCGGTTAGATTTCGTTTTAACAGTGATTAAACGAGATTACAACACAAATGATCGGTTGAAATTCATTTTATCATTTATTAGACGAGAAAACGGCTTAAATAAATGGTTAAAGCACGTTAAAAACGGAAGAAAAGAAAACTGAAAGTAAACGAAATTAAAGTGAAAGTACACAAAACAAGAAATGAATTGAAAGTCTCGAATTCGAAAACTTACCCGTTGAAGAACGAAGAACGAACGAAGAACGGATGAAGAACGGTGAAGAACGATGAAGAATTTCCACAGAATCGCTTACGGAAGCGTTTCGGAAGCACCTCGACTTAGATTTTCTTCACGGAAACGATTTTTCCAAGCAAATTCGAAAGAGAGAGAAGTGCCAAAGGGGCTGAACCTTTTGAAACAGCTCCCCCCTCCCCTATTTATAGAAAAAAGGGAGGTGCTTGCCGCCCAAAGACTTAATGAAGAAGATTTCTAAGCGCACCCGAATTACTAAGTTCACCCCCCTTTTCGTATTTTACGTAAAAGTTACGAAAGCCTTACGGAACTGTTTTCGAATTTGATTTTCATCTTTTTTCTCTTCCCTTTCACCAATGTTAAGTGGAATATGCTTACCCAATGTTTTCGGAAATTTTACGGAAGTATTACGGAAGCCGCGGAAGCCCCGAAAACCATTTTTCAAAAATGTGGAGGAGCTTGCCGCCCAGTTGCTTCCTCCTTAAGCAACCCAACTTCCAAAATGTTCTAGAAGGGCCTAGATTTGAATTGCTATTTACACCCCTATCTTGATAAGTTCACCCACTTACCTTTTTTGGTGATTCTTTTTTTCGTAAAGTTACGGAAACTTACGAATCTCGTAACGATACTTGTTTTCTTTCCGTAATGTTACGGAACCTTGCGGATTACATAATCATCCCCCTTTTGACTTACGGAATGTTACGGAATCTCACTTAATTATGCAACGATGCTTCCATTTGATTTCCGGTGTGTCACGAAAACTTACGGATTGTGCATCAATATTTTTTGGTTTTCCGGCATGTCCTGGAATTTCACAAATTGCCTAATGATGGGTGCCAAGCACCTCACAAGGACCAAAGAAAGGTCGCATGTCATCAAGCAAAGGTCCCCGGACGAAATTAGGGTATGACAGTTGCCCCTCTTTACTTGTCTTTTATTGGAGATAAAAAGAAAGTAAAGATAAGACACTAATTTCGTTCCTCTCGATTTGACGAGAGTCGCGGGTGACCATAAAATCTCCACATGCAAATGACTTGTTGTTCCCAGAATTTCACAAATTGCCTAATGATGGGTGCCAAGCACCTCACAAGGACCAAAGAATGGTCGCATGTCATCAAGCAAAGGTACCCGGACGAAAATTAGTGTATGACACTAATTTCGCTCCTCTCGGTTGACGAGAGTCGCGGGTGACCATGACTTGTCGTTCCCGGATTTTCACAAATTGCCTAACGATGGGTGCCAAGCACCTCACAAGGACCAAAGAAAGGTCGCATGTCATCAAGCAAAGGTACCCGGACGAAAATTAGTGTATGACACTAATTTCGCTCCTCTCGGTTGACGAGAGTCGCGGGTGACCATGACTTGTCGTTCCCGGATTTTCGCAAATTGCCTAACGATGGGTGCCAAGCACCTCACAAGGACCAAAGAAAGGTCGCATGTCATCAAGCAAAGGTACCCGGACGAAAATTAGTGTATGACACTAATTTCGCTCCTCTCGGTTGACGAGAGTCGCGGGTGACCATGAAATTTCCGCATGTAAATGACTTGTTGTTCCCGGAGGAACAAAAGGTGCAGAAGACTATGTCAGCCTCTGCATGCTATCAAGCGTTCTGTCTTACAGATAGCAAAAGAATGTTTATACGGATAACCACTCGGGTATTTCCGCGTATCATCGGGCCCGCCGCCTCTGGATGATACAAGGGTGCAGAATGACCAAATTTGGTCTCTGCTTGTCATCGGGCCCGCCGCCTCTGGATGACAAAAGGGTGCGGATAACCGTAAGGTATCTCCGCGTATCATCGGGCCCGCCGCCTCTGGATGATACAAGGGTGCAGAATGACCAAACTTGGTCTCTGCTTGTCATCGGGCCCGCCACCTCTGGATGACAAAAGGGTGTGGATAACCGTAAGGTATCTCCGCGTATCATCGGGCCCGCCACCTCTGGATGATACAAGGGTGCAGAATGACCAAATTTGGTCTCTGCTTGTCATCGGGCCCGCCGCCTCTGGATGACAAAAGGGTGCGGATAACCGTAAGGTATCTCCGCGTATCATCGGGCCCGCCGCCTCTGGATGATACAAGGGTGCAGAATGACCAAACTTGGTCTCTGCTTGTCATCGGGCCCGCCGCCTCTGGATGACAAAAGGGTGCGGATAACCGTAAGGTATCTCCGCGTATCATCGGGCCCGCCGCCTCTGGATGATACAAGGGTGCAGAATGACCAAACTTGGTCTCTGCTTGTCATCGGGCCCGCTGCCTCTGGATGACAAAAGGGTGCGGATAACCGTAAGGTATCTCCGCGTATCATCGGGCCCGCCGCCTCTGGATGATACAAGGGTGCATGTCACATGACCTCAGGGTCAGTATGACAAAGATTATGGGGCGGCCGACAAAAGCAAGGCTCTTGCTCCTACGTATCCTCCAATGAGGAACTCAGACCTACGTAGTTCTGGATAACTTGTGAGACTTGAAAAGTCTCCATCGGAAAATGCTGACATCTCCGGAAAAGGCGCAGATGACCATATTGGCCTCTGCTCGTCAATCACACTTGGGGTGACTGAATGACGAGGTGCGGATAACCGTAAGGTGTCTCCGCGGGTTACCAGCTCTTGAGTCATGGCAACAAAAGGCGGTGTGGTCGACAAAAGCGAGGCTCTTGCTCCTACGTATCCTCCAATGAGGAACTCAGACCTACGTAGTTCTGGATAACTTGTGAGACTTGAAAAAGTCTCGGTGTTTTCTCCACTAAAATGCAAACATGCTTTAGCAAAGAGACAAATATTCCAACTGATTTAGAGCAGCATATGCTTTTTTGAGTGAGAAACAATGCGTCTACCGGGGAAGGAGAGTCTGCTGATGAAATCTCCCATAACCATAAATGAGATCTTGGATGTTAGCATTTCGTTTCTAAATGACCATTTAGAGGAAACATTGGGTTCGACAAAAATAGAAGAAAATCACTCAAAGTGTATCAATCTCGCACAGGTAAGTGTTTCATCCTAATTCCGGACCATAGATATGTCATGACTTGACTTTGCAAATTATTTCCTATCAAATCAAAAATTACATGCGTGATCATGGATCAATAGGGCTTCCCTTGGGAATGGTTTTTTTTTTTTTGGTGGTTTTTTTTTTTCGGCTTTTGTGTGCTTTTGGCCTTTGATTTTTCTGGCTTTTTCTTTTTCCGTTTTTTTTTGTTTAGTGCGGGGCGAGAAAAAAAAAAAAGTCGCTAGCGCACGGGATTTTGGTTGGTAATCAAAGGGAGAAGACCATTTTAGGTCGTGGTTTCCTTTCCTTCTTTTTTTGTTCATTTGGTGACAATTCTGTATTGTTCAGATATTGTCCGGTCCAAAGACCTCTCAGCACATTTCTTCTGGTTTCTTTGACCAGGAGCTTTCTTCTTTTTTACTTTCTCCCATTCTTTGGTTGGGAATTTTCTTTCTTTTCTTTTTTCTTTCTCCCACTCTTTGATTGGGAATTTCCTTTCTTTTTTTTTTTTCTCTTTCTCCCACTCTTTGATTGGGAATTTCCACTTCCTTTTTTGCTTTCTCTTTGATTGGAAATTTCCTTTCCTTCTCTTTTTTTTTGCTTCCGAGGGTAAGGTTTATGGTGAGTCAGGATTTTGGCTCAAGGCTTGTAGAATGGCTAGACATGATACATGTCAGGGTTTGGTTTGGTTCAAGGATAAAAAGGGATGCCCCACATTATTTCCATGACACAAATGCAAAAATGATGATTTGGAAATTTTATGCAAAACTGGTTATGCATGCACCTATGCGGACACTCAAGTGTCAAATTTTTATGGTCATGTGATGCTAGGGCTCAGGATTCATTTCCTCTATTTTAAATCAACCCAATGTTTCCAAAATATGTTCTTTTATCAATTTGTGCATTCATCCGAGTCCATTTCGGGCGTCCGGGGAAATTTCACAGCATTCACCCTTCAGGTGTAGACACGTTTTTTCTTCAAAAATCGGTTATGATCAATGAATGAATTTTTTTTTTTTTTTTTTAAAGAAAAGTTGGAAATCGTCTCTTTTCAAAAGCATGTCGGTTTTTAGCTAGACAACTTATTTTTCTTTTTTCTCCTTCTTTTTTTTTATCATTATCATTTGTTTATTTCTTTTTCTTGTTTGTTTTTTTTTCTTTTTTTTTTTTTTGAGGTATTTTGCTACCTAAACATGTGCATATTTTTGTGAGGTATTTTTGCTATATACATGCATATCCAAGGTATCTTGCCACCTAAACATACATATATATGTTTTGTGAGGTATTTTTTTGCTACATACACGCACATCTAAGGTATTTTTCTACCTAAACATACAAATATATATTTTGTGAAGTATTTTTTTGTTTACATACACGCACATCTAAGGTATCTCTCTACCTAAACATACATATATATATTTTGTGAAGTATTTTTTTGTTTACATACATGCATATCTAAGGTATCTTTCTACCTAAACATACATATATATATTTTGTGAAGTGTTTTTTTTGTTTACATACATGCATATCTAAGGTATTTTCACTACCTAAACATACATATATATATATTTTGTGAGGTATGACTACCTTCCGAGCTTGCGCTTGTTTTATTTAAATCCCCAGGATCATGAGCAACTAGGTGCGTCCTACTATAAAAAGTGATCAAATAACAAGCATAGATTCAAAAGGTACTAGGTTGCCTCCTAGTAGCGCTTCTTTAACGTCTTTAGCTGGACGCCTTATGACTTGTCGGTCACTGACCTAGTACTTTTCTTACCTTTGGCTTTGGACTTGGTTGCCTATTGGTCGGCCATGTGTCGTAGGCAATACTCAAACCTTTTTGTGGATGAGCAGAGGTGAACTCTAAAGGTGGTGGCGGTGCGTCTATTGCCCGCTACCGACCATCCCCAGGCTGCTGTGGTGTTTCGCCCTGCGCCTGCCTGGAGACGCAGTACTTCTTGATGAAAGCTCGATTAGTAGGGGGCCTGATGCCCTTGCTGGAGGTGACAGGTACTCCGTAGAACTGACAGAGACCCGTAATTAGAGCTTGACAACTCCAAGACCTTGTTGGACTTCTTCGGGTCCACTGGGTGTCTTGCAGGCGCGATCCCTGCAAACAATAGATGAAATCAGAAATCAGTTGAGCGATGTGCATACTTACCTATGATGACGTGACCTTGCCGGGGGGGTACGGGCACCCTGTAGGACTGATAGAGGCCCGTAACCAGAGCTGGAAACCCCAGGGCCCTGTTTGACTTTTTCGGGTCCACTGGGTGTCTTTGTGGGTGCGATCCCTGCAAACAATAGATGGTATCAAAAATCAGTTGAACCATATGCATACTTACCCATGTCGGGACGACACAGACCAATTGATACTTTTGCAGGGGGTGATTGGCATTGCGGTCGCTGGGCAGAATGTTGCTAAGTAGCAACATCATCTATATCTATGTAAGAGTGGTCATGTTGGTGCGCATGATCCGCACTCGTCTCTTTGCAGCGGCACAGGTGAAATCTTGCCCCGGTATGCATAGTAGCTGTGTGATAGCCTCCCTCTCTGGTTGTGCTCGCACAGTTGGCCCTCCTCCAATATCAGGGGGAGGCCCAGGAACTGTTAAAAGGAAACTACTGGCCCCTTAACCGGAAGTGCAAGTCTCGGTTAAGCAATTAAGGGCAGAGGACCTTAAATTCTTTTAAGGTGTGGATGTCGAGCACACTGAAAATGAGGACACGTAGCCCTCTAAAGGTGAGGGCGTGCAGCCCTCTCAAGGCGAGGAGGTGTAGTCCTCTGGAGGTGAGGGCGTGCAGCCCTCTGCTGGCGAGGACGTGTAGTCCTTTCAAGGTGAGGGCGTGTAGCCCTCTGACGATGAGGGTAACTAGTACCCAAGGTGAGGACGTGTAGCCCTCTCAAGGCGAGGACGTGTAGTCCTCTGGAGGTGAGGGCGTGCAGCCCTCTGATGGTGAGGACATGGAGTCCTCTGAAGGCGAGGACGTGTAGTCCTCTAAAGGTGAGGGCGTGTAGCCCTACGTTGGCGAGGACGTGTAGTCCTCTCAAGGTGAGGGCGTGCAGCCCTCTGTTGGCGAGGACGTGTAGTCCTCTAAAGGTGAGGGCGTGTAGCCCTACGAAGGTGAGGACATGCAGTCCTCTGATGGCGAGGGCGTGTAACCCTCTGAAGGTGAGGACATGCAGCCCTCTGATGACGAGGGCGTGTAGCCCTCTGAAGGTGAGGACACGCAGTCCTCTGATGGCGAGGGCGTGTAGCCCTCTGAAGGTGAGGACATGCAGTCCTCTGAAAGTGAGGACACACAGTCCTCTTAAGGTGAGGGCGTGCAGCCCTCTGTTGGCGAGGACATGTAGTCCTCTGAAGACCAGGGTACTAGTACCCGAGGGTCCATCCTTATGAGAAAGCAAGAGATCGACTCATCGAGAGAGCCGGTCATCCCAAATTCAAAAGATTTGGACATTTAGATGTAGGGAATCTATGTAGTTAACATGATTTTGAGGGATGCAAATGCATGCAACCTTTGTTGTGAAATTTGGGTAAATGCGGACTTTGTATGAAACAATGCAATGTAATGGAAAGTTGTACAATGTTCATGGCATTCTTTCCCTATTTTGTGATTTTGATTTTGATTTGATTTTTTTTTTTTTTTTTTTGGAAAACACAAATTGACTGCCCTTTTGAAAAAGGTGATAATTCATGCAACCTCATCCTATCTTTTTGCAAATCTCTTCGGGAACTCCCTCAGAGTGTTTGTTCTTTTTGATTTAGTCACTTGACCATTTTGGAGTGACGGCAATGGAGTCGTTTGATGTTTAATCAATCCATTGAAATCCTAGGGTTTGTCCCTTTTTTTTGTTAAAAACATCGATGGGTGAGAACTTTTGATCGGCCCCTATGTTCACTTGAGGCTCATGCACGGTGCCCCTCATTGCCCCAGTGTAAGGCTTTGAGGTACCAATCGTTTTCTTTCGTCATGACCTTGTAGGAGGGAACCTATTGGGTGAGAACTTCTAATCTGCCCCTAGGTTCACTTGAGGTTTATGCATGGGGCCTTTCATTGCCCCAGTGTAGGGCTTAGAGGTACCAATTGTTGTCTTGTTTTCACAACCTCGTAGTGAGGAAGAATGAAAGACGCAATTGATTCTTGCAAAAAGAATTTTCCAAGGACGAGAAATAGTTGAAGGATTTTTCAGCTGATGGATTAAGTCAAATGACTCCTATGTATAAGCAAGATGTTTTGATGTCTTGATGATGCTAAAGGATCAAGTGCTTCTAAGTTTTATTCAAGACAAGAATCCAAGAAAGTCAAGATATATGATCAAGTTGATTTCTAGAATCTTTTGGAAGAAGTTTCCAAATTGAAAAAACAAAAGGTTTGACCAAAGAATTCTATCATTTCAAATTGAGATTTGCTCTCCGGTAATCGATTACCAGCAGCTGAAAATGTTTATAACAGTCACTAGAAATTTGAATTCAAAATTTATAATGTGTAATCGATTACACATGGATGGTAATTGATTACCAGCAATTCATTCAAATTTTAAAGCCTGTGATCTATTACACAAGTCTTGTAATCGATTACCAGAGGAGATTTTCAGAAAATAATTTCCAAGAGTCACATCTATTCAAATGGTTTATGAATGGCCATCAAAGGTGACTTGGAAACACGAATTTAAAGAGAGTTTTCATTGCCCACAAAGTTTATCCTCTCAAAAGATTAAGAGTTTTTCTGAACTGAACTGTTTTATCCTCTCAAAAAGATTCCTTGGTCAACCACTTGCATATTCAATAAGGAATTTTGATTGGTCTTCATTGTACAATCTATCCTTTTAAGAGAGATTTCTTCTTCTCTTCTTCTTACTTCTGAAAAGGGATTAAGAGACTGAGAGTCTCTTATTGTAGAGGATTCTTGAACACAAGGGAAGGGTTGTCCCTGTGTGGTTCAAACTTTGTAAAAGGAGTTTTACAAAGAGAATGGAAAATCTCAAGTGGGTTTCTTGAGGACTGGATGTAGGCGCGGGAAGTGGCCGAACTAGTATAAATCAAGTTTGCATTCCTCTCTTCCTTTAAACTTCTTTTATTTATTGCTATTTATCTTTTGCTTTAAAGAAGTTTATTTTGAATTGTCTTTTGAGTAATTCATGTTAAGGGTGCATTGTTAATCCAAAAAGAAAGAGTGATAGTTCTTTGCATCTTAATTCAACCCCCCTTTTTCTTAAGGTAACTGAGGCCATTTGTCCAACATCTTATTCTTGATAACTCACTTCTTTCTAAAAAGACAAAATGAGGTCACATGAACGTCTATATTTTTACTTGAAAACACAGTCAACCAAATGCCTTTTTATTTTTTATTTTGAAACTTATTTTTTTATTTTGAAACTTATTTGTTTTGAACTTTACTCGTTGTTTTACGGCAACCCCACCAACGTGCAAGACGAGTAATCTCTGATTGAACGGTCTTGGAAGTCCAAACTCAGGAGCACAGGTCGCTTGAGCAAACTGACCAATGGCTTGCACTTGAAAATCCTGATGAGTCATTAGAGACACCTAACAACAGTTTTCAAAATTGCCCCCTGTGTGGCATCTCTTGTCAATGTCAGGATTTACACGCGATTCTCCTCAAATTTCAGCCAGCCCGCATCAATTAGACCTTGCACCTTACGCCTGAGGGTCATACAGTGCTCAATGGAATGCCCCAGGGCTCCCCCACGATATGCACATGTTGCGTTCGAGTCATATCCTCAGAAAAATGGGGGTTTGAGGGAACCTAGCAGGGGTTATGGCTACCATTGCGTTATCAAGTAGATATGGGAGCAAGTTAGCATATGACACCGGAATTTGGGGTGAATCCTACAGGCTTTTCGCTGCAAAATTCATTTCTTGGTTGGTGTTTTTTTTTGGTTTGTGCTAAAGGTGGTCTTCGTCATTGGAAGTGCGGTAGACAGGCTTTGTGGTTGATTTAGGGATGGCCTTTGTGGATAACTGGGTGGTGGGTAAGGAGGTTTGTTATTGGCTGAGTAATGACATTTTTGGGTTGGTGGGAAACTTGGCCGTATAGGAATGTCAGTCACAGCATGGGTTTCTCCCTCTTTCTCACCCTCTTCATTTGCCCCAGTTTTCTCATTCGTCCAAGCAGGATGACTAAATTTGCCTTTTTTCAGACCCACATTGATCCTTTCACTGGCAAAGACCAAATCCTCAAAGCTTTGAAGGTGCGTAGCCCACCATCTTTTCATAGTAGAGTATCGATAATGTGTCTACCATCACGATCATCGTCTCCCTTTCCATCATTGGGGGTACCACCTGGGCCGCCAGATCCCTCCACCTTTTGGGCGTGTTCTTTGAAAGATCTGTCCCCCTTTTTGCAAATGTTCTGTAGTTGCATCCTATCCGGAACCATATCAAAATTGTACTGATACTGCCTAACAAAGGCAACCATTAGGTCCTTCCAAGAATGGACTCGGGAAGATTCCAAGTTAGTGTACCAGGTAACAGCTACCCCAGTAAGACTTTCCTGGAAGGAATGTATCAGCAATTCCTCATCTTTTGCGTATTCCCCCATCTTCTAACAATACATCTTTAGATGGTTCTTGGGACAAGTAGTCTCCTTGTACTTGTCAGAGTCCAGCACTTTGAACTTGGGAGGGGTGATGATATTAGGTACTAGGAACAACTCTTCTAGGTTAGCAAAGGCATAATCTTTACCTCCTTCAATGGCCCTGAGCCTTTCCTCTTTCCCATTTTTGCCATAGCATGAGGGTTTTTAACCGCTGTGGAATGTGAGGGTTGTGGTTGTGGGTGACACTGAGGGCCCTCCAAAGTGTTTTGCAGGGGTATACCACCAACTGCTTGCCCTTCAGTGGCATATCCGAGGCAAGGCTCGAAGTCGGCTAGATTGTGGTGGGGCATTCCATGTGTCTCCTCCATGGGTCGAGAGACATGTGCATGATCAGATTGAGGTTGTTGGCTCTTAATGAGTATGGAAGTGGAGTTTTTGACATCCTCATTGGGAATGTACGCCACATTGGGTGGTGTATAGTTTGGGAGGCAAGCCATATGGCGGGAAGGCGTGCTTGTTTTGAATTTGCACATCATGGGGTCATCCGTACTTCCCAAATCTTTGCCTATCATATTTGAGGTTGGATGATTCATTTGCTTGAGGCCAGATGGGAGCATCGGGTTCACCTTAGCAATAGCGCTAGTAGCGGCAACTATAACCGCATTGGCTTCCATTATCTTCTTCATGCTTATTATGGCCTCCATCATTGTGGCCATTTGCCCTTTCATGGCCTCCAAGTCGGCCTTCATCTGCTCTTGCACCTTCTCTACTTCACCCATTACTCTAGCTCTAGCACGGGTTTGGTAGGGGCGCCGTAAAGCGTGTTTTTTTTTTTTTTTAGAAATGGGTTTATGATCCCAACATGGTTGGCTCATGGTACCGAATATATGCAACCAAGAATGCATCATGAATTTTCATGCTTCCTTTTTTTTGTTTTTGTTTTGTAGAGGAAAATGCAAGGCTCATGCGTGAGCAAACATGAAAACAAAAGGTATGCAGTTTGTAGAACAAAAAGTATGTTGAACGCATGATGATGCAATGACTCATGCAAAATGTGAGGTTGGGATATGATAACGGACAAATGCAGGAACGATATGTTCATTATGATGTTATGAAGAGATGCTTATGTGATGCATGATATGAATGCATTTTACGGACACGAGAGCCCGGAAAATTATCTCTTCTTACTTGCACATTTGGGGGCGCAGTGCCCCATGTGTTCAATTAAGAAGGTGATATGGACCTTCCGGCTTCCCGTGACAAAGGACGAGACCAACATACAATGCATGCTAGAGATAAAATGCAGGAGTGACTTGATTCGCACTGATTTTTGGAGTAAAAACGTGGGATAAACTCATCTTATTCAAAAAGTTATAACTAGTCAAGATCTGAGCGACAATACAAACTTCCTAGCGGTTTCTAATCATATGGTCCCTTAAGTCTATCATATGCTGACAATAGCTGAGAAGTCTGTGGATCTCCTCGAGGGCGGAGTAGGTGTCCGCCACTGCTTTGGCCTTGGCTAGCAATCGCGGAAGTTCTTGACTCCTGTTCAAAGTAAGAGCAAATCGGTCCATCCACATTGTTGCCTCTTGGTGCAATGAATCAATTACCCTTTCCCTTGCTTCCCTTTCTGCTGATATCTTGGCGTACTCATCCTCTAGCCTTTGCACGTGAGTCGCCGCTAGATTTAGCTTCTCTTTGCACTCATCGATGATGGCCCACATATTCCCTTCAGTCTCGCTTAACTTTTGGGACAAATTTCTTTTCGACCTAAGGCAAGCCTTTAGCTCGTCCTTCAAGATCATGCCTTTGACCCGTGATGATTCCTTTCACCTCTTCGGAGCTTGAGCTCACTATTGCTGCCCTATAAAGCCCCTCAAAACTTTGCTTTGGTCGTGTTCTTCCTTTTGGGCCTTCTTGGTTTCTCGTTCCAAAGCTTCAGCTGTGGCCATATTGACGTCCCTTAGTTCATCATACTCTTTTCAGACTTTGATGGCTATGGACTTGAACTTCTCTTCGACTACCCGGGCTCTTTCAAGCTCTGCCTTTAGGGCTTGTACCTCATCACTTTCTTCCGAAGCTTTAACCTCATCGTCTCTCACAGTCTTTAGATTTGGGAGCCAATCCAATCCTTGTGTTCGAACTCTCAGCCACTTATGATAGCAGCCGATGATCCCATTACTGCTTCCCCTAAGCTCTCTGTCCTTTCTTCACGCCGCATCACATGCCTTGCGAACTCCTTGGAGTACCTTTGCATTGGGGTCACTGAAACCCCGTGTAATGAAAGGCGTGATGCTTTCATCTAATGGCGCTCCTCTCATGGGGTAGCCAAGCTGTCTTATGGCGAGGACAGGATTATAATTTATACAACCCCTTGTTCCGATTAAGGGAACATTTGGAAATCCTTCGCATGAAGATAGAATCCTGATTCTTCCTTCCTTCTAACAAGGGAACCAATTAACAGACGCCCCTCCATGCTAGCCAAGAGTTGGTCCCAATTCCCCTTTCCTTTTTCGACGCACGAGCGGTGACCTTGTAGCGGATAGACGGGCCTACCTTCTTGGAGAAAAAAGGTGTGAAACCAGCCGCACATAGAGAGCCAGTGCACAACAAACAATTCTTGCGCTGCTCTTTTCACATCCCCGGCCGAACGTGTCATACATGGCCAAAATGGCGACGACCGGGCTTTCCTTGCCATGATGAAAGGCGAGGAAAGCGTCAATCGCTGCTAGGTCCACTAACCCTTCCATATTCGGAAAGAGGACAACTCCAAAGATCAAAAATGCCAAGATGTCAATAAAAGAAAGCCAATTCGCCTTGATTTTCCAAGGTCTTTGCCCTTTCCTCCAAACACTTCCTTGGTACTCCGACTACTCCATTTCTGTTTTGCTTTAGACGTTCCAACTCTTGTGCTGAGATTTTCACTACCTTGGCAACTCTTGTCGTGGAGGGATAGAACCCAAAGAAAAGATATGGCTTCCTTCCTCCCAGTTGGCATCCCAGGATTTCTTCCAACTCTTTCACAGTCGGCACTAGCTAGATGTCCTCAAATGTGAAGCACCTTAGGGGCTTGTCATAATACTGGGAAAGGGATGCAATCGGTTCCATGGAGACTTCTACCCTAGCTAGGTCCCAAATCTTACCATAGGCTTTGCGGAAGGCTTGCCGTTGAAGTTGACCCATTAATTGCCCCAACTCTCCTAAACTAGTGACCTCTAAGCTCTTGATTTTGACTTGATAGAACCTCTTTTTAAGCGAAGGCTTTTGACTTGATCCCATGTTTTACTAAAGTGAAATAAAATCTAGTGCGAATCAAAACTCTGACATCTATCATGGGTGGAATGGATGAATGCATGAAGAAATGCATATGACACAGATGCAATTTACGAATACGGGAGCCCGAGAAACTGTCTACTTCTTAGATACAACGTCTAGGGGTAGCAAAGTGCCCCAACGTATGTATTTAAAACGGTGACACGGACCCTTCGTTGGTTTGTTTACAGAGGGGATCAAGACAGAACCCATGTGCGATGCATATGCGAAAGGCGCAACACGGGAATGTACATAGTATGACAATACTCACTGAATATAAGCAAAAGGGTATATGACACTTATGCATGGCAGTGTGAAAAATGGCACGCAGCGTGTTTGCTCCGTGCCCCTATTTAAGGGACCTATAAGGGAGAGAGCTAACTAGGCTTTTAGTAATAACCCCCAAGGTAGTCATATCTCTCTTGATGGTTTCTAGAGGTATCATCCCCTTCGAAGAACATATTGCAGCAGTAGGGACTACTAGCAACAATATGTTTTCAAAGAGAAAAACTCTAGATGAGGGTTCACTGTAATCAAGCAAGTCGGAGACCTAGCATGATCACAGATTCACCTCCACTCCTTATGTTCCCACGAACCCGGGTATAGGGCCCTTTTTCAACTCACCGTGTGTGCAAATAGTGTTAGTGTTTGTGTGCATCAAATGAATAAATATTTACGTCATGCATACAAAAATGCACTAAAAGCATCAAAGAGTTATATATACAAGAACATAATAAAGGGAAACCAACAAAGGAGTAAGTCATGGCAAAACTTTGCACAAGATTAAATGGCCTAACTCTCTAAAAACAGTCCCCAGTGGAGTCGCCAACTGTCGCAACCTACCCTTCGGCGGGAGGGCGACGCGTGACTCGCGGGATACGTGTTCCACGAAAGGAATACGCGCGGAGTCGCCACCAACGTTTATTTGAGGAAAACGTCGGAAAAACCGGAAAAGACGCGATCTACGAACTTTTAAGTGAAAGGTTCGGGAGTTGTATTTACGCACGGGGAAGGTATTAGCACCCCACACGTCCGCCCCAAGGGACGGCAGCCTTTAATCGAATGTGCAAACATGACTTTGATTTTTTATGTTCCCTTTTTATGTCTCTATATCCTTCATACCCTTTTTATATTTTCTCTTTTTGTGGTCGACAAGGGTGTTTCCCTTTGCTCCTACGTATTCCTCAATTTGGGATGAGAAAATCAGACCTACGTAGTTCTTTCGGAACAAAGTGTTTGGTTAAGTTGTTTTTTATCTTTTTGCAAGATATATTTTGATTGAACAAAAAGGTCATTTGAGGTGTTGGACCATTAAATGATCTTTTGATTTTGAAAGGAGAGAAACGTTAAGGTGTTGGACCATTAACGATCTCTCGGGGTGGTCGACAAAAGCGGGGCTTTTGCTCCTACGTATCCTCAATTGCGATGAGGAAATCAGACCTACATAGTTCTTGCAAAAGCGGTAAAGTCACATGTTGATTTTATGATTTTGAAAGGTCCATGTTAACCGATAAAAGCAAAGAGGACCGTTTAAGGCGTTGGGCCTTAAAACGGTGTTTAGTGATTTTTCGGACAAAACTTGATTTGTGAGTTGATTTTAGTCTTAGTTTCACTTTGATTATTAATCAATTCATTCAAGGAAACTTCCAATGAAAAACGTCTGATTGATTTTTTTTTATTATCTTATTCAAAGATATTTTGATTATTTTATTATTATTTTTCAAGATATTTTGATTATTTTATTATTATTTTACCTTTTTTGGTTTAACCGAGGTTATAGCGTGAACGATCGGTTAGATTTCGTTTTAACAGTGATTAAACGAGATTACAACACAAATGATCGGTTGAAATTCATTTTATCATTTATTAGACGAGAAAACGGCTTAAATAAATGGTTAAAGCACGTTAAAAACGGAAGAAAAGAAAACTGAAAGTAAACGAAATTAAAGTGAAAGTACACAAAACAAGAAATGAATTGAAAGTCTCGAATTCGAAAACTTACCCGTTGAAGAACGAAGAACGAACGAAGAACGGATGAAGAACGGTGAAGAACGATGAAGAATTTCCACAGAATCGCTTACGGAAGCGTTTCGGAAGCACCTCGACTTAGATTTTCTTCACGGAAACGATTTTTCCAAGCAAATTCGAAAGAGAGAGAAGTGCCAAAGGGGCTGAACCTTTTGAAACAGCTCCCCCCTCCCCTATTTATAGAAAAAAGGGAGGTGCTTGCCGCCCAAAGACTTAATGAAGAAGATTTCTAAGCGCACCCGAATTACTAAGTTCACCCCCCTTTTCGTATTTTACGTAAAAGTTACGAAAGCCTTACGGAACTGTTTTCGAATTTGATTTTCATCTTTTTTCTCTTCCCTTTCACCAATGTTAAGTGGAATATGCTTACCCAATGTTTTCGGAAATTTTACGGAAGTATTACGGAAGCCGCGGAAGCCCCGAAAACCATTTTTCAAAAACGTGGAGGAGCTTGCCGCCCAGTTGCTTCCTCCTTAAGCAACCCAACTTCCAAAATGTTCTAGAAGGGCCTAGATTTGAATTGCTATTTACACCCCTATCTTGATAAGTTCACCCACTTACCTTTTTTGGTGATTCTTTTTTTCGTAAAGTTACGGAAACTTACGAATCTCGTAACGATACTTGTTTTCTTTCCGTAATGTTACGGAACCTTGCGGATTACATAATCATCCCCCTTTTGACTTACGGAATGTTACGGAATCTCACTTAATTATGCAACGATGCTTCCATTTGATTTCCGGTGTGTCACGAAAACTTACGGATTATGCATCAATATTTTTTGGTTTTCCGGCATGTCCTGGAATTTCACAAATTGCCTAATGATGGGTGCCAAGCACCTCACAAGGACCAAAGAAAGGTCGCATGTCATCAAGCAAAGGTCCCCGGACGAAATTAGGGTATGACACATGTGATTGAATGTGTCTTCCTTGTCATACTCCGAAGTGGACATAAGAGGTGAGTTTTCATACATGTCTTTGAAGTAAAAGAGCATGGTGTCATTCTAGTCGAATTGAACGTCTGGCTTTAGAGTGACAATCTTGGTTGTTGCATCCCTAGTAAAATACCTGCCCCATAGGGAATTGGACGCAGGGATATGTTATCTTTGGGACCAAGATAAGGCATTGGTTTGGTGTGAGGAGGCACCTTTCCTTTATTTTTCCAGAGGTCCAATGGAGGCAACCTTGGAGCAACCCTGTCGGGCATGAATTTGATGGTTGTGGTTGGACGAATGTGGATACCTGGGGGGTAGCTTGCCCATTGGTCAGTTAGACCATGCCGCATCAGAATCATTCCAACATTGAAGATGTTGTCCTTAGTCAATGGAATGGCTTGATGGCCATAGACTAAAGGAACAAACTGGGACACGAGAGTGAAGAGTTGGATGTTCTTTGGAAGCAAGAATGATGGAAAAAATTCATAAGAAGATGGGTCAATTTGTTGGGCATCAATCTTCCTACACCATCCAATGATATCTTAAGCATAGCGTACCACTTCTCTACAAGCCCCAGACGAAATCTTGTACACACTTTTGTGTAGGGCCGTTGGGGATGTAGGCATGCATATCTTAGGGTGAAGACATTTCAAAGTTGGAGGAGGAAGAACTTCAATCCCTGTAGATTGATCCAATGCAACAAAAGATGGTGCAACTTTAGGGTCTTTATACATGGAGAGAGGGCATATGACAATCTCCTCCTCCACGTCCAACAGCAGTTACGTCCAATCAATTGAAGGACGAAATTTTGTGTCCAATCTCCTTTGAATGTTGTAAGCATTCTTAGAGAGAAAGGCCACAAAAATCATAACCTTGTAATGTCTTCCTTGGAGAGGTTGGGGTCAATGCCAGGTGGTCCTTGATGAACAAAGCGGTCAACACTACAAGAAAAATGACCTATTCCTACAGACGTTTTTTTCCTGTAGACATGAATTAGTGTAGGTAAAATTGAAAAATACTTCTACCTAGAACTGACTAATGTAGGTAAAACTCGACAACTTATACCTACCATTGTTTGGTGTAGGTAGATTCATTAAAGCTAAAAAAGACTTCTACCTACTACTACTTTTTGTAGGTAAAACTCCAAAAAAAAACGTCTGCCTGTGATTGATTAGGGTAGGTAAAACTGAAAATGATTACTACCTACAAAAGAACAATAAGGGTAACTAATTCTACTGTATCAATCAATCAATAAAAAATAAAAAATAAAAAAGAATAGGGTAAGATCATATGAGATGTGTGGAATGCACTTTTTAGCATAGGTCATAGAGAAATTTATTCTATAGATCTACCAAATCTTACTTATAAGATAGTGATTGTAGTAATGGCATAGTATTTTTCTTCTTTTAATTTCCAACAATACGAAAACATGTGTTTCTTGGGTGACATTTTTAATATTGAGTTTTAAAAAAATACTTAATATTCTTCTATTTAAATATATTTTATATTGATATTATGATGTGGTTCCTTCTATTTCAAGTTTCAACAATCCTTATTTCAATTATATTATTTTTTAAAAGAAAAAAATAAATATATTTAATTAAAAATTATAATCAACAAAGAGTGTAATTAGGAATTATTATTATTATTATTATTATTATTATTATTATTATTATTATTATTATTATTATATGTCTTTTACCTACAGAAGACCATAGATACAAGTAAATTGACTTTTACCTACAGTTAGAGATTGTAAGTATAAATTAATATCTTTTACCTATTCATTTGAAATTCTAGGTGTTACCTATAGTGATAGTCAAATTTGACTGTAGGTAAAAATATATCCATAGGTAAAGCCTATGGTGACAGACTATTAGCTTTCATTGTATGCCCCCTAAAAGTTGACGCCTAAAATGTCCATAAGACAAAGTCCTTTATACATCTACCTACAGATTTTGGACTTCTAGTGACAGTTTTTGTCTGTAAGTATAAGACATTTTCCTTGCAGTGCAAGGTGGATAGGTGATGAAGGTGCTTCTAGTGGAACTTCATCATCCATATCATCATTGGACTAAACTCTTTTCTTCTTTTTGAGGTGAATAACCCTAGTCATTCTTAAGTTTCTTTCAAACTGCTGGACGGTGGACGTCTGTTCCCGAACAGGAGGAACCTTAGCAAGTTGAGAATCATGAGCAATTGCAGCATCAACTTGCTTGTTTATTGAACACTTGGTCCTTTGTGCTCCTCATTTCTCTCACTTGCTGGTGTGAGGTTGAGTTGGAGTAGCAAGAACTTGTGGTGTTGGTGTTGGTTTTACCTTTTTCACTTGAGGCGTAGTGGCCTTATCCGAAGGTGGTGCAGCTTTATGTTTCCTGAACACCAAGCCATCTTTATCATCATTAGTCTCACTGAGCTCCCTTAAGTGATCTACAATGGACAATGATTGTTGCTTCTTAGGCGCTGCCCTTCTTGATACATAGGCCATGGAACTTATTACTTTAGGAGCAACCAGAGATGGTGGTGGATGCTGGGGGTGTAGGAGCAGCCTTGGACAAAGTTGCATCCATCTTCTTCTTACTTCTCTTTTCATCTTAGGAGGTATCTGCATCGACCCTGTCGTCCTCCTCAGTAGCTTTCTCCCAAACTATGTCTAACTAGTCATCACACCTAGTATTGAGTCTGATTTTTTGGTAACATTCAGAAAGAACAGATTCATCCACTAGAGGAGTTTGCTTGAAGGAGCCATCATCGATCAACCTCATTTTTTAGATGTTTTCTTGGTTGAAGACTTTCTATTTGGGTAAGAGCACCCCATCAAAATATCTTATGCCTTGTACTTCTTCAGGAGTTTGTACAAGAACTTCCTTATCACTTTATGAGCCTCAAGGACTTTTGTTAGGACAATGCTATGTTCCCCATCGCTCACACCCAATATCTTGGGCAATAGTTTCAGCAGTCAAGTTTACAAATATGCCAAGAACTTGGCCAGCAAAATATCCGCCAATAAGTTCATTGTAGTAAACCTTAGTTGTCCTTCCGAATTCCCGAATCAGTTTAGGCACCACCACCTTTGGATCCTCGAAGAAATAGTGGATGCTGCATAACATGAGATGTGTTTTGATAACATATCCAACATTCTCCAATAACTCGATGTCGAAGAAGTGTTCAATGTGCACCTTGGAATCTTTGTCTTTTAGGAAGACTTCTACATAAATAATGGACACTAGTCCATGTCTGGTGATTTGTACAACTTCACCTTCTTCAAATGAAGTAGAAGGTGAGTTGTTCCTAAAGTCTGGGTCAGCCTGGGAGGTTTGTGTTTGATTTTATTTCTTGGTCATTGCTAGGGTTTTTGGAAATTTCTAAGAGAAGGAGAAGGTTTATGAGGGAGAGAGAAAGCAGAGAGTTTACAGAAGGTTGATAGTGAATGGTCGAGGTGATTTATGATAGTGACAATTAAGTTTTTGGGGGTGAAGAGAGAGAAAATGTGGGGAGAAGTTGGAACAAAGTGGGCTTTTTCAAATAAAGATTTGACCCGCTTTAAGTGACTCAGCACAAAAACACTCAAAATGTTGTGTTTCATTAAGCTTGCATATAGTGGTCACAGTCTATATGTTAGATGCATGTGTGTAGTGTAAAAGTACTTACTAAACTCATAGGATAATGGTTCCTTTTGACGCATGGTGGTGTGTTCAAACTTTTCATAGAGATTTGAAGCTTAATTCCATAGGGAGCATGCCAAGCCTTTCTCTTAATGAGATTAACTTATCCTCAGTGAGGGGTTTCGTAAATAAATCAGCAATTTGATCTTTTGTGTATACAAATTGTAATTCCATATTACCTTTTTGAATGTGATCCCTTATGAAAGGATGTTTTATTTCTATATGTTTGACACATGAATGCATGATAGGATTTTTCAAAAGATCTATGGTAGAAGTATTATCACATAGGATAGGGATGTTACTCTCAAACAGGTTGTAGTCCTCAAGCTGATGTTTGATCCATAAAAGTTGAGAACAACAATGTGCAACTGATATATACTTTGCTTCTGCTGTTGATAGAGCTTTGTTCCTTGTTTCTTGCTCGTCTAAGAAACTAAGAATCTACCAATGAAATGACATTCGTAATTGGTGTTTTTTCATTCCACTCTATCTCTAACAAAATCTGCATTGTAGTAACCTAGCAACCTATATTCCTTTTCTCTCTTAAAGCCCAAACCAAGGTTTGAATTTCCAATCAAATATCTAAATATCCATTTAACATCAGATAGATAAACTTTCCTTGGTTCCTTTTGGAATCTGCATAGAGACATACACTAAACATAATGTCATGTCTGGACCCTATGAGATATAGAAGAGATCCTATCATTCCTCTATATGTCTTTTTGTTCACCTTCTTTAATTCATCGTCCAGTTCAAGTACAATGGTTGGATGCATGGAACTTTTCGTATGTCTTGCATCGTCCATCTCAAAATTTTTTAGGAGTTCCTTCACATACTTAGTCTAATGTATGTATATGCCTTTGTCTACTGGTTTGATTTGAAGTCCAAGGAAGAACTTTAGTTCTCCCATCATACTCATTACGAAATTTGCCTGCATAAGCTAGGATAAACCTCGCACAAAGTGTCATTAGTAACATCGAATATTGTATCGCCCACATATATCTGGACGATTAGGAATTGATTTCCATAATCTTTGCTAAACAAGGGAGTATCTACTTTTCCACTTATATAATTATTTTCAGTTAAAAAAGAACTTAACTTTTCATACCAAGCTCAAGGAGCTTGCTTTAAACCATACAAGGATTTATTAAGTTTGAAAACATGATAAGAGTAGATAAAACTCTCAAACCCAGGGGGTTGTTCCATATAGACTTCTTCCTCAATAATACCTTTGAAGAACAAGCTTTTTACGTCCATTTGATGAAAAATCATACCATAATGAGTAGCAAAGGATAGTAAGATATGTATTTCCTTAAGATGAGCAACAAGAGCAAAGGTTTCAGTGTAATCTATACCTTCTTATTGTGAGTACCCTTTGGCTACAAGTCTAGCCTTGTTCCTCACAAGTTTACCTGTTTCATCCAGCTTGTTTCTGAACACCTACTTAGCTCCAACAACTTATTTGCCTTTGTGAAGTTTTACAAGCTTCCAGACATCGTTCTTCTAAAATTATATCTTCTGGCATTACTTTGACCCAGTGCTCACTAGACATAGGATCATCTTTGTTCTTTGGAACAATCTTTAACAATAGTGTTGTATGCTTAAGAGAGTTCCTTGTCTGCACTTTGTCCTATGGATCACCAATGATCTCAGACTCTGGAGGATGGTTTCTTAGCAAGTGTCTAGTTGGTTCTCTGACTTCTTAAGGTTGACTTTCCCCTTATGTGTTGGTGTCGCAACCTACCCTTCGGCGGGAGGGCGACGCGAGACTCGCGGGAGGCGTGTTCCACGAAAGGAATACGCGTGGAGTCGCCACCAACGTTTATTTGAGGAAAACGTCGGAAAAACCGGAAAAAGACGCGATCTACGAACTTTTAAGTGAAAGGTTCGGGAGTTGTATTTACGCACGGGGAAGGTATTAGCACCCCACACGTCCGTCCCAAGGGACGGCAGCCTTTAATCGAATGTGCAAACATGACTTTGATTTTTAGTTCCCTTTTATGTCCTTATATCCTTTATACCCTTTTTATATTTTTTTCTCTTTTTGTGGTCGACAAGGGTGTTTCCCTTTGCTCCTACGTATTCCTCAATTTGCGATGAGGAAATCAGACCTACGTAGTTCTTTCGGAACAAAGTGTTTGGTTAAGTTGTTTTTGTCTTTTTTTGTAAAATATGTTTTTATTTGAACAAAAGGTCATTTAAGGTGTTGAACCATTAAACGGTCTTTTGATTTTGAAAGGAGAGAAACGTTAAGGCATTGGACCATTAAAGATCTCTTGTTTTTGAAAGGAGAGAAACGTTAAGGCATTTGGACCATTAACGATCTCTTGGGGTGGTCGACAAAAGCGGGGCTTTTGCTCCTACGTATCCTCAATGAGGAACTCAGACCTACGTAGTTCTTTCTTATCAAGTGATTCTCTTTTTGCTTAAGAGGTGATCATCTTAAGGCATTGGACCTTAAAAATGACCCATTTTACTTAGTGAGAAATTGAAATGACAAACTTCAAAAGCCTATTTTTGTGGACGAGCTTGACTAGGCGAGTTGATTTTAGCCTTAGTTTCACTTTAGTTATTAATCAATTCGATTAAGAATGAGAAATCCCAAAGAGAAAACGTCCGATTGATTTTCCGCTTTATTTGGCTAAAAGATGTTTTTTTGATTATTATATTATTTTTTACCTCTTTTTGATTTCCAACGTGGTTACGGCACGACCGAACGGTCGGAATTTATTTTAACCGAAGTTAATGGATAATACATTCAAACGTTCGGTGGAAATTTATTTTATTTTTAAGTTAAGCGAGAAATGACTTAAGTAAAATGGCTTAAGCACGTCAACAGGGGGTATAAAAAGTAAACAAAACGAGAATAAAAATGCACGAAACACAATGTGGACCACTACGGGTACATAGAATGAATCGAAAAGCTTGGTTCGAGGTACTTACCCGTTGAAGATCGAAGAACGATGAAGAACGAATGAAGAACGTCGAAGAACGGTTGAAACCTTTGCGAAATTCTTCACGGAAAATGTTACGGAAACGTTTCGGAAGCGCCTCGGCTTAGATTTTCTTCACGGAAACGATTTTTCCAAGCAAATTCGAAAGAGAGAGAAGTGCCAAAGGGGCTGAACCCTTTTCTTCTTCACTTCCTCCCCTATTTATAGCAAAATAGGGGAGGTGGTTGCCGCCCAGCTCGCCCAGGCGAGCCAGGTTGCTTCCTCCAGAAGCAACCGCCTTCTGGAGGAATATTCTGGAGGGCCCAAGTGGGCCTGGGTGCTATTTGCACCCCCATTTTTACTAAGTACATCCCCTTCTGCTGTTTTTTGGTGATTCTTTTTTCGTAAAGTTACGGAAACTTACGAATTTCGTAACGATACTTGTTTTCTTTCCGTAATGTTACGGAACCTTGCGGATTACATAATCATCCCCTTTTTAACTTACGGAATGTTACGGAACCTCACTTAATTATGCAACGATGCTTCCATTTGATCTCCGGTGTGTCACGGAAACTTACGGATTCTGCATCAATATTTTTTTGGTTTTTCGGCATGTCCTGGAATTTCACAAATCGCTTAATGATGGGTGCCAAGCACCTCACGAGGACCAAAGAATGGTCGCATGTCATCAAGCAAAGGTCCCCGGACGAAATTAGGGTATGACAGTTGGACACAAACTCATCTTGACTAGTTGCAGCAGCAGACTTAACAATATTTTCTATTTTCATTTATGCAAAAGACTCATCCAGCTCTAACATTGTAGTGTCAAGCTTGTTGTCATTAAATCATACATGAATGGCCTCTTCCATAGTCAGGTTCTAGAGTTGTACACTCTATATGCCTTGGACGATTCGGAGCATCCAAGTAAGATTCTAGAATCACATTTGGAGTCAAAATTTCCAAGGTTATCCATTGTGTTTAAGATGGAACACTGACATCCAAATGGGTAGAAGTAAGAGATGTTGGGCTTACGTCCCTTCCACACTTCATAAGGAGTCTCCTTTAAGATTAGCCTTATATAAATTCTATTATGTAAATAACAGGCAGTGTTTACTGCTTCAGCTCATAAGTATTTGGGAGCTATGTTATTGTTAAGCATTGTTCTTTCCATTTTTTGAAGAGATCTAGTTTTCCTCTCAACAACTCCATTCTTTTGTGGTGTTCTTGGAGTGGAAAAGTTATGGTAAATACCAATCTCTTCACAAAATTTTCCAAAATAATCATTTTCAAATTCTCCCTCGTAAACATTTCTGATTGAAGAGATACAAATGCCTTTTTTCATTTTGAATATTTTAGCAAAATTTATAAAAGATATCAAATGACTCATCCTTGTGGGTTAGGAACTTGACCCATGTCCATCTAGTGTAATCGTCCATTATGACCATACCATACATGCGTTCAGAGAGGGATGCAGTCCTGGTTGGTCCAAATAGGTCAAGGTGTAGGAGCTCTAAGGGCCTAGAAGTGGAAACAAAATTTTTGGATTTAAAAGAATTTTTTACTTGTTTCCTATTTTAGAAAGTGATGCAATCCTACCCCCAAGGGGCATTGGATAGAAGACTCCAAGAAGATTGGATCAGAGATGCAAGAGAAGGCCCTAGGGTTCTCATGAGCCTTAGGGTAGATTTTTGGCCCATGGGCTAAGTATGAGCCCACTTATCTTTGTACATATTAGATTAAGGTTTCATTATTTTTGAGCCTTGTATTTAGGGCTCCATAGTGTAGGGAGGATACCTTAGTAATGTAGGATTTTTCAGTTCTTGTATTTTAGGGCACCTAGACTACTTCTTGTATTAGGGATAGTTTTGTAATATCACATGCATTAAGTGCACTATTTGATGTGTGTTGGGAGATAAATTGAATTGAATTGGGAGAAGCCCAATCCAATTAAATTTTGGACCATTTTAAGGGGGAGGCGAGCATTTTTGCTTGCTACACCCTATTGTTGTTGGACAAGTGGCCTCAGAAATTTTAAGAAGGGGGGTATGAATTAAGATTCTGTTGACTATTCCTAATTGAAAATTTCCATTACTTAGATATTCCCTAGATTCAATTATTTCTTTAATTATAAGTTACTCGAATAATAAATAAGTAGAAGTAACCTTAAAGAAATATAAACACAGCAGAAAGTAAAAAAGATTAAGGGAAGAGAGAATGCAAAACCGGATTTATACTGGTTCGGCCACAACCCATGCCTACGTCCAGTCCCCAAGCAACCCGCTTGAGATTTTCACTATCCTTGTAAAATCCTTTACAAGAAATGAACAACAAAGGACTTCCCTTCTTTGTGTTCAGTGATTACAATCCTGAAGTTCTTCCCACTTCTTGCAATGAACCCCAAGGAACATTGGTCCCTTGTGTCCAGTGATAACAACCAAGAAGTTGTACCCACTTCTTGCAATGAACCCAAAAGATGATGTCTTCTGTGTCCAGTGATCAACCAAGAAGCAAATCCTGCTTCTTGCAATGAACCCAAGGAACATTGGTCCCTTGTGTTCAGTGTTTGCAACCAAGAAGACCTTCTCTTGAAAACAGTCACCAAGAGTAGGTCTCTTGAAAATCTTTTTGTAAGAATGGAGGAGAGGAAGAAAATAGAATAGCATAAGTTTTTGCCCAATGAACTTTTCTTGACAAAGCAAGTGTTGAACAAAAACTTTTGGAAAAATGTTGAGTATAATCAATATGTAAATTCGTGCCATGGTCACATATTTATAGTTATTTGATGGCTTTTGAAGAAACCATGTTAAAAGTTGTGACTCTTGACAATTTCTTCAAAACTAGTCACTTTAAAATTTGTGAGTCTCTTTAAAACTAGTCACTTTAAAAGTTATGACTATCTTCAAAACTAGTCACTTTAAAAGTTGTGACTCTCTTCAAAACTAGTCACTTTAAAAGTTGCAACTCTTGGCAAATTCTTCAAAAACCAGTCACTTTAAAAATTGTGACTCTTGGCAATTTATTTTTCAAAACTAGTCACTGGTAATCGATTACCATAATGGTATAATCAATTACACAGATTATTTTATCAAAAGTTGTGACTCTTCATGTTGAGTTTTGAAATCCAACATTCAAAAACCACTGATAATCGATTACAAATATTGTGTAATCGATTACACTATTTTGAAAATATTTTGTCACAAGTTGTGACTCTTGAGATTTGAAATTCAATATTCAAAAACATTGGTAATCGATTACGTGCCCATGGTAATCAATTACTACTTTGTAAAACAGTTATAAAACTGTTTTGAGCTTCTGGTAATTAATTACTACCTTATGGTAATCGATTACCAGAGAGTAAAAACTATAGTAAAAGATTTTTCTTTGAAAAATTCTTTTGGACAAATTGTGCTACTCAATCTTTTCTTTGAAAAATTCTTTTTTATACTTTTCTTGATGCTTTTCTTGAGGTTCTTGCATATCTTGAGTCTTCTCTTGAATCTTCATTTGAATCTTCTTGATTTCTTTAATCTTGTTTGAATGTATCTTTAAAAATATTTGGCATCATCGAAATAATCTTGGATGCTTTGCTTCTACAATTGCCACATCATATAGTCACACTTTGTGCATATCCTTCATGTTTTACATGTTCTAGATCAATTCCTAGAAGTAGTCTTCTTGTTGAACTTTTTTTTATTTTCTAAGTTTCCTACATGATGCCTATGAAGAAGTTGAGTTATGGTGCTGAGTTGTGGCTGGATTTGTGAATCAAAATAAGTCTTAAGCTCTCTTGAATTATGTTATTCAAAAAAATTGAGCATAAGCAAACACAAATTGTAACTATCCAAGCCTTAAGCAACATAAACACTACTCTTGATTTCTAGATTGAAATCTTTGGTGATAGTAGCTTGAACATACAAACTTCTAAAAATTACTGGGAATTCGTCACTACGAATTTTGAGCTAAATGTTTTACTGAATTTTCTAGACATCTAGAAAAAAATTAGAAAAAAAAACAACCAAGTGATTTGGATAAATGAAAAAAATATTAAAAATCATACACGTTGGTAGGAAAATCAGTGTCTAGAAAAAAAAGTGAAAGGGAAGTGTGCTTGTTGTTTGGCTCAAAATTTATTCTATAATTGGTGCCTATTTTATACCAATCTTAGTTATGAAATTTCAATTGAAAATTAGTGTCAAAACAAATGTCAAAACTAGAGGTTTCTTGAGTTATTTTTTTTAGATTCTCTACTATACTCTAGAGTCATTCAAGGTTTCTCTTTGAGTCCTAGCTTTCTTTTATGTGCTTTTCATTGCTTTAATTGTTGAAGAATCCTTGAAAATTTGTCTTGTTAAAACTCTATTGGTTTAGCTTTCATTTCATTTTTTTGGTCTTTGGTTATTGCTTGTCTTTTTGTTTCCTTGTTTGTGAGTTGCCATATAGGGAATAGAGAAGGAAGAAAGATGATTGGAGATGCCACTTCAAGGAGAAGATGAGTCAAGAACAAGCTCACTACCATATGAAGCCATGGATAAGAGATTGAAGGTAGGAGAAGATGAGTGAAGGGAGAAGGAGAGAAGGAGTACGAAATTTTGTGCCTCAAATGAGGTCTGAACTTTGAAGTGTAATTCTCAAATGATCAAAGTTGAAAAAATGCACACACATGACCTCTATTTATAGCCTAAGTGTCACACAAAATTGGAGAGAAATTTGAATTTCTATTCAAATTTCACTTGCATTTGAAATTGAATTTGTGGAGCCAAATTTTTGAGGCAAAATTTCACTAATTATGATTAGTGAATTTTAGCTATGGTTCAGCCCACTAATCCAAGATCAAATCCAAGATTTTTCACTAAGTGTGCTTAGGTGTCATGATGCGTGTAAAGCATGAAGGACATGCACACAATGTGAATATATGATGTGCTAATGGGGTGTAGCAAGCAAATGCTCACCTCCCCCTTAAGATGGTCCAAAATTTAATTTGATTGGGCTTCTCCCAATTCAATTAAATTTATCTCCCATCACACATCAAATAGTACACTTAATGCATATGAAATTATAAAACTACCCTTAATACAAAAACTAGTCTAGGTGCTCTAAAATACAAGGGCTGAAAAATCCTACAATACTAGGGTACCCTCCCTACACTATGGAGCCCTAAATACAAGGCCCAAAAATAATGAAACCTTAATTTAATATGTACAAAGATAAGTGGGCTCATACTTAGCCCATGGGACCAAAATCTACCCTAAGGCACATGAGAACCCTAGGGTCTTCTCTTGCATCTCTAGCCCAATCTTCTTGGAGTCTTCTATCCAATTCTTATGAGGCTATGCTTTTGAAGCTTTGAGATTAACCTCAAGCTAGCATGTCCAAGCTTCTTATGCCATACCAGTGATGCTCCTTGACAAAGAGTAAACACAATACCTTTTGACTGTACAAATCACCGAGTTTAATCTCCTTGTCTCTTAGCAGAAAAGAGTGAAGAGTTATCCTTGTTATGGAAAATACATATATCCTTGTAAAAGGTGACATTGTATCCACTATCACATAATTGACTTATGCTTAGCAGATTGTGCTTCAATCCTTTAACAAGTAAAACATTATCTTTAAGAGGATAAGGAGAAATGCATACTTTACCTACCCCAGTTATCAGTCCTTTTTTATTCCCTCTGAAAATGATCACCCCACTAGATATAGGGCTTAAGGATTGGAGCATAGACTTTTCGCCTGTCATGTGTCGTGAGCAAATACTATCTAGGTACCATGACTGGTGTTTCTTTCTTGCTATCAAGGAGATCTGCAACATGAATTATTTTGGTTGTAGGTATACAAATCTTTTAGGATCATTTTTTCTGGTTAGCATGCGGGTGCTGGTAAGCACTGGATGAACCCTTTGATGGGTTTCCCTTTTTAGGGAGGTCCTTGCACTTGTGTGTTTCATGACCCAATTTTTCACAGAAATAACACATAGTGACTTCTTGACCATGTACAATCTTCTTGCATTTGAAACCTTGGCCAGATTTTTCATTGGGGTTTCTTTACACCTTAAGAATCTTATTAAGGGCCTCATGACCACCAACAAAATTTCCTAGTTTATCTCTTAAGGTTTCTATCTCATAGATCTTTACAACCTCTAGAGGTAATGCCCTCAAGACCTCACATTCCTTAAGCTTATAGTTCAGATCAGAAGACATCTTTTTGTAATGCTGACATTCCATCCAAAGATCTGAGTTTTTCTTTTTCAGCTTATCAAGTTCATTTTTAGCAAGGGTGCATTCTTTTTGAAGTAAGAGTTTGGGTTTAATCATTTCCTTGCACCATTCTTCTGAATCTTTAAGAGTTATAGTTAAGGATTTTTCCCTTTCTTCCAAGTCTTGAAAATCCTTAAGAAGATTTTTTCGTCCACTGGATACCTTTTTGCTCAGTGGTGCTTTAACTTCCTCACAAACAAAGGTATCTTGTTCACTACAAGGCGAGGTTGTTACCGGGACAAAATCAACTAAGTGAACTTGATGGGCTTTTATGAGATCCTCATGCTTTCTTTACGAACATGAGGCAGATAAGAGTTGATTGTTTCCTTTGATTAAGTCTTCTTTGGATTCAAATATTAATTATTCACCATCAGAGTTGACAGTGACCCCAGGTTAAGAGTCCTCATCTTCCGAACTTGCATCCAGTGTTGCTTTTGCTTTACTGATGGACGCATCAGCCATCATACATAGTTTGGCTTCTTCCTCACTATCCTTGTTAGAGGAGGAATCGTCTAAGTCCTCCTAAGTGCTCATGAGGTTTTTCAGGGTTAAGACATTCCTACTTAAAGTGCCTCAGTTTCTTGCACTTATAGCAAATGATTGGAATTTTCTCTTTCTTGTGGAAAGATCTTTTGGATGATCCATTGAACCTAGAGGGGTTCTTGTTTCTCCACATCTTTCTAATCTTTCTTATGATCAGACTTAGTTCATCATCTTCTTTGTTAGAGTCGTCATCATCAGATTCTTCTTCTAAAGCATCGTTCACGGGAAAGGCTTTGGACGATGACTCCTTGGATGTTGAGTTGAATTTTGGTCTTTGAACCATAAGAGCTAGTGATTTCCCTTTCTTTGTTCCTTCATCTTGAGCAAGCTCTTGCTCATAGACTTCGAGGATTCTGATGAGCTCTTCTAGAGTCATTGAGTCAAGATTCTTGATAGCTCTTAAGGATGTTACTTGTAAGATTAACTTCGTAAGATTATATCAATGTGATTATAATTATCATAATGTCAACCCAAAAAGCAAAACTCATTCGGAATAGTTTGGAAGCATCCAAACATGGTTTGGATATCTTTTTTAGTAATGACCCGCCTCGTTGCAACGATATCACCACTCTAAACCGTAAAAATTTCAATTTTTAATTGAAAACTTCGTTAATTTGCTTATGAAAAATGAAAGTAAAATTTTCATGATATATATTCACCAAACAATGAACCATTAGTTAAATGAATACATATATATAGGTATAGTAACTTAGTACACACCATTCACATAATGGAAAGTAAATTAGTTCATACATATAATTAAATCTATGATTTACATCCTCAATTCAAAAAAATAATTATGGAACTATCTAAGGAGGAGTTTATTAATAAAACACAACTCTCTCCCAAAATAATCCAACGTCATCACGTCGGCTTAGCGACTCCACAAAAGAATCTCACTTCACGTACTCTATTACTGTCATTCTGCTCCCACGAACAAAGGTTCGCGATCATCACATGTACCAACCACACAGTACAAAAATTGTGAACGTGAGTTTATTATAAAAGAAATTAATAAAAAAAAATCAAATAACCATAATTAGTAAGAAAACATTGACAAATACCGTAAGCATACACAAACATCCATTAGTCCAACATACACTTAACAAGTAGTCATCATCCATCCATAATTACAATCAATCATGCTCAATATGATGCATGCACCTGACCTCAACTCTCAAATGCAAGGTGGTACCATTCATCAAGGAAATAGTCTAAGCGTGTCCACATGACACTTTGACTTAGGAAAACTAGGCATTAAGTGTCAAGGTCACCCTGTCGTGCACAGGCAACTCCCCCCCCACCCTCCCCCAACGGTAATCAGCCTAACTCTCAAGGGAGTTTCAAACCAAGTGACATGCCCCCAAGTACAAGTATTCCTCCTCATGCGAAACTACAAGTACATACTGACAAAGTTTATACTATTTCTATGCAATATGAAGTATGAAACATGGGCACCATCAATGCACTGACCATGGATAATTAAATATTCTAAGACATCCTCCTCCAGAGATGCTTAAAACTCTTTAGCCACTCTATTTCCCCCACCAGGGATATCTAACATGGTCACTGGACCCCCCATGTACATATACACAACATACATAATCAGAATGACATTTTCAACATCTCATCTCAATGTCATTCTCATCATCAACATCATCTCATCTAAATGTCATTCTGAACATCAACATCATCTCATCTCAATGACATTATCAACAATCAGTAACATCATCTCATATCAACATAATCACCAATAACAACATCATGGCATATCAACATTATCATAAACACCAACATCGTCTCGTATCAATTATTATCAATATCATCTTCAATAACAACATCATTGAGATCAACATTATCATAAACATCAATGTCACCTCATATCAATTAATATAATCAATGACAATATCATCAATAAATTACATTCTCCATAATCAATGACAATATCATCAATAAATTACATTCTGCATATACACACATATATAGTTCATGCCTGAGATTCACACTCTCCAAGTCTTCAGACAACACAAGTCTAATAAAAACAATAATGTCATTTATCAATAACAGATGCATCGCATCTCATTAGTCAAAAACATTATTTTTCCTGAAAACCAGCATTCAACAGGGATGGCATACATCCCCATAGTTTTGTTCCCTGACCCCAACTATGGTAAAAAAAGTCGTAAATTATAATAAACTCCCCTCACCTATCATGAGCTCTACGTCATTTCCTTTTTGCGTTGCTCAGAGACCTCTCTCATTCACGTTCATCAGTTCAAATGCAAGGTTCTATATACCAAATTGAAGGAAATTTAGTATAAATTTTAGAAACAAGGTTAATGACAACATTCAGGGTTAATTGCCCTTGTCAAAACATAAGGGGCTAAGGGGGTGTTTCAGATTCTACTAAAAGGAAACGTCATTTTGAAATTCTGATCACGCCAATGTGATCGGGGTTCATTGAAGGTCACGAAAATAACATCAATTTTATAAAAAGATATCTTTTACAACGTCTCATTTTCAAGGGTTTTTCAAAGGAAGTGTAAAAACACCTTATTATAGTACCTAAAACACAAGAGACACTACGATAAACTCAAACTAACTAAGAGAAAGGCTTAGAAGTCAAGACTGCCTTAGAGAAGCTACAAAAGAAAGGATTGAGGGATTTTTCTCCACTGAATCCTTGAGGTGGATTTTGAGGATTCTGCTATGATTAAAATGTTCATCTTGGTGTGGTGGTTTAGCGGCAAGCAACGATAGCTTGTGGTGGCCATCGGTGGTCGTGGGTGATGGAGAAGAAGGTGTTAGGGTTTGGGTGGGCGTTTGGAGAGGAGGATAGTGAAAAAAATCATGTTTTTCACGCTGAATAACGTATTTATAATCTACACATCTCGCCAAGCGGGAGTCTACTTTTGGTGCTAAGCATGACAATTCTCACTTAACACAATTCCCTCTTAGGTTGGAATTTGCACTGAGCGCGACAATTCACGCTGAGCATAATTCCTCTTGCGCTAAGCGCAACAATTCTCATTCAACGCAATTTCCTCTTGGGTAGCAAATGCGCTTAGCATGCTTCTCACGCTAAGCGAGAGGTGAAAATTTGTTATTTTGAAAATCCCAACGGTTAGATTGTGGGGACATGTATTAGGAACCTACCGTCAAAATTTGAAGCGATCCCACGGTTAACGAATCCAAGATTGAGGTTTTACCGGAATAGGTTTAGGTGAAATTCGAAATCTCATAATTTCAACCTAGGTCAATAAAACTGCACATAACTCAACATCCACATCAAGAAAATCACACATGACTAATTTACACCATACCTCAACTCATTCAAGTCAATCATATAATCAAATAACATGATAAATACAATTAAGCAAAAGGGAGGCTGATATGTTCCAATGCTCAGATTATACAGCAAGTTCCCAATGATCCAATGCATGAAAAACCAAAAATAACACAAATTGAAACTGGGTTGCCTCCCAGGGAGCGCTTCTTTAACGTCATTAGCTTGACGCTTTTACCTCACTGGGCGATCAAATGAATAGTGTCCTATGTCCTGATAAATTCTTTCACATGATACAATTTTAACCTTTGGCCATTTACAACCCATGTGCTTTCCGGATTCTGAGATTGTGGGTCATACAGCTCTATTGCACCATAAGATCGAACTTTCATGATAACAAAAGGTCCAGACCATTTGGATTTCAGCTTACCAGGAAACAATTTCAATCTTGAATTAAACACTAGTACTTCTTGTCCCGGTTTGAATTCTCTCTTCAACAACTTCTTATCGTGATACGTCTTCACCTTTTCTTTGTAAAGTCATGAAGATTCATAAGTTGTTAATCACATTTCTTCAAGTTCCAACAATTGAATCTTTCTCTGCTATCTGGATGCCTTCTCATCAAAGTTCAAAAATTTTAGAGCCCAATATACCTTGTGTTCCATCTCAACTAGTAAATGACATGATTTTCCATACACCAATTGAAATGGAGACAACCCAATTGGAGCTTTGTATGCAGTTCTATAGGCCCACAATGTGTCTTCCAATTTAGATGACCAGTCTTTTCTAGTTGATGCCACTGTTTTTTCTAGTATTTTCTTTAATTCTCGGTTAGAGACTTCGACTTGCCCATTTGTTTGTGGATGGGAGAGGGATACCACTCTATAGTTCACACGGTATTTTCCCAATACCTTTTGAAGCTGAGTATTACATAAGTGTGCACCACCATCACTGATCAAGATTCGAGGTACCCCAAATCGAGAAAAAAATGTTCTTCTTGATAAATTTCACCACAATTTTAGCATCATTCCATGCAGTGGCCATAGCTTTCACCCATTTAGATACATAATGAACAGCCACCAGAATATACTCATTCCTTGCCGATGAAGGAAAAGGGCCTATGAAATCAATACCCCAGCAATCAAAAACTTCAACTTCCATAATGTTTTGCAGAGGCATCTCATTTCTTCGAGAAATTCCCCTCATTCTCTGACATTGGTCACACTTTAAGACATGATGATGGGCGTCTTTGAAAATTGTTGGCCAAAAAAATCCTAATTGTATGACCTTGGTTGTTGTTTTGCTTCTGCCATAATGCTCACCACACAATGAATTGTGACAGTGCCACAATATGCCCTTGGCCTCCTCACTCGTTACACATCTTCAAAGGAGGTTATCTGCACCTATTTTGAACAAATGGGGGTCATCCCAAACATAATGTCGAGCATCATAGAAGAACCTCTTTCTTTGCTGCTAATTGAGGTCTTTAGGAATGACCCCGGCTGCCTTAAAATTAGCCTTGTCAGCAAACCAGGGTCTCCCTTCAATCAAAAACAAAGATTCGTCAAGGAACTTATCTTTTATTTCAGCTTCCTTTGAGGTGACATCCTTATTCACCAATCTGGATAGGTGATCGGCTACCACATTTTCAGATCCTTTCTTGTCCTTGATGACCAAATCAAATTCTTGAAGAAGCAGTATCCATCTGATCAATCATGGCTTAGAGTCAGCTTTGTGCAGCAAATATTTGATTGCAGCATGATGAGTGTAGATCACTATCTTTGATCCTACCAGATAAGACCAAAATTTCTCAAGTGCAAACATAATTGCCAGCAATTCCTTCTCAGTGGTGGCATAATTAATCTGCGCATCATTCAATACTTTGCTAGCATAGTAGATGGTATGAAATATTTTGCCTTTCCTCTGCCCGAGCACAGCACCTACTGCATAATCACTTGCATCACACATTAATTCAAATTCTTGTCCCAAGTCTGGTAATGTGATCACAGGAGCAGAAACCAATTTAGCTTTGAAAGTGTTAAAGGCTTCTAGACATTCGTCAT
Source organism: Glycine soja (assembly GCF_004193775.1). NCBI lineage: Eukaryota > Viridiplantae > Streptophyta > Magnoliopsida > Fabales > Fabaceae > Glycine > Glycine soja. The sequence continues at coordinate 19,696,953 of NC_041015.1, forward strand.
TAAATACAAACAAAGCCTCCTTCTTCAACAGGTTGTTGAGAGGTTTAGCAATTTTGGTGAAGTCTTTAATGAACAGTCGATAAAATCCTGCATGACCCAAAAAACTGTGGATGCCTTTCACATTGACTGGAGGTGGAAGTTTATCGATAACATCTAATTTCGCTTTATCCACCTCTATTCTTTTTTTTCGAAATCTTGTGTCCCAGCACGATGCTTTCTTGAACCATAAAATGACATTTCTCCCAGTTAAGTACTGGATTGGATTCTTCACACCGTTGTAACACCTTCTCTAAATCTGCTAAGCAATTCTCAAAAGATGCACCAAAGACTGAAAAATCATCCATAAAGACTTCAATGCATTTCTCTACCATGTCAGCAAAGATATCCATCATACATCTTTGGAAAGTAGCAGGGGCATTACATAAACCGAATGGCATGCAGCGATAAGCAAAGACACCGAAGGGACATGTGAAAGCTGTTTTTTCTTGGTCTTGGGGATCTACTGCAATCTGATTATAACTCGAGTATCCATCCAAAAAATAGTAGAAAGATTGCCCTGTAAGTCTCTCGAGCATTTGATTCATGAAGGGAAGCGGGTAGTGATTTTTTCTTGTGGCTTCATTAAGCTTTCTATAATCAATGCACATTCGTAATCTTGTGACTGTTCTAGTAGGAATTAGTTTATTTCGATCATTCTTTACTACTGTCATTCCTCCTTTTTTCAGAACAACTTGAATAGGACAAACCCATGAGCTGTCTGAAATTGGATAAATGAGGTCCGCCTCTAGTAATTTGAGCACCTATTTTCTTACCTCTTCTTTCATTATAGGATTCAACCTTCTCTGAGGCTGTCGCACCGGCTTACAATTGGTTTCCAAATTGATTTTGTGCATACAATATGATGGGCTGATTCCCTTCAGATCAGAAATGTGCCAACCAATAGCCACTTTACGACATTTTAGAATCTGCATCAATTTATCCTCTTCTTCCTTCTTCAAAGAGTTACTAATTATGACTAGTTTATGATTGGCTTTTCTGGTGGTCTCATTTTCTCCAATTCTTCAAAAACCACATGATCAACGCAATTGTCTTTCGGATCATCACACTTTTCATTATCGACTAAGCTGTCTATCTCATCACCCAATTCTTTTTCCAAAGGAATCTGTTGTATCATGGTTGAAGCTGATAATACTATTTCCTGTTCCACCTCTTCCTCCTAAGAACAAGCATCACCATATTTGAGTGTTTCATGGCCTCAAAGAGGTCAAAAGAGAATTTTTGGTCCTCCACACTGAGTTCCAATCTACCTTTCTCTGTTCCTCCAACATAGTCAGCACTGGCTGGGCAGGAATATTTTGGAGTACTGGAGACTTCAAATGTTTTCTCTTCAGTGGTCATCTGATGATGGATTGAGGTAACTTTAAAAATTCTTTCTTCATGTGTTTCAATCTCTGCCCACTCTTCCTCTTGTCTGGCCGCAGTGTTAGCCATGTCATCCACCAACTTACTAATCTGAGTTGCAGTTCTTGTAAAGGCTTGTTGCATTGAATCTACTGTATCTTTGAATTGCATTAGCAGATCATCCAGATTAAGAACTCCTTCTGCTTTATCGTAATAATCTGGTTGCCAGGATGACTCCCATTGATAGCCTGCAGAAGACTGATTCCTTTCAAATTGAGTTCCCTGTTGTTGCATTCCATAATAGGACCCTTTAGAGCTAGCTTGGTATCTCATGAAGTCTGCCAAAATACTCTCAAGATCAGGGGCTCTTTCCTCTTCAAGGTATTCATACATGACCGGTTCCTATCTCCAGTCAAAGTTATTTATAGAATAAAAATAACAATTGTCTTTGTGCTGCTCTCCTCTGGCTAAATCACAGTTCATTAATGGGATTGAGATAATAAGTTTCATGATATAGCAGTGAAAGAGCTTCCTTAGTGAGGAGTAGCTAAATCACCTGTAGGAGACTCTATACACGTAAAATACTAACAGACAGCGGTTATCCAATTCAATAAGAGAAGACAAATATAAATTAAAGAACAAATATTCACAGAAACAATCAAAGAATAACAAATAAAGAATAGACACCTAAGAACGAGCTAACTTCCCAAATAAAAAGAAGTTCCCCGGCAACGGCGCCAAAAACTTGTTCGTGGCCGGCAAGTGTACCGGATCGCACAAGTAGTATAAAACGGTAAGAACCGAGTATCAAACTCTCGGGGAACTTGTGTTATCTGGCAAGCTATTTCGGTAAATAGGTGTCTGGTATGAAAAAATGATTGTGGTTATGAACATGTATGTAAAGTATCTATGCAAAAAGAAAGAAAATCACGCAAGAGAAATGTTGTGTAAAAACAAGTAGAGAACACATTGGTCTTCCTAATAGGTTCCTGATGCAAAAACGGATGTTCTTTATCTAACAATGCTCATGTATTCCTATGTTGTCTCCTGGACTGCTAGACCCCGATTCCTCATGATAGCCTAGCCTAATCCTGATGAAGCCTCGTCCGCAGATTCCTCTTGTAAGACTAAACTCAACCAGGACCGTATTAAGAAACACATACACAACTAAGTTCTTGTACCCCGATTCCTCGTGATAGTACAACAACTTAGCCCCGTACTATCAAGGACTTTAGAATCATACCAGTTTCCAATGTTGAATGACCCTAACAAAGCATGCATCTATGTGATCAAGGTAAAGGCATACTAGAATGAAAAGCAGATAGCACAGAGAACACACAAAACATCATTACACAGATAAAAATATATTTACATCAGGTACCTACAGAGAAGATCCAACAGAGGATTTAGCTTTCCATAGTCTAGAAACCTCCTTTACAACACAGAGAAGAACAAGATGAAAGATTGCAAAAATACAAGTGGTTAGGATGTCTCATTCACCTCTAGGATCTCACAATCACTCACAAACTCGTCTCAAGCTCTAAGAACAGCTTTCGCTTCAAGCTCTCGTCTCTGTAGATCTTAACATAGCAAAATCTCTCATAACTCTTTGGAACTTGGACCTTTCTCTCTCTAAAACTTCCTACACATGCAGAAGCTTCAAGCCAAGGCCAAACTCTCGTGCATGCAAAGGCTTCTCAAGGAAAAATGCCAAACTCCCACAAAAAATCTGATTTCAAGCTTAAATAGGTGGGTTGGTCCGTGCTTGCGCGCTTAGCGCAAATCTGAATCGCTTAGCGCGCATAAGTGGATTTTGGCTTAGCGTGCTTCTCTCGCTTAGCGGATGAGCTGAAGCGGTGCGCTTGATGACCTGGAGCAGTGCGCTCAACGAACCTGACAGCTCATCTTCTTTTGGATTCTTCCTCTCTCTTAGCCACTGAGTGTCGTGCTTAGCGAATGCTCGCTAAGCCAATCTGCTGGCTTAGCGAGAAGGTTTTGGCTTAGCGAGAAGGTGAAAACAACACTTTTGCCAATTTTCCTAATTAACCTGAAATTGAGAGAAATTGATTATTAAACACACCAAACAAGAGTATAAATTATCTATTACCTATATTTAACAGAAAGTACTTATAATATTACAAAAAAACTATAAATTGGATAAGTTTGATACATAATACACAAGTTTTATACACAAAAGTTAGTCATATTCATCGACTAACAACTATGCAGTGGTTACATGTCACCCATACTAGATCCAATGTGGGGTTGGAAGTATAAGCCTCAAATTACACAAGACTAAGGTGTTTTGACTTTTATAAACTGCACTCATGGGCTAGAGGGTTAACTAAGTTTGGAGATGGAAGAAATCAACAGAGTACTAGTGAAGCTATTAATTCATATTATGTTGCTACCTTGATGGGTCGGGCTTATGAGTACACGCATTTTCTTACCATGCCCATGGAATCAATCAAGTTTCAATAGATATGGTGCTTGTTTATGATATAGGCAAACATGGAATAAGCTTTACTGGGTGTTGTAGTTGTGTTTTTTTATACTACCAAGGATGGGATTCAGTTTTAATTTGTTTTACACTAGGCAACAATTTCTAGGCCACAGCAGCTTGCTGCAAAGCACTTGGGAGGCACACAAAAGGCTAACAATGTTGCTTTCTGAACCTTTATCAATTGACACTCATTTACCATAGCCTTTGTTAATGAGCCAGACCCACATTGAGTCACAAAGCAACCCACATATGGGTGACTCAAGATCAACAGCTGTTGAACCCAATCCCCATGTACCACCCTTCTTCCCTTTATTCTCTCATTAAACCATATAGCCAAAGCTAATTCTATTGCTTCAGCTCCAATAATGGGTTTTAATGCAGCCAGGAAAGGCATTCGCGTGACTTCGAAACCCAACACATTATCCTTAAATTGATCACTCTTCAAAAAGTATTCACTTTCAAAGGCATGGTAGTTGAAGCAAAAGAGATGAATTGGCGCTCCCCAAATGAAATGCCCCCATTGCCGTAGTTCTTTTTAGTAGCAGTGGCTAAATCTATTGTTTGGTGAAGGTGTATCCTTATGTTTGATGAAGGTGGAAAGCTTGGTGGAGGGTTTATGAGATCAGCTTCTATTAATGAATTCTTCTCAATGAGAAGTTTTCTTTCAGGCCTTAGAAGATACCCTACAGTGGCAGGGCACTTGAGAGGCACACAAAACAAAAAGGTTGAGAATTCGCGACAGCACCTGTGTCTCTCTGGGGTTCAAGAGGATCAGTCTGAGGAGCCGAAGCTGGTGTTGTTGGAGAAGCATTTGAATCGGTGTGCTGATGCGTAGAAAGATGGTGATTGGAAGAGGGTGGTTAGGGAATCTGAGGTTGCCATTGTTGTTGGAGCAGATTTTTTGCCTCAGGTAGTTTTGAATTGAAATTTCTGATGTTACCATTGTCTACATTGTTTTTGTTAAAGATGTAATATGAAATTATTAGCGTGTCTTTGGTTAATAGCATAAAGTTTTATGATAGCTAGGGTGTGATTGGTTTCTATTTTCAAATAACTGTTTTTAGTTTCCAGAATGCAACTAAACAAGGTTGCTCTGTTGGCAGGTGCAGAGTGTAGTGCAAGGGACACAAAAGTGTGGAATTCATGGGGAAATTGAATAGGTTTTAATAATTTCTTTTTTTTTTTTTGGTTTTTGGTTTTTGCAATACTTTTTTTAAACAATTTTTAGAACTTAATAGATTTTGGATGGTAAATTGATTGGAAGTAGTGTAAAATTATATTGGGAAACTATTTTTTCTTGACAAAAAACTTCCAAACATAACTTTCAAAGAACATAATAGAAATTATTCATATTTAATCCTATTCCTATCAAGTACAAAATGTCCAGGCAAAAAGCCTCAATCTCATACATAAGTTAGGCATTCCAGAAAATTACTTGGGTAGCCTTGGACAAGGCTTTTTTTATTTTTAAAGCTACTTAAAAATTAAAACTTAATGACCAGTAACCAACCCCCATTTCTGGACTGCCCAGAACCATGAATGATCCATGTCCATCGCATGTTAGAGCCAAGCCCAGCCACTCAACACAACAAAATACTACAAACCCAAGCCATGTTGAGGGGCAAAACACACAAGATATGGTTTGGGACCTCTTGGCAATGCTCACAAAACTCCAACAAAATATTCAACATCACAACTAATACACAAGATTTCTAAACAAACTAGAAAAAACCTCCCAAAATAATGTTTCAGCCTACAAGCCCATGTCTCTAAAAAATTAAAATAAATGATAAACACTCCCACACAACAATAGTCCCTCTCACATCTCATATGCTTGGGTAAATGACCTCTCTTCAGGTTGGGATGAATCTCCTCATCTCAATGACATCTATTTATAGTGGTGGTGAATAACCTCTCTAAAGACTTCATGGATACACCAATTAATTAGTCACTATTCATCTCCTTTAGAAATTTTTGTCACACACTTGAATTAACATTTGAAAATTTGCATTTGACATTCCTAAGCCCCAACAAATCAGCACCATTGGGAGTTGTGAAATGATTGAAGGGATTGGTTGAATTTATTCATGGACTGATTGGATGGTTAGCGAATAAATGATGTAGTTGCCACCCCAAGTTTTCTCCTAGAATATGCTATTTTGACAGAAGGTCCTTCATCAAAATTTTCCAAATCCTCTGAGTTACACTGAGTAGGATTTTTTTAGAGAGGTATATAATAGGTAGGTGTCGCAACCTACCCTTTTGCGGGCGAGCGAGGCGGGGCTCACGGGTGCATCTTCCAAAGGAGGAAAATGCACGGAGTTGCCACCAACGTTTATTTGTGGAAAACTTCGGAAAAACCAAAGGAAACCGGTTATGAAGAATATTCCAGATTCGGGAGTTGTATTTACGTTTGAGGAAGGTATTAGCACCTCTCACGTTTGTCCCAAAGGACAACAGCCTTAGATTAGAATTGTGTGGAATTATGTATCTAAACTTTTATTTCTTTTTTATTTTTGAGGTCGACAAGAGCAGGGCTCTTGCTCCTACATACCCTCCATCGAAGAGGAAATCAGATCTACGTAGTGATGGAAGCTTGCTTGTGGAGCTTCTATGGAGGCTGGATCTTTGAGCTTCAATGAGGTCCTTTAATGGTGGTTTTCCACCATGGAGATGCAGCGGTAGACAAAGGAGAAGAGGGGAGAGGAGGCGCCATCCACTAGGGAATAAGCCATGGAAGAAGGAGCTTCACCACCAAGATGAGCCTTGGATAAGAAGCTTGGAAGGATGCTTCAATGGAGGAAAAGAAAGAGGGAGAGAAAGAGAGAGGGGGGAGCACGAAATTGAAGGAAGAAAAAAAGGGAGAGAAGTTGAACTTTGAGTTGTGTCTCACAAGACTCTCATTCATCAAAGTTACAACAAGTGTTACACATGCTTCTATTTATAGACTAGGTAGCTTCCTTGAGAATCTTTCTTGAGAAAACTTCCTTGAGAAGCTTCTTTGAGAAAACTTCCTTGAGAAGCTAGAGCTTAGCTACACACACCCCTCTCATAACTAAGTTCACCTCCTTGAGAAGCTTCCTTAAGAAGATTCGTAAAGAAGCTAGAGCTTAGCTACACATACCTCTCTAATAGCTAAGCTCACCTCCTTGAGATGAGAAGCTAGAGCTTAGCTACACACCCCCTATAATAGCTAAGCTCACCCCCATGACAAAAAACATGAAAATAAAAAAAAAGTCCTTATTACAAAGACAACTCAAAATGCCCCGAAATACAAGGCTAAAACCCTATACTATTAGAATGGCCAAAATACAAGGCCTTGATGAAGGAAAAACCTATTCTAATATTTACAAAGATAAGCGGACTCATACTTAGCCCATGGGCTCGAAATCTACCCTAAGGCTCATGAGAACCCTAGGGCCTTTCCTTGGATCTCTAGCCCAATCTACTTGGAGTCTTCTAACCAATGCCCTTGCGGGGTAGGATTGCATCATTCCCTCCACCTTGGAAAGGATTTGACCTCAAATCCCGAGGTTCTTCATACTCTGGGCTCCTTCTCTCAACACCTGTAAAAAGAACAAAAACACATGTATTAGTGGTGTTTGGTATGTTGAAGTAAGGTAAGGTCTGAAAACCTATTTCCTGGGCATCTTCCCATGAAGGAACATGGTTTCTCACCAACTCAATGAGTGGTGCTACAAGTATAGAAAAATTTGGGACAAACCTTTTGTAAAAGTTTGTTAAGTCATGGAAGCCCCAAATTTTTCTTATACTTGGTGGAGTGAGCCACTCAGGAATGACCTTTTTTCTCTTAGGGTTCATGGGAACCCGTTGATCACTATTTGAAAAATTAAGAAAAGTAACGCAATAAAACATACCTTTTTCTGTATTTTCATATTGATTATTCCTACCAAAAAGTATGACAAACCTAAGGTGTCCCATATGAGTACCTAAGTTTGTATTGAAACTAAAAATAAGAACAAACCTACCTAATGGGTCCCTATGTACACACACCATGAACATGTTAGGTGTACGAGTGATTTTACAAAAGAGGGTTGCACCACTCAAAACATTCATCATACCACCTATTTTAGGGACTTGGTGCCTAATAATACCTATTTTGGGCACCAAAAAAGCACAAGGATTTAAGCTCTTGCGAACCAAACCCTCATCCAACAACTTCTTTACTTGAGGAATAAACCCAAGCCCAAGAGGTGTGGCAATGCTAGCAAGTGTCTTTTTACAAAAGAGAAAATGTGGAGGTTGTCTAAGAGGAAAAGTTTCTTTAATGTTTGTCTTTATTGTAAAATGAGTTTCCTTCTTAGCTAACCTCTTGGAGGAGACACTTACCTCCTTACACTTCTCTTTAACCACTAATGGTTGTCCATCTTCTTGGGGGTAGATTTCTTCACTAGATTCTTCCCATTTTGCTTCTTCACTTTCACTAGAGGAAGGTGAAGTAGTAGCCTCATCTTGGCTACTATAAATGTCTTGGCCCCTCATAATCATGGTTTTTATGGTGGGGCATTGAGAAGTAATGTGTCCTCTTCCAAGACATTTAAAGCACTTTATAGAGCTAGTTTTCTCTTGCATACTAGCCTTAGGGGCTTGCTTTTCTATTGCCTTCCCCTTATCATCTTTGGGCTCAGGTGTCACCCCTAAGATGCCTTGACCTTGGTCTTTCTTTGGATAAGAGTGAGAGCCATAAGATTTTGAAGTAGACTTCTTTTTAAGTTGTTGCTCTACCCTTATTTCCCAATCTAAGTTAGCCTCTACATTGTCCTTCCCATGGAAGTATGAGAGGTTAATGTTAGCCTCTTGAGGCTTTCTTTCCTTTTCTCTTCTATGGGAGTGAGGTCTAAGATGTGACCTATGCCTTCCTTCGTAATAGTCACGAAGTTCTTCACTTAGGCTCTTGCAAGAGTTATGACTACTATAGGAGGCATGTTTTTCTCTTTTCATTTCTTTCATTATTTTTCTTCTTTCTTCCTCTCTTATTTTCTTTCTTTCATCTTGACTTATTTCTTCCACTCTTTTTTTTCCTTTTTCTTTTCTCTCTTGTTTTTCTTTCCATAACTTGAGGGAACTCAACTCATCTAAGATTCTAGATAAAGGGTCTTTATGACTAGTACCCTCGCCATTAACACTAGATGAATGATGACTCATGTTGGTTCCTAATTTGTGGTTCTTTCTTGTTGGAGGTTTGAAAAGAAAAGGTAAAAGAAACTATGGTTGAAACTATCCAAATAAACACTAAAAGAGGTGTGAAAGATAAGGTAAAAAAACTAATTGGTAAAATGCAAGCTATCTAGGCGGTTTGACAATGGAAGGTAAAAGAAATAAGCTATGAAAGTAAGCAAGAAATGTAAACTAGGTGAATCCTAAGAGTGTTTGGATGACCACATTCAAGGTTCCCAACAAAACACTCACTATCCTAAGTAAAAATTGCCTAAAATTATTACACACAAATGGAAGTTTGGTAACCTATTGGAGGCTCCCAACACACTTCCAATGAAAGGCCTTTTTGTTACAAAAACTTGAAAGCAATGAAGGTAAGTAAATTGCAAATTACAAAATTACAAAACGGTCCTCAATTTTGGTGGTTGTTCTCTCTTTGGTGATTCACTCAATTTGGAGTGCTTCTTAGTCCAATAGCTCTTAAGGTGGTTGGCCCCTTACTTCTGGACTCAAATTCTTCAAGGGATGGCACCAATCCTCCTTCCAATTCCTATATGGCAACCCACAAACAAGGAAACAAAGAGACAAGCAATAACCAAAGACCAAAAAAAATAAAATGAAAGCTAAACCAATGGAGTTTTAACAAGACAATTTTTCAAGGATTATTCAACAATTAAAGCAATGAAAAGGACATAGAAGCAAGCTTGGACTCAAAGAGAAACTTAGAATGGCTCTAGAGTAGAGTAAAAAAAACTGAAAAAAAAAGACTCAACAAAACTCTAGCTTTGGCACTTGTCTTCACACTAATTTTGAATTGAAATTTCCAATTATAGAATAAATTTTGAGCCAAAACAACAAGCACACTTCCCTTTCACCCGTTTTTTTTTTTGGATACTGATTTTCCTGCCAACTTGTGTGATTTTTCTTATTTTTTCCTTTTATCCAAATCACTTGTTTCTTTTTTTATAACTTTTTTCCAGATGTCTAAAAAATTCAGTAAAAATTTCATCTCAAAATTCGAAGTAACCAATTCGAAGTAATTTTTACACGTTTGTATGTCCAAGCTGCCAGCACCAGCGATTTGTTTCTTTAAGCATGGTATATTGATTGCCTTGGGCTTACTTTCAACCTTCCTATGTATGTTGAACTCACTAGGATTGTTTACCACAGTTTTAGGAGTTCAATATTCACTTAGGATCAACATTTCAGCCAGCAATTCAATCACCAAAACTCAAATTCACAATAGACACAATCATAAGGAAACCTAAAAGTTCAAGAAAAGGTTCACAATCAAAGACTCTCTAAGAATTTTGCATGAACATGTTAAGGACTAATTAACATGAAAGATTTGACTCAAATCAAATAATAGGCTAAAAGAATTTCATACACTCATGAACAAATGAGTTAGACAAAGAAACAAGAAAATAAAATTCAGCACAACATAAGAAATCTTATGTGACAAGTTTCATGACTAGACATGACTTCTATGACAAAACTACAATAGCTGAACAAGTCACTCTAGATTTTTGAGGTTTTCTTCTACTTTAATATTTTTGTAAGAATTTTATGGTTTAGGTTTCAGCCACAAAAAATAACAAGAAAAAACTCAAAGGATCCTAAACTCAACACAATTCATGGTTCAAGAACAAGAACAAGAAATTTGAACCATAGAAAATCAAATCTAACTTCTATAGCAAGTTTAATCGGTGCAAACTCTAAAGAATCATGTTAACAACATTTAGAACAAGACATGTGAGGAGATACATGGAGAAAAATGAAGAAAAAACAATGGAAGAGAAGGTAAAGCAAAAAATTAATGGAGGTTTAAGGAGCACCTACTTGAAGCTCTTGTGCTCTGATTACCACTTGATGGAAGCTTGCTTGTGGAGCTTCTATGGAGGCTGGATCTTTGAGCTTCAATGAGGTCCTTTAATGGTGGTTTTCCACCATGGAGATGCAGCGGAAGACAAAGGAGAAGAGGGGAGAGGAGGCGCCATCCACTAGGGAATAAGCCATGGAAGAAGGAGCTTCACCACCAAGATGAGCCTTGGATAAGAAGCTTGGAAGGATGCTTCAATGGAGGAAAAGAAAGAGGGAGAGAAAGAGAGAGGGGGGGGAGCACGAAATTGAAGGAAGAAAAAAAGGGAGAGAAGTTGAACTTTGAGTTGTGTCTCACAAGACTCTCATTCATCAAAGTTACAACAAGTGTTACACATGCTTCTATTTATAGACTAGGTAGCTTCCTTGAGAATCTTTCTTGAGAAAACTTCCTTGAGAAGCTTCTTTGAGAAAACTTCCTTGAGAAGCTAGAGCTTAGCTACACACACCCCTCTCATAACTAAGCTCACCTCCTTGAGAAGCTTCCTTAAGAAGATTCGTAAAGAAGCTAGAGCTTAGCTACACATACCTCTCTAATAGCTAAGCTCACCTCCTTGAGATGAGAAGCTAGAGCTTAGCTACACACCCCCTATAATAGCTAAGCTCACCCCCATGACAAAAAACATGAAAATAAAAAAAAAAGTCCTTATTACAAAGACAACTCAAAATGCCCCGAAATACAAGGCTAAAACCCTATACTATTAGAATGGCCAAAATACAAGGCCTTGACGAAGGAAAAACCTATTCTAATATTTACAAAGATAAGCGGGCTCATACTTAGCCCATGGGCTCGAAATCTACCCTAAGGCTCATGAGAACCCTAGGGCCTTTCCTTGGATCTCTAGCCCAATCTACTTGGAGTCTTCTAACCAATGCCCTTGCGGGGTAGGATTGCATCACGTAGTTCTTTCTAAAGGGTGAATCAAGCGATTCTTTTTACTTGGAAGGTGTTCTTTTTAAGGCGTTGAACCTTAAAATGATCCATTTTTACTTGGTGAGAAAAACTGAGATATCGAACCTTAAAATCCTTTTTAGTGATTTTTTGCGGATGAGCTTGACCTTGCGAGTTGATTTTAGCCTTAGTTTCACTTTAGTTATTAGTCAATTCAATTAAGAAAGAGAAATCCCAAAGAGAAACGTCCAATTGATTTTTTTGGTTTATTTTACTAAAAGATACTTTTTGATTATTATATTATTATTTTACCTCTTTTTGGTTTCCAACGTGGTTATGGCATGACCGAACGGTCGGATTTTATTTTAACAGAAATTAACGGATATTACAATTCAAATGATCGATGGAAATTTATTTTATTTTTTGATTAGGCGAGAAAATGACTTAAGTAAATGACTGAAGCACGTCAAAAGGGGGTACGAAAAGTAAATGAAACGAAAATAAAAGTTCGCGAAACAAATGGGGACCACGAAGGGTACATAGAATGAATTAAAAAGTTCGATTTCGGGAACTTATCGGTTGAAGACCGAAAAACGAAGAAGAACGAACGACGAACGATGAAGAACGGTTGAAAATCTTCGCGAAATCACCCACGGAAACGTTACGAAAACGTTACGAAAGCATCTCGGCTTGGATTTTCTTCACGGAAACAATTTTCCTCACTAATTTCAAGTGATTACAAAGTACCAGAAGGGCTGAAACCTTTTCTGCTTCACTCCTCCCACTATTTATAGGAAAATAGGGGAGGAGCTTGCCACCCAGCTCGCCCAGGCGAGCCAGGTTGCTTCCGCCAGAAGCAACCGCCTTCTGGAGGAACATCCTGGAAGGCCCAAGTGGGCCTGGTTTCTATTTGCACCCCTTTTTTTTACTAAATACACCCCCTTTGCTTTTTTGGTGATTCTTTTTTTCGTAACGTTACGAAACTTTACGAATTTTGTAGCAATACTTGTTTTCTTTCCGTAAGGTTATGGAACCTTACGGGTCATGTAATTACTCCTTTTTTAGCTTTCGGAATGTTACGGAAACTCATGGATTACGTAACAATGCTTCCTTTTGATTTTCGGCATGTTACGGAATTTCACGGATTACGTAACAATGCTTCCTTTTGATTTCCGGCATGTCTCGGAACTTCACGTATTGTGCAAAAAAGGGTGCCAAGTACCTCGAAGCGGTCAACCAAAGGTTGCATGCCATCAAACAATAGTCCCCGGACGAAATTAGGGTATGACAATTGCCCCTCTTTACTTACCTTTTATCAAAGATAAGAGGAAAGCAAAGATAAAACATTGATTTCGTCCGTCTTCTCTCTCTCCATGATTAGTCTATGACGACTTCTGTCTCTCCTTCTTCTTTCTCTGCACAACACAAAAAAAAACACAAACAACAAAAACACCAATAACATAATACACACATATACACATGTTTGGCGAAGGAACCAATCGGGAAAATAACAAAAAACCATATTTCCTAGTCACCAGAGGCTCCGCGCTTGATAACGGAGGACACATGAACAGCGCTAGGCAATAAATTCATGGGGCTTCGAATAGGACGGTGTAGGATACATGAACAGCGCTAGGCAATCAATTCGTGGAGCTCCGGACTTGATGGTGGAGGACGCATGAATGACACTCAATTAATGGGGCTCTGGATAAGATTTGAGGGTGGAGGATAGATGAATAGCGCTAGGCAATCAATTTGTGGGGCTCTAGACTCGATGGTGGAGGATGCATGAATGACAATCAATTCATGGGACTCCGGATAAGATTTGAGGGTGGAGGATAGACGAACAGCGCTAGGCAATCAATTCGTGGGGCTCCAGACTTGATGGTGGAGGATGCATGAACAGCGCTAGGCAATCAATTCATGGGACTCCGAATAAAATTTGAGGGTGGAGGATAGACGAACAGCGCTAGGCAATTAATTTGTGGGGCTCCAGACTCGATGGTTGAGGATGCATGAATGACCATCAATTCATGGGGCTCCGGATAAGATTTGAGGGTGGAGGATAGACGAACAGCGCTAGGCAATCAATTCGTGGGGCTCCAGACTCGATGGTGGAGGATGCATGAATGACAATCAATTCAGGGGGCTCCGGATAAGATTTGAGAGTGGAGGATAGACGAACAACGCTAAGCAATCAATTCGTGGGGCTCCAGACTCAATGATGGAGGATGCATGAATAGCGCTAGGCAATCAATTCATGGGACTCTGAATAAGATTTGAGGGTGGAGGGTGCATGAATGACAATTAATTCACGGGGCTCCGGATAAGATTTGAGGGTGGAGGATAGACGAACAGCGCTATGCAATCAATTCGTGGGGCTTCAGACTCGATGGTGGAGGACGCATGAATGACAATCAATTCATGGGGCTCCGGATAAGATTTGTTGGCAGGACCGAATGGTCCACCGGGTTTTTTCACCTAAAAAAGTGAACATGCTTTAGCAAGGAAAAATAAATCATTCGCGAGAGCACCATATCTTAGAGAAACAATATACCCTTGCCAAAAGTAATTTTCCTTGTAACTGAAAATGAAGGGCAGGATGTCAACATTTAGCTTTTAAATGAACATTCAGGGGAAACGTCGGGTCAAACTAAAACTGGGAATAAAATCACTCGTAGTGTATAAAAACTCACACATGCAAGTGTTTTAGCCTAATCCAAAACCATAGCTACACCATGATTTTATTTTGCACATGATTTCCTATCGAACCAAAAGATCACACGCACAATCACGGATCAATAGGATTTTCTCGAGGGTAGTGTTTTTGGAGAGGAAGTTGGGTGTTTCGTTCTTTTTCTCTTTGTTTATATGGTGCGGGATATTGCCAGTCGAGAGCGACTTTGAATGGCAATCCCAAAGGAAGAACTACTTCAAAAATGGGTTTTCCTTTTGCCGGCGGTTATTTACCTCACCAAAAATTTATTTGGTCAGAAGATCTTCTATTCTCTTTCCTGGTTTCCTGTATTGATCGAGAATTATTCTGTTTTTCCTTCGATCTTTTTCCTTTTACTTTCTTCCGATCTTCGATCGGAAATACTTCTTTTCCTTTTCTTTTCTTTCTTTTCATTTCTTCCTTTCCGATCTTAGATTGGGAATTCGGATTTTAGCATTCGTTATTCACTCTCCCTTGAGGAGATTCTGCTGTTCTTTTCTTCGGGGGGAAAGGATGAGGATTCTTTTCATGGGTCAAGGTTCAAAGCAGCTTAAGGTTGTGTATGGTCTTTTCATCGTGCGAGCCCGATTTTGATATCTGGGGCAAAACAAATTTGTGTGTCAAGGTGTCGGTCTCAGGTTGAATTTCCATATTATTTCCACGAGGCACGCGTAACAATGATGATTTGGAAACAACGTGCAAAATTAGTCATGGCTACAGCTAGGTGGGTACTCAAGCATCCAGATTATGGCATTGTGATACTAAGGCTTGGGATTTACACAAGTAGACCCAATATTTCCAAATTATGTTCTTTCATCGGTTCAATGAATCCATCCATTCTTATCTCGGTTATTCTGGAAAATAAACTCTTAGCGTAAGTCTCTTGTTTCCAAAAGATATGTTTTCTTTCTATGAATGATTTATGCTTCCTATGATCATAACATGCCGACCTTCAAGGTCTTTCTTTCTTTTTCTTTTTGTTTCATTTTTTTACGTTTGCAAAAACTATACATCCATTGCTATCTATGAGAAAAGCTTTTCTTTGTACACCTACATCCCTATACACGACAAACTTTTTCTGTATACACACGCATTAAAAACCCTTTCTCTTTATATCAACACGGTCTATATAACTACTCTATTCATGTTCAAAGATTTCTTTTTCGTTTTTTCAACATACACTCGTGGTTTATACAAAAATTTCTTTATATACACTTGTTGCTCACACACAAGAATTTCTTTTCACACCTTATTTACACACGCACAAAAGCTTTCCATACACTTTTTATATATGAAAAACTCTTTTCTTTTCTTTATATATAGACACGACATTTGTTCACAACGCCTCTTTCTTTTTTTCTATTCTTGGCGTTATCATGATTTTTGTTCGTTTTATTTTTAGGACAACGTTCCTAAAGGAAAACCCTACAAGGTTCCAGAACTTCAACAAACATTATCAACAATAACGAAGTAAGCACTAATGCAACAGTCCAAACAAAATGTATGCACAAAACAAAGGACAATCGAAAAAACAAAAACAAACATTAGTCCCTCAAGTCATTGAAATGAAATAACATACAAATAATAAATGATGGAACATACGAATTTGGGGATCCCACGTTCATGTGGCTTCGCACGCCACCGGACTCTTGGGTCACGGTAACAAAAGGTGGTCGACAAAAACAGGGCTTTTGCTCCTACGTATCCTCAATTTGTGATGAGGAACTCAGACCTATGTAGTTCTTGATAATTGTGAGACTAAAAATAGTCTCGGTGTTTTCTTCACTAAAATGCGAACATGGTTTAGTAAAGAGACAAAACTTCCAACTGATCAGAGCAACATATGCTTTTTGGATGAAAAACAATGTGTATATCGGGGAAGGAGAGTATGCTGATGAAACTTTCTCATAACCGTAAATGAGAATTTGGATGTTAGCATTTCGTTTTTAAATGACCATTTAGAGGAAGCACTGGGTTCAATAGAAGAAAATCACTCAAAGTGTATCAATCTCACACAGGTAAGTGTTTTATCCTAATTCCGAACCATAGATATGTCATGACTTGATTTTGCAAATTACTTCCTATCAAATCAAAGATTACATGCGTGATCATGGATCAATAGGACTTTTTTGGGAATGGTCTTTAGGTGGGGAATTTGGCTTTGAGTGTTTTTGCCTTTTCCTTCTCTGTTTTTGTTTAGTGCGGGGCGAGAAAGTCGCTAGCGCACAGGATTTTGGTTGGCAATCAAAGGGAGAGGACCACTTTAGGTCGTGGTTTCCTTTCTTTTTCTTGTTTACTTGGTGACAATTTTGTATTGTTCAGATACTGTCTGGTCCAAAGACCTTTCTGCATATTTCTTCTATTTTCTTTCGATCCTTGATCGGGAACTCTCTTTCTTTTTTTGCTTTCTCCCACTCTTTGATTGGAATTTTCCTTTTCTCTCTTTTTTATTTTTTTTTTTGTTTTCTTCTGAGGGCAAGGATTGACATTCTCACCCTGGGTCAAGGTTTATGATAAGTTGGGATTTTGGCTCAAGGCTTGTAGAACGGCTGGTCATGATATACGTCAGGGTTTGGCCAGCGGTTCGGGGATAAAGGGGATGTCCTACATTATTTCCATGATACACATGCAACAATGATGATTAGGAAATTTTTTGCAAAACTGGTCATGCATGCACCCACGTGGACACTCAAGCATCAAGTTTTTATGGTCATGTGACACTAGGGCTCAAGATTCATTTTCCCTATTTAAGTCAACCTAGTGTTTCCAAAATATGTTCTTTTATCAAATCATGCATTCATCCAAGTCTATTTTGGGCATTCGGGAAAATTTTCACAGCATTCCCCCTTCAGGTGTATACACATGTTTTCAAAAAACTGGTTATAATCAGTGAATCTTTTTTCAAAGAAAAAGCTGGAAGTCATCTCTTTTCAAAAGCATGTTGGTTTTTTAGCTAGACAACTTTTTATTTTTATTTTCTTTTTTTCTTATTTATCATTTGTTTATTTCTTTTTCTTGTTTGTTTTTGTTTTTTCCTTTTTTTTCATGAGGTATTTTGCTACCTAAGCATGTGTATATTTTTGTGAGGTATTTTTGCTATATACATCCATATCCAAAGTATCTTGCTACCTAAACATATTTTGTAAGGTATTTTTTTGCTACATACATGCATATCTAAGGTATCTTGCTACCTAAACATACATATATATATTTTGTGAGGTATGACTACCTTCCGAGGTTGTGCTTGTTTTATTCAAATTCCTAGGATCATGAGCAACTAGTTGTGTCCTACTATGACTTGAGAAACAAAGGGTGATCAAATAACAAGCAGAAATTTAAAGGGTACTAGGTTGCCTCCTAGTAGCGCTTCTTTAACGTCTTGAGCTGGACGCGTGATGACTTGTCGGTCACGGACCTAGTACTTTGGCTTTGGACTTGGTCGCCTATTGGTTGGCCATGTGTAGTAGGCAACGCTCTAACCTTATTATGGATGAGCTGAGGTGAACTCTAGAGGTGGTGGCAGTGCGTCTGTTGCCCGTTGCCGGCCATCCCCAGGCTGCTGTGGTGTTTCGCCCTGAGCCTGCCTGGGGGCGCAGTACCTCTTGATGAAAGCTTGATTAGTAGGGGGCCTGATGACCTTGTTGGGGGCGACAGACACTCTGTAGAACTGACAGAGGCCCGTAATCAGAGTTAGCAACTCTAAGACCCTGTTGGACTTCTTCGGGTCCACTGGGTGTCTTGCGGGCGCGATCCCTGCAAACAATAGATGACATCAGAAATCAGTTGAGCGATGTGCATACTTACCTATGTCATGATGGCGTGACCATGCTAGGGTGAACGGGCACCCTGTAGGACTAACAGAGGCTTGTAACCAGAGCTGGAAGCCCCAGGGCCCTATTGGACTTCTCCGGGTCCACTGGGTGTCTTTGTGGGTGCGATTCCTGCAAACAATAGATGGTATCAGAAATCAGTTGAACCATATGCATACTTACCTATGTCGGGATGACACATACCAACTAATACCTCCGCAGGGGGAGATTGGTATTGTGGCCGCTGGACGGAATGTTGCTAAGTAGCAATGTCATCCATATCTGTGTAAGAGTGGTCATGTTGGTGCGCATGATCCAAACTCGTCTCTTTGCAGTGGCACGGGTGAAATCTTGCCCCGGTATGCACAGTAGCTACGCGATAGCCTCCTCCTCTGGTTGTGCTCGCATAGTTGGTCGCCTTCCAATTATCAAGGGGTGGCCCAGGAACTGATAAAAGGAAACTACTGGCCCCTTAACCGGGAGTGCAAGTCTCGGTTAAGCATTAAGGGTAGAGGACCTTAAATTCTCTTAAGGTGTGGCTATGAAGCCCACTGAAGGCGAGAGCGCGTAGCCCTCTAAAGGCGAGGACGTGTAGTCCTCTGAAGTGGAGGACATGTAGTCCTCTAAAGGCGAGGACGTCTAGTCCTCTAACGGCGAGGATGTCTAGTCCTCTCAAGGCGAGGGCGTGCAGCCCTCTGAAGTTGAGGACGTGTCGCCCATTGAAGGCGAGGGGGTGCAACCCTCTGATGGTGAGGGCGTGCAGCCCTCTGATGGCGAGGACGTGCAGCCCTCTGAAAGCGAGGGCTTGTAGCCCTCTAAAGGTGAGGGTACTAGTACCCAAGGTCCACCCTTATGAGAAAGCAAGAGATTGACTCATTGAGAGGGCCAATCATCCCAAATTCAAAAGATTGGACATTAGATGTAGGAAATCTATGCAGTTAACATGATTTTTTAGGGATGCAGATGCATGCAACCTTTGTCATGAAATTTGGTAAATGCGAATCTCATATGAAACAATGCAAAGCAATGGAAAGTTGTACAATGTTCATGAAATTCTTTCCCTATTTTGTGATTTTGATTTGATTTCTTTTTTTTTGGAAAACACAGATTGACTGTCCTTTTGAAAGAGGTGATAGTCCATGCAACATTATCCTATCTTTTGCAAATCTCTTCGGGAACTCCCTCAGAGTGTGTGTTCTATTTGATTTAGTCACTTGACCATTTTTGGAGTGACGACAATGGAGTCCTTTGATGTTTAATCAATCCATTGAAATCCTAGGGTTTGCCCCCCATTTTTTTTGTTTAAAAACATCGACGGGTGAGAACTTTTGATCTACCCCTATGTTCACTTGAGGCTCATGCACGATGCCCCTTATTGCCCCAGTGTAAGGCTTTGAGGTACCAATCATTGTCTTTTGTCATGAACTTGTAGCAGGGAACCTATTGGGTGAGAACTTCTAATCTGCTCCTAGGTTCACTTGAGGCTCATGCACGGTGCCCCTCATTGCCCCAGTGTAGAGCTATGAGGTAACCATCGTTGTCTTGTTTTCACAACCTCGTAGTGAGGAAGAATGAAAGAAGCATTTGATTCTTGCAAAAATAATTTTCCAAGGATGAGAAATAGTTGAAGGATTTTTTCAGTTGATGGATTAAGTCAAATGACTCCTATGTAGAAGCAAGATGTTTTGATGTTTTGATGATGCCAGAGGATCAAGTGCTTCTAAGTTTTATTCAAGAAAAGAATCCAAGAATCCAAGAAAATCAAGATATAGGATCAAGTTGATCTCTAGAATCTTAGGAAGAAGTTTCCAAATTGAAAAAGCAAAAGGTTTGGCCAAAGAATTCTATCTAAATCATTTTAAAATTGAGATTTACTCTCTGATAATCGATTACCAGCAGCTGAAAATGTTTATAACAGTCACTAGAAATTTGAATTCAAAATTTATAATGTGTAATCGATTACACATGGATGGTAATTGATTACCTGCAGTTTATTGAACGTTTTAATTCAAATTTTAAAGCCTGCGATCGATTACACAAGTCTTGTAAATGATTACCAGAGGAGATTTTCAGAAAATAATTTCCAAGAGTCACATCTATTCAAATGGTTTATGAATGGCCATCAAAGGTCTATTTATATGTGACTTGGAAACACGAATTTAAAAAGGGTTTTCATTTCCTAAAAAGTTTTATCCTCTCAAAAGATTAAGAGCGTTTTTCTGAACTGAAATGTCTTATCCTCTCAAAAAGATTCCTTGGTCAACCACTTGTATATTCAATAAGGAATTTTGATTGATCTTCATTGTACAATCTATCTCTTTTAAGAGAGATTTCTTCTTCTCTTCTTCTTATTTCTGAAAAGGGATTAAGAGACCATGGGTCTCTTGTTGTAGAGGATTCTTGAACACAAGGGAAGGGTTGTCCCTGTGTGGTTCAGACTTTGTAGAAGGAGTTTTATAAAGAGAGTGGAAAATCTCAAGCGGGTTGCTTGAGGACTGGACGTAGGCACGGGAAGTGGCCGAACCAATATAAATCAAGTTTGCATTCCTCTCTTCCCTTAAACTTCTTTTATTTATTGCTATTTATCTTTTAAAGAAGTTTATTTTGAATTGTCTTTTGAGTAATTCATGTTAAGGGTGCATTATTAATCTGAAAAGAGAGAGTGAAAGTTTAATTGGGGAATAGTCCTTGTATCTTAATTCAACCCCCCCCCCCCTCCTTCTGAGGCCATTTGTCCCACATCCTATTCTTGATAACTCACTTCTCTCTAAAAAGACAAACTTTCCGGAATGATAAAATGAGGTCACATGAACGTTTTGGAAACACAGTCAGTCAAATGCTTTTTTTTCTTTTTCTTTTTTTTTTATTTTGAAACTTATTTGTTTTGAACTTTACTCGTTGTTTTACGGCACCCCCACCAACGTGCAAGACGAGTAATTTCTGATTGAACGGTCTTGGAAGTTAGCACTCAGGAGCGCATGTCACTCGAGCAAACAAACCAATGGCTTGCACCCACATTCCTGTGGAGGCAAAGATGTAATTACGAGAGGATGAGGGACAAAGATGTCAAATTTATCCATTTATTTAGCGTTGTAACTGTGGCATAAACTTGAAAATCCTGATGAGTCATTAGAGACATCTAACAACAACTTTCAAAATTGCCCCATGTGTGGTGTCGCTTGTCCATGTTAGGATTTACACGCGATCCTCCTCAAATTTCAGTCAGCCTGCATCAATTGGACCTTGCACCTTACGCTTTGAAGTCATACAGTGCTCAATGGAATGCCCCGGGGCTTCTCCATGACAAGCACACGTTGCGTTCGAGTTGTATCCTCGGAAAAATGGAGGTTGAGGAAACCTAGCAGGGGTTATGGCTACCATTGCATTATCGAGTGGATATGGGAGCAAGTCAGCATAGGACATCGAAATTCGGGTGAATTCTACATGTTTTTTTTCGCTGCAAAACTCATTTCTTGGTTGGTGTTTTGGTTTGTGCTAAAGGTGGTGTTTAGCATTGGTCGTGTGGTAGGTGGGTTTTGTGGTTTAATTTAGGGATGGCCTTTGTGGATAACTGGGTGGTGGGTAAGGAGATGGGTTGCTATTGGCTGAGTAATGACATTGTTGGGCTGATGGGAAGTTTCCATGTAGGAACAGTAATCACAGCATGGGTTTCTCCTTCATCCTCACCCTCTTCATTTTCCCCAGTTTTCTCATTCGTCCAAGCAGGATGACTAAATTTTCCTCTTTTCGGACCCACATCGATCCTTTCATTGGTGAAGACCAAATCCGCAAAGCTTTGAAGGTGCGTAGCCCACCATCTTTTCATAGTAGAATAGCGATAATGTGTCTACCATCACGATTATCGTCTCCCTTTCCGTCATTGGGGGTACCACTTGGGCTTCCAGATCCCTCCACCTTTAGGCGTATTCTTTGAAAGATCTATGCCCCATTTTTTGCATATGTTCTGTAATTGCATCCTATCCGAAGCCATTATACTAACACTGCCTAACGAAGGCAACCATTAGGTCCTTCCAAGCATGGACTCGGGAAGGTTCCAAGTTAGTGTACCAGGTAACAGCTACCCCAGTAAGACTTTCTTGGAAGGAATGTATCATCAATTCCTCATATTTTACGTATGCCCCCATCTTTCGACAATACATCTTTAGATGGTTCTTGGGGCAAGTAGTCCCCTTGTACTTGTCAAAGTCCAGCACCTTGAACTTGGGAGGGGTGATGATATTGGGTACTAGGAACAACTCTCCTAGGTTAGCAAAGGCATAATCTTCACCTCCTTCAATGGCCTTGAGCCTTTCCTCTAGATGATCCAACTTTTCCATTTCTGCCATAGCATGAGGGTTTTTACTTGTTGTGGAATGCAAGAGGTGTAGCTGGGGGTGATACTGAGGGCCCTCCAAAGTGTTTTGCAGGGGTATACCACCAACTGCTTGCCCTTCAATGGCATATCCGAGCCAAGGCTCGAAGTCGGCTAGATTGTGGTGGGGAATTTCATGTGTCTCCCCCATGGTTTAAGAGACATGTGCATGATCAGTTTGGGGTTGTTGGCTCTCAATGGGTATAGGAGTGGAGTTATTGACATTCTTATTGGGAGTGTATGCCACATTGGGTGGCGTATAGTTGAGAGGCAAGTCATATGGAGGGAAGGCGCGCTCCTTTTGAATTTGCACATCATGGCCCGTACTTCCCAAATCTTTGCCTACCACATCTAAGGTTGGATGATTCATTTGGTTGATGCCAGATGGGGACGTCGGGTTCACCTTAGCAACAGCGCTGGTAGCGGCAACTGCAACTGCATTGGCTTCCATTATCTTCTTCATGCTCATCATGGCCTCCATCATTGCGGCCATTTACTCTTTCATGGCCTCCATGTCGGCCTCCATCTGCTCTTGCACCTCCTCTACTTCACCCATTACTCTTGCTCTAGCACAGGTTCGGTAAGGGCGCCATAAAACATGTTCTTTTCTTTTTTATAACAATGATTAAGTTCTCTTTTTTTTTTAAAGGAAAGAATGCAATGAACACTTGATGAACCTTTTCATAAAAGCATGAGCTTGGTTCAACCCCATAATCCAAAGAATGACAATTTGATCGCCAATACTTCGACAACATTTCATAGAGATGAAAGACTCGGGAATACGTATGCTATGCATGGAAAATGTAATTATGAAATTGAGATGCCCGAAGAAACATCTTTTCTTAGCTAACCATGCATTAGGTACCATGTTCAATCATTTTGTTTTTAAGTGAAACGGGTTTATGATCCCAACATAGTTGGCTCATGGTACCGAATATATACAACTAAGAATGTAGCGTGAATTTTCACGCTTTCTTTTCTTTGTTTTTGTTTTGTAGAGGAAAACGCAAGGATCACGCATGAGCAAACATGAATTTGTAGATCAAAAACGTTTGTTGAACGCATATGCATGATGATGCAATGACCCATGCAAAATGTGAGGCTGGAATATGACAACGGACAAATGCAAGAATGATATGTTCATTATGATGCCATGAAGAGATGCTTGTGCGATGCATGATATGAGTGCATTTACGGACACGAGAGCCCCGAAAAATTATCTCTTCTTACTTGCACACTTGGGGGTGCAGTTCCCCATGTGTGTAGTTAGGAAGGTGATATGGATCTTCCGGCTTCCCATGACAAAAGATGAGACCAACATACAACGCGTGCGTGACGACATGATGCAGACGCGCAAAAGCATAACACGTGGATGCGCATAGTACGAAAATATCCACAAATAATTACAAGCAAAGGCGTACATGACATTAAGGACTATATGCATAGCAGTGTTTAAAACGGCACACAGCGTGTTTGCTCCATGCCCCTATTTTCGGGACCTACAGCATAGTATCTAAGGGTCTCTAATAACTACTCCCAACAATCCATATCTCACATGTCTGTTTTCTAGAGGTATCATCACTCAAGATAATAATATTGCGGCGGTATGGAATACCAGTGACAACACATTATAAAGAGAGAAAGCTCTAGACGAGGTTTCACTATTATCAAGCAAGTCGGAGACCTAGCATGACCATAGATCCACCTCCACTCCTTAGATTTCTATGAACCCGGGTATAGGGCCCCCTTTTTTACTCAAACCTGTGCGTGCTTTAGAATGCAGTGTAAAAATGTGGAAAAGACAGCATTTATTATTTTTACACAGTTCAAAAAAATGCACACACAAAGTTTCACAATTCCACACTTTCCTAAAATAGGCCTAACTCACAAACAGTCCCCAGTGGAGTCGCCAACTGTCGCAACCTATCCTTTTGCGGGCGAGCGAGCCGGGGCTCACGGGTGCATCTTCCAAAGGAGGAAAATGCGCGGAGTCGCCACCAACGTTTATTTGTGGAAAACGTCAGAAAAACTGAAGGAAACCGGTCATGAAGAATATTCCAGATTCGGGAGTTGTATTTATGTTTGAGGAAGGTATTAGCACCTCTCACATTTGTCCCAAAGGACAACAGCCTTAGATTAGAATTGTGTGGAATTATGTATCTAAACTTTTATTTCTTTTTTTATTTTTGAGGTCGACAAGAGCGGGGCTCTTGCTCCTACGTACCCTTCATCGAAGAGGAAATCAGACCTATGTAGTTCTTTCTAAAGGGCGAATCAAGCGATTCTCTTAACTTGGAAGGTGGTCTTTTAAGGCGTTGAACCTTAAAATGATCCATTTTTACTTGGTGAGAAAAATTGAGATATCGAACCTTAAAATCCTTTTTTTGATATTTTGCGGACGAGCTTGACTTTGCAAGTTGATTTTAGCCTTAGTTTCACTTTAGTTATTAGTCAATTCAATTAAGAAAGAGAAATCCCAAAGAGAAACGTCCGATTGATTTTTTTGGTTTATTTTACTAAAAGATACTTTTTTATTATTATATTATTATTTTACCTCTTTTTGGTTTCCAACGTGGTTACGACATGACCGAACGGTCGGATTTCATTTTAACAGAAATTAATAGATATTACAATTCAAATGATCAGTGGAAATTTATTTTATTTTTTGATTAGGCGAGAAAATGACTTAAGTAAATGACTGAAGCACGTCAAAAGGGGGGGTATGGAAAGTAAATGAAACGAAAATAAAAGTACGCGAAACAAATGGGGACAACCAAGCGAGCCACCCTCTATTTATAGGAAAATAGAGGAGCAGCTAGCCACCCAGCTCGCCCAAGCGAGCCAGGTAGCTTCCTCCAGAAGCAACCGCCTTTTGGAGGAACAACCTGGAAGGCCCAAGTGGGTCTGGTTGCTATATGCACCCCCTTTTTTTTACAAAATACACCCCCTTTGCTTTTTTGTTGATTCTTTTTTCGTAACGTTATGAAACTTTACGAATTTCATAATGATACTTGTTTTCTTTCTGTAAGGTTACGGAACCTTACGGGTCATGTAATTACTCCTTTATTAGCTTTCGGAATGTTACGGAAACTCACGGATTGCGTAACAATACTTCCTTTTGATTTCTGGCATGTTACGGAATTTCACGGATTGCGTAACAATGCTTCCTTTTGATTTCCGGCATGTCTCGGAACTTCACGTATTGTGCAACAAAGGGTGCCAAGTACCTCGAAGCGGTCAACCAAAGGTTGCATGCCATCAAACAATAGTCCCCAGACGAAATTAGGGTATGACAGTAGGATACTTAATAAACATGCCATTCTGAATATTATAAGCCCACACAAGAAAAAAGGTCGCTCCCTACCAATTGCCAAGCCTTTTGGAAGTCTTTTTGTCAATAGGATTTCAACTATTTTCTATACTACAATAGGGAAATTTCAGAGGGAACTGAAATTATGCACTACATGTTGGATGAAAGAAATAGCAACTACAACTCCTAAACCTGCAGCAACGGAGCTTCATCAACAACAACACAAATAATAATCACTAAGAACAAAGGGGTAATTGCCAATAGGCTAACTCACCTCTGATATAGTGCAAATCAAAGGGCCTAAACCTAGTCTCAAGGTATCTGAACCTTCAAACAATTAAAACAACAACTTTCCTAAATAGATCAAATGCAGGTTGCGACCAACTAAGGGAAGTTAAAAGCTCAGTTTAAGGGAACTTATAACTAAGGGAAGTTAACATAATGGCGAAGACTGCGAGGGTGGGGTGAGAAAAACTTACCTTGTGATTCCAAGTACAAACACGAGCAAAGACTGCTTTCGTGCCAATGGAATGCCTGCAAGGAAACCCACGAAGCTTGTTCAAACACAATGGCAGTGACCTAAGGGTGGGGTGAGCAACGAAGGTCATTCAAGGAAACCAACAAAACTTACCAAAACCCGAGGGTGGGGTGAGCGTCATAGCGATGACGGTGGCCTGAGGGTGGCTATGTGAGACTCAGCATTGGGGGTCAAGGACAATGCCAGTCACGACGATGGCCTGAGGGTGCCTTTGCGAGAGTGAGCGTGGGGGTCAGGGAGAAGCAAGAAGGTGGGTTTGCGATAGACTGATGAGCGCGAGAAGAGAGAAGGCTTTTGAGTTTGTAAGTGTTGGATCAAGTGGCCTCGGAATAATTAAGAAGGGGGGGTTGAATTAATTATTAACGTGTCTTGACTAATTAAAAATGTATCCTTCTTAATGTTACTAGATTCAATTAGGCTTTACTACTAAGTTATATAATTTAATCAAAAGTAAAAAGTAAAAGAAAAGTACATAGCGGAAATTAAAGAGTGTAGGGAAGAAGAAAACAAACACAAGAATTTTATACTGGTTTGGCCACAAACCGTGCCTACATCCAGTTCCCAAGCAACCTGCAGTTCTTAAGATTTCTTTCAACCTTGTAAAATCCTTTACAAGCCAAAGATCCATAAGGGATGTACCCTCCCTTGATCTCTTTGAAAAACCAAGTGGATGTACCCTCCACTTGAACTGATCCACAAGAGATGTACCCTCTCTTGTTCTCAGTATAACAATCCCCAAGTAGATGTACTCTCTACTTGTACCACAAAGGATGTACCTTCTAATGTGTTGGGACAAAGAATTCTCAGGCGGTTAGTCCTTTGAATCTTTGTAAAGGGGAAACAAAAGATATATCATGCGGTTAGTCCTTTGAAATCTTTTGCTTAAGGGGAAGGGAAGAATCAAAAGAATTCTCAGGCGGATAGTCCTTTGAATCTTTTGGAAGAGAGAAGAGAGACACAAAAGAATTCAGGCGGTTAGTCCTTCGTTCTTTTGGCAAAGGGAGAAGAGAATGAAAAAGATGAATAGCACAAGTTTTTGAACAAAGAACTTTTCTTGGAAGAGAAAGTGCTTGAACAAAAACTTTTATAAAGATGAAGAGAAAAAGAATCAAAAAATTCTGTAGAAAGAGTTGAAAGATATTGAATGATGTTGAGAGAAGATTGAAAGATAGATGATAGATCATCCTTCAAATTCATGCCATGGTCACATATTTATAATCTCTTGATGACTCAAGTCAAAGCTTGTGACTCTTGGCAATTTCTTTAAAACTAGTCACTTAAAAAAGTTGTGACTTTTGAAAGAATCTTCAGAAACAAGTCACTTGAAGAATTGTGACTTTTGGAAATGTATTTTTCGAAATCAGTCACTGGTAATCAATTACCATTAAGGTGTAATTGATTACACATCAACAGATGTGACTCTTCATTTTGAATTTTGAAAATCAAAACATTTAGAAACATTGGTAATCGATTAGAAGTATTGTGTAATCGATTACACAAGTTAAAAATGTTTAAACACAAGTTGTAACTCTTGAAATTTGAAATCTTAACGTTTTAAAACACTGGTAATCGATTACTACCTTCTGGTAATCGATTACCAAAGAGTAAAACTTCTTGTGAAAACTCTTTGGTAATGATTTTGTGAAAACTTCTTGTGCTACTCAATGTTTTGGAAAACGTTTTTAGTACTTATCTTGATTAAGTCTTCTCTTGATTCTTGAATCTTGAGTCTTGAATATTGATCTTGATTATTCTTGAATCTTGATTCTTGAGTCTTGAATCTTGAAACTTGGAAGCTTGATTCTTGAATCTTTGAATTTTTCTTGACTCTTGATTCTTTGGCATCATCAAAATAACCTTGGAAGGCATTGCTTCAACAGTAAGTTTAAGTAAAACCACAACATCGGTTTTTTTTTTAAAAATGATGTTAACATAGGCTCGTTAACATCGGTTTTTTCAAAAATTAATGTTAATAAACTAGTCTTAATTACAAGTATGCCACCGCGTTTGTGTTAACATTGGTTTTGCCGAAAACCGATGTTAACCTAGCGATGTTAAATGTATAATTTTTAGTAGTGTGAAAAAAATTACAAAACAATTGACACTCATTCAATCAAACTCTTCAATCCAATTACTAGTGTTTCACTCAGTCAGCCACTTAGGCCAACTTTAAAACTCTCATGTCAAAACAATTACTCATGTTTCACAAAAAAAGCCTTAACGAAAAATAATCATAACTCTCACACACATCAGATCTCCAAAACACCAAATCCAAAATCAAAGTAAGTCCATGAAGGACCAATCAACACCACAATCTTGAATTCTCGATCAAACAAAATTCCAAACAGGAAGAAATGAAAAGGCATAGAAAACAACTCTTGGAATCTAAAAAATTCTGGGTCATTCCTATAAGATGAAGATCTAAACCCCTTGTCCCCCAAAATTCCACCTTGTTTTACACACAAGGATAGAGGCAGTTGTAGAAGTGCATGCATGTGTGTGCGCTTTGTGATTGTTATTTTGTTTAGAGAGAGAGAGAGTGAGAAGAGACACTTTAACCAAACAAAATGGATTCAATAATCCAATCACACTTTCACAATATAGAGCTACAAACTAGGTTATCAAGTCAAACAAAGTCTCCATAAAAACATGAACAATTAACTTTCCCCTTCATGTTCAAAACTAGTGTTAGTATCTTCAATCTAACCAACCATTCAAGCAAAGCAAAGCAAAGTTGAGTACTGACTAGGAAATAGAAGGAAGCGTTGTCGCAAACCGACGAGAGTGACATAAAGTGAGGCAAAGTGAACCAGATATGGTTGTTGCAGGTCGTGGCAAAGTGAAGGGCAATAGAGTGAGACCAAGGCGCGAAAGTGGATTCGTGTGTAGAGAGTCTGAGAACTATATCTATAAAGTTAAGGACGGTTTTGAAAACCGTCTTTGTTAGCATAAAATCAAAGATAGTTTCAGAAAAATCGTCGTTGACAACAAGATTTCAAAGACGACTTTTGAAAAACTGCCTTAAATAACTTGGATTTAATTGCAAAAATACCATTATTTTTTTGCTACATCGGTTTCAAAGATGGTTTCATTAATAACCATTTTTTAAGTTATCATTGAAAAACCCTAGTATTTATAAAATTGTCACCGCCTTCGTAAAAAGCTTTTTTTTTGTAGTGACATTGTATTCAAGTTTGATCCTCGGGGGAAACAATTCTTTGTTAGGCTTTACATACCTTCCCTCGATGAAACAATAGGTTAAGAATAAAAAACAACAAAATTCATAAATGAAGGAATTTATGAAGCAATTAAAATTCTTGAAATTTAAAATTCCTTAAAATTCTAAAATCCTCCATCCGAACACACACTAACATTATTTTAACTAGACACGGAGCCGCGCAATGTGCAAGCTTATAAATAACTAAATAAATATTTAAATAAATTATTTGTTTGATAAATTAAATTTAAAAATATAATTGTCAATGATATTTTATATCATTTTATGTTAAAAGAGATAAAAATTTACATGTAAATTAAGATATTTTTTATTTATCAATATATTTATAAGGAATGTTCTAAAATTAGAGATTGACCACTCAACTAAAGTTGATTAACATAGAGATAAAAGTAAGTGTTATGTGTACATTTTTTAAGAGCAATATAAGAATAAAGTGAAATTGACATAATAAAATAGCCAAAGAAATATATTTAATGAAAGAAAAATAGTCAACCATAATGGTTAAAAACATAAAAATGATGCGAATAAAATACTAAAAATTGTTCATTTAAATAGACTTTTTGTATTTAAACTTTGAAGTAAGATCGACTCTTCATTAGAGTATGTGTCAAAACAATTTGTTTATTCACCTTTCTCCTTAATGGGCTTTTTGAGATTAATAAACTTCATTTGATGATGAAGATGCATATTTTGACATATTTTTTTCACATTTTTTAATGGATTTTCTTCTTCTTTTGATGATGAAGATGCATCTTTTGACTTCTTGGATAGTTGTAGCTTTGGACTTTAACTTGAAACAATTTGTTTATTTGTCTTTTCTCTTAATGGACTTTGTGGGATTTGATAAACTTCCTAGTTAGATGATGAGGATGCACCTTTTGACTTGTTCGATACTTGTAACTTTGGACTTTAACTTATAATGAGTTCTTTACCTGACTCATCTGATGATATTTGTTATGGTGAAGTGGACTCCTTTTTTTTAATAAAAATATTAATTAGTGGATGAAACTATTAATATTTTTTACAAGAAGTAAAAATGAAAATAAATTATAAATATGGTTACCTGTTTAATTTCTTTGAGGAGAGGTCTTGTTGAATGATATTTTTTGGGATAAAATCCTTGCGAATGTATAGGTTTAAAATCCTTCCTTCAAGTTGTGACCTATGAGCATGATTTCAAAAATAAAAGTGTGTTTGTAAAGGGTATACAATATTAGGGGTATGCCAGCCTTATTTGCATTTTGGGTGTGAAGGATCTCAAATGTTGTGGTGCTTAGAATTTGTTGTGCATTTGGATTGAACATTGTGAATGTTGTTACAACAGTGTCGTCAAAGACTTTCAATTGTATCTTGAACCTAAAAAAGATTTTAAATTTTTTAATATTTATTTAATTATTTTATAAAAAATAATTCATTATGTACAAAACATTAAACATTGTTGTTGGACACTTGGATGACTGTTTGCATTCTCTACAAGTGTATTGATCTCGCTCTTTTGTAACTTTCTTTCAACATCTCTTACACGCAACATAATTCCAACCAAACTTATGGTGAATCTCATTGATTGTTGTATGAATTGTGAAAATATTATCCTATTATTTTATACATCTTAAAACTAAGAAAAAATAAAATACTATTGAATACACCCGATTTGAGGCCTCTCCCTCCTAATTCAGGTCCAACCCAAAAATAATTTAACACATGCACACACTCTACCTATGAATTATGCAATACAAACAATTACTCAATTATTTTCAAAAACATTTTAACTCATCGCGTCTCAAAGTGATTAGACTCGTTGAGTTCCCATAGTGGAGCCCGTGTGTGTGTGATTAGACTCGTTGAGTAATAAACATTTTTTTCTTAAACCATCTTTTTAATTAAATAAAAGCCAAATAAATATTTCTTTATTTTCTAAAATTTTATTTATTTTTAAATAAAATTATTTTATGTCAAACGGGGTGCTACACATGCGTGCTTCAAGCTAGCTTTTGGCTTCTTTCACCCAAATTAGTAGGGAAGTAACTTGTCCTTTTCTGTTTATTTCTTTTATGCTTCTTAATTTTTCTGTTCCTAAATAACTTCCTCTCGACTAAAATTACTTTAGAATGTGTAATTTTACAATAATTTAAATATTTTATTTGAAGATTTAATTTAATTTTTTATAATGTTGATTTTTTATATATATTTTAAAAGAAAAAGAAAAACAAAAACAAAAAAGTCCCTTGGCATCATGGGATAAGATAACTAACTTACTAACATCATAGATTGAAAGTAATCGTGAAAAATAATAACCACAAAAGAAGGGAGCCTCCCAGAAGTGGTATCCTTATCATACACACTGCTTGATTCATGCAAATTAAAGCCTTTTGTTCCGACTTGAAATATTTGATTAGGACAAAACAACAACCTTACTCAGAATCCATAGCACTAGAGAAAACTCGAAGGCAAACAGAGTATGAAGCAATCCTCGATCAAGTGAGTACCCATA
This sequence comes from Glycine soja, assembly GCF_004193775.1. Lineage (NCBI taxonomy): Eukaryota > Viridiplantae > Streptophyta > Magnoliopsida > Fabales > Fabaceae > Glycine > Glycine soja. Next base: position 19,729,279 of record NC_041015.1, read on the forward strand.
CACCGTTATTCCTCCGTGATTGTGTTGTAAATATGTCACTGCAAAATCAAACACGATAGAGTATTTACTATAGAGTTTTTTTTTTGGTATAATTTTGAATTTTTATTTGTATTTTTTTTGGAACATAATTTTAATTGTTACTGAGATATGTATCTAAATTAATTTGAATCATATATTTATATGAAAAACATATTTCTTATTAAAAATTGTTTATTTTCTAACTTTCAAGTAAAACACAAGAGAAAATATCTCTTATAACAATGTTAATTTTGACATAAAAAATACTTATTTTCCTACAAAGCTATATAATGTTTCATAAAATTAAATACATTTTGATCTTTATAAATATGATTCTGATTTGATTTTAGCTTTATAAAAATATTTGTTTTTGATTCATAAATTTTCGTTTTTTTAAATAAAAGCTTAGAGTAATTTTATGTGATATATATTTAATTATTTCACGTCAACCACTATAATTTAAAGGTAATAGGTAATAAGAAATTGTTTGAAGCATATTACGTTATTAATTGTATGAAAAACCTTTATAACAATTACAAATAATAATAATAAGTTGAAAAATTAAAATATAATTAAATCATGTTTCAAAGTCCGAAATTCAGGTTATACACTTTAGAGAGTATAAGGAAGAAACTTATAAAAATATTTCACGAAATTTTCATAAATTCTTGTAATATACTCCAATAAATTTTACACAGAAATTTATCAAAATAGTTTTTTATATAAAAATTTTGCAGTTGAAATTATAAATATATATTTTGATAAAGTATATTCAACAATGTAGCCAATAAATTAAATTCTATCCAATAAGAAATAATTAATTAATTTAATTAAAAGCTGTTTTTATTTTCAAAAAAGAAAATAAATATCAACCTATGTATACGAGTAACATTTGCTTTGTAGAGATTTATAAACTCACCTAAAGTTTGTCTGGTTTGGAAAGAAGAAAGTTGTGGTGGGATCACTGATACGTGTATGTTGGAGGAATCATCAGAGTCACTGTCATCATCACTAGCTAGCCCCTCAGACACCTGAGCTTCGCAATGCTCTGATTCAGCAGATGCAGTAGTCACCAGCATGTGCCATCTTGTTGCAATTGCCACTATTCCTTGTGCTCTGTGTGTGATTCTTGCTGCTCCCAAAATGCACAAGAAGAAGCCACTTAACTGCACAGCTGAACAAATCTGCATAACAAAATTGTCACTCTTGTAATCAGAGTTGGTTATTAAAAATATAACACCTGAAAAGTATAACCATAAACATGCCATTAAATTTATTTTAAAAAAATTATTTTCAAATGGATTCTTACAAAATACAAGGTGAACATGTTAGTCCACCAAGGATGAAATTACACTAACGGTTCAAAAATGTGTATTTCTTCAATCAAATTAGTCGTCATCTGACCAATTTATTCATTTAACTAATGAATATATTTGTGTTAGAGAGGATTAAATGTATATTTAAGGATAGCAAATATACTTTTCATAAGTCAAAAATTAGTATGATCAATTTTTGGAACCACCATGAGATTAGTATAAAATATTTATTATGTTAGTGACTAATTTTTATTAGAGAAATTTGTTGTTAGGAGATCTCCACTTTCAATCACATTTGTTTGATCTATATAGATAAAATTTGAAGTCTTGCTTAAAGAATCCAAATCCAATATCATTCAAATTAATATGTCGATATATACTTTATTTTTTACTATGTTAGTTTTACTATTTGCTCAATTTAAAACACTATACATAAAATTCAAATCAAAGTTTAATTCATTATACAACTATATAAATACATATAAGAATTAAATTAAAATTTTAATAGTTAAACTTTTTATATTGTAGTTTGTTTATAGATGATCAAATATATCAACAACTTTTGTAATAGTTACTTCAAATTGAGTGATAGTATAAACATCCTTAGGCTGAAAGTGTATGAAAACTAACCCACATATCTTTAATTCGAATGAAATACTGAAACTTGCTGTGAATTCTTTTAGTAAGATTTCAGGTTTTATCGTTGTAGATAGAAATAATAAATAAACAAAAAAACAAAATTAATGTAGCTAGGAGGACAAACACCACCTTTAGCCTATAGTTTTCCAAAGAGATTAGTTATTAATAAAATCAGTTAATATTTCATGTTAATGAATCAGTGACCCAAAAAAGTGCATCAAAATTAAACTCTATTTATTAATATATTGCAATGTAAATGCTTACCACAAGGTCACCAGAATTGAAGAAGGTCTTATCAGACTTGGAAGCCAAAACCAACAGCAAAGCACCCAACTGACTAACAGTGATTGTAACCACACACCCAATTATGAAGAACCTATACCTATGGCTTGTAACCCACAACTGCCTTCTGATCCTCACATGTTCTTTGAATATCACGCCTGCCTCAGACCCACAGCCTTCAAAAAGCTTGTGCACCCCTTCAAACCTCAGCTTCTGAAGCTCACAGGTGAGCCTGAAGAGAACACATACCAACAGGAACACCCCAGTTCTGTAGACCCAAGACACCAACACCAACACAAAGACAATTGAGTTCAATGGGAACCCAGGGCTGATGTGTGGGGCTGAAATCTTAACGGCTGAAAAGAATATGATCTTGTGGGCAAGTTCCATAAAGAAAGAGGGTAAGATTATGTATGTCAAGTATCTGAAAGCCTTCTCAAGCTCCCTCGTGTACCCGCGTCGAACATAGGTAGTGTCTTCTTGTAAAGCATCTAGGAACAGAAGCTGCCTAAGGCCATACCTGCATGATGATGATGGAAAAAATGTATTTTGAGATCCAAATGTTAGTATACACCTAGTAAGAGAAAGAAAGCAGAGAAAAAATATAGGTGTGATAAGTGATATGACAGAAAGAGAGAAAAATAAAGAAATAAGAACGTTGCGAGTTGTTTAAAATAAATGGGTGTCAAATATCCCCACTTTGCATAGATAAAGATAACTCAAACAAGCGATTATGTATAAGTGAACATGACACAGCTCAAAGAGTACTTACTTTCAAGTACTTTGTTTATTTATTCTAATTGCAAGATGTTTCCGAACTTCTATTTTCATATATTGAATGGATTAACTTGGATATGACAATCTTCCCCAAAACTGAGACAATTGAACTCAAAACCTTACTCTTATATCCTTGTTAATTTACATGCTTAACTATACCGAATGGTGTACACAGGGTTGGTCCTAAGATTTCATAGGCTCAAGGAAAAAAAATAAGTTGGACCTGTATTTAAAATATAATTAAATATTCTATAAAAAAATAAACCCGTAGTTTTATTAAAAATTAATGTTTTGTTATATTTAATGAATAGTATAGTTTTAATAAATCTCAAAATAATATATCACATTTTATTCAATTTACTCTTAATTATTGTGTATCATTCAATTTATTCCAAAAAAAAAAAAATACTCAACATAAATATAAATAGATAAGTTTGATTCTTTTTGTTCTTATACTTACAAAAGGTATCGGGTTTAAAAGAGGTGGATTCATATTTTTATTATAAACTCATCCTCATTCCAGTTGGATTTTACAGATTTGGGTAAACTACGAAGAACCCATCACATTTTTTTACAAGTTTACTTATATATTTAAAAATATTAATTTTATACTAAATTTATATTTTTTTCTTTGGAACAAAATGTATTAGTTTTGTCACTATTATCTATTATTAACAAAATATCATTTTATACTATTATCATATATTTATTACATGTTTATATGTCACAATGAACTGAAAATTCATTCAACAAGGACTTAAGAAGGTAATGCATGAAAAAAACTAGCAACCAACATAATTATACTTACCTTTTAATCACATATAACATCTTAATTTCAATAAAGAGAGACATGAAATAAAATAATAATTTTAATTTAGTTATAAAATTACATAAAATGATATAGAGAATATTTTTATATGACTATAATTTTTTTTAAAAAAAAAAAAAGATTGGGCTCCTTTTAACCATAGGCCTTGTGTTGTGACACGTCCAAACAGGCCAGGACCGACCCTTTGTGTAGAACTTTATTATAAAGGTTATCAACTTACAGTATATTTATATGTGATTGTATTATAATTCAATTCAAATTCATTTCCTTGATCATTCATGAAGCTTAAATTCTTAAGGGACTATTGATGTTAAGTTAAATCTTTTCACTGATGCTAATTGAATAAAAATGAAAAAAAGGCTTAGGAAGGAGAAAGTTGCTATGGTACTCAACAAAAATTGAAGTTTTGGTACAATTATTTTTTTGAAAGTTTGAACATACGAAATGAAAAGAGGGTGAGAAAAAGAGAACTTCTCATTAACACCATCTAAACCTTGAAATTTCCAAATGTAAAGAAAAATTCCTCTACGAAGAATTTTCACTGAATTTATCCAGATTTATCTTATCATATAAGTAAGATTTTTAAAAGTAACTCGTGACCTTATAATCATTTTAAAGTTTATTTTAACAAGAATCCATTTGTTTTGCTCACTTAAAAGAGTTTACACACTTCACCATCTAAAAAGTCAAGTTTTCTCAAACCATAAATTTCCCCTTCCAGCACACTAAGATTCGTTGTTATGTTCCTAAAAATTAACTCATGATCAAAAGTTCTAATTATAAACAAGCACGTGCGTAAAAATAATTTAAACTATTTATTAACACACGCCCTGAAGGCAATTTGATCCTAAAATTGAGTTCTAGATCTGCATTGGCAAATGTAACACAATTTTCATACAACGGTTTTCATATGTGTAAACGCTATTTATATATGCAGAAATATCACAACACAACACACATACACACACGATGAGGTGTTTTTATTTTGGAGAAATTATATTACATAGTTGGGGACAACTATGCCAGTTAATTTCCATGTAACACAATTCTTTCTAGTAAGTTGAAAATTTTAATTATGTATTCCATGAAAATTAGTTGGGATCATGAGCAGTGTAATAATTTTTTGTTTCATTTGGCACCTTTTGAAGAAACTGGAGAGAGTGAAGAAGGCAACAATGGCAAGGCCAGATTCTGGCAGTTGAACAAGCTTGTTAAAGGAGATGGGATCATCTTCTGGTGCAGAGGCTGGGACTTCGACGAAGATCGATGTGAAAAGAGGAACAACGATGGTGAAGAAGATGAAGGTCACGTAGGATATGAGTCTGCCAATGAATGAAGAGTGATCAAGGGCACACCACTTGAGGCTGATGCGAAAGTTTCGCAGCTCATCGAAGATTATGGACTTTGATCTCGCATATGATGGCTGTAGGAGCAAGGGAATACTGTTGTTATAGGGTTGGTGATGATGAGGTGGTTCTTGTTCATTTGGGTGGTTTTCAGCAAAAGACACTCTTCTGTTGGAGGGTTCAATGTCAATGCTTGTGTCATTGGATTTGGAGTGATTCATTGTTTGAGGAAATGTGGGAGCTGTGAGAGGTAAGAAGGCAATGATTGTGTTTATTATTTTTTGTTAATAATAGTGTATAGTTGAAGAAAACTAGATACAAAAAAAGGTAGAAACCTTGCTTTGTCTCGTGAGTGTTCTCTTTGCCTTGTACTAGAGGTTTCAGTTTGAAGCCAAGAAGAATAAAGGGTAGCCGCTGGACAGAGAAAAAAGTTTGAGTTGTCTTTTTCATTTGCATGTGTTTGCCCGTGTTCTGCACTACCATGACTTCTTAAATCAGATAGAAGTAACTATAAAGAATTGCTTATGAAAACTTTTTAAGATTTTGTTAAATATAATTATTAATAATCATTTACGTTCAACATAACTCAGAGCATTAACAGTGTATGTAGTATTATTTTAGTCTTGGAACAATTTACTTTGGTTTGTAAGACTAACTTTCTTTATAGAGTCATTTAATGGTTTTTTTTTATGAATCAAATCTTTTGATGTGTTAAATTATTTTTAAAAATGGGAAAACTTAAATTAATTTCCTTCTCGTGATTTAGTGATTATTGTATTATTAAATAATAATTAATTTTTTTTCAGTTTCAAATAAACAGTGTACAATATATAAATATTTTTAACTTATTTATTTTTATAATACTTTCTAATTAAAATCACTAATTTATATTAATTAACTTTGCAAAAAGATATGATTTAATATATTTTTAATTAAAATTTAATTTTACATGCTTTCAATGTCATACATCACAAATCCATAGATTGTAATGATGCAAGATCTCATTACATTATTCAAATGTGGGAAAATTCATTAATTCTTCTTATTTGTAAAATTTTCTTAAGCCAACTATAATCACTACAATACCATGAGCGAGATTAGTTTTTAATCCAACAAAAGTTAAAAGACACAAACATCACACAATTTAAGTAAGAAACCTAGCATCGTTTAAATGAAAACAAAAATTAACTTAAATAGAGCATATTAACTTAACCTTGTCAGATTATGTCAAGTTCGAAGATTAGACATAGGAGCTTTTTACATCAACAACATTACTACAAAATAGAGATTCAACATCAGTTAAGAAAGTCTTTTAACATCAATTTTGATCTGATGTTGTATCTAATAATGTTGAAAGTGGGGAACATTTAACGTTGATTTTAAAATCGATGTTGTGTATACAATTTAACGTCCATTATTTAGAAATTGATGTTGAAATATATACATAGTTGTATTTTTATTAGATTTCCACATTAGTTCTTTTTGTTTGACCGCTGTAGAAAGTAGCTATTCAACATCGATTTTATCAAAAATAGATGTTGGATATTTCTACAAGGGTTGAGGACACAATAAATGTAAAATGTCCTTTAAAAAAATGTTTTTTCTTTCTGTTTTTAAAATAAATCCATCATGCAATTCAAAATATAACTAGACCCAAATAGTTTCAATGATACAATATATATATTTATATTGGGATTACTAATACATTTAAAAACAATTTACTAAATGATGACATAACAAAGTTGATCAAACAAAAAAAATTAATATAAAAATGTCATGTTTACATTTCTAGTCCAAATCAAAGCTTTCCTAAAATGCAAGTTAAACTATTCTAAGCATCCTTAAGCATTCAATGCTCTATTTCTAAGTCCTAGAAAATATTTTGCCCACTATTTGTAAATTGCTTCAATTTTTGTCAACTTCAATGGCGTTCAATACGTAAAACACTCCAACATACAATAATCTTAAGTTAATTTACATTATATAATTGAAAATAAAATGAAACTTTTTCAAGTAAACAACAATAGTACCATCTTCCTATCATTCTTGATAGACGCCCCTGAGATTATGGTCAGCATCTAATGCTTCATGTAATAGTCGCACTCAGTGCCTTTAGTTTGAAAATTAATTTAAATTCAATCTAAAATTTAATTATATCTCAAATTACAAACTAATAAAATGTCATTAATGATCCTCAAACATGTTTGTATTATATTACTTACATTTAGTTCAATCAAATTAACTTTCTTGGATAAACTTGAATGCTTAACATGGAATCCCTTAAAACCTTTGGTTAAAAGAAACGCGTAGGACAATTGTAAGATTAAAACATTCATGTATATATAGACATATATATTATGAAGGATATAATAAATATGTTACAAATTAAAACTTACTGGTTAACTATCCCTTTGAATTTAGGGTTCACATTCTTGTGCAAGGAACAAAATCATACAACAACATTGTCCCTAGGACAAATCACCCCACAAGTTGCCAATGTTGTCTGCATTGGAGAATAATTAGCTACAATTCATACATATTCTAAATGAATTTGTTAAGTTTTACTTACTAATTCAAGTAAGTGTTCAATTTATATTGGCAAGTGTATCAATTTGCACGAGCAGTAATTAAAATGGTAAGTCCGAGTATTGTGTCCACAGGGAATTTGTTATACTTAGATGTCGCATATTCATTTTGTAAACATTTGCAATTGCAGTGAAATAAAGTAAAGGAACTCATTCATGTTTCAAATTCTTGAATTAGTTTTTCTAAACTTAAAAATGCATGACAAGACAAATGCAGAACCATATAACAGAACAAATATCAAGATGAAAACGTCGGGGAGTATTCTACTGAACTTTTTCTTGACGTAACTAAATAAGTTTTTCTCTATTTAATATTGCTCTAATGTTCTTGCACCGTTAAATTACTCTAACTGTAATTCCTCACATGGAATATTTACTAGATTACTGCACACTATTCCTAGAAATGCAGACTTCTAGTTGCTCTACCAAGTTCTAAGGACTTTAAGCATTTTCCAATACTCAAAACCTAACAAAGCATATAAATGGGTGATCAAGCCACAAATATGTAAAATAAACACAGATAGAAGCAGAGAACACTAGCAATAACATTAAATAGATAGTTAAAAGTTTTACATCAAGAGTGCTCAGTAGAAAAACTCCCCAACAATGAAGTGTTTAGCCCTCCATTAGCAAGGAAGGCTTAATAAAAAGTTGAAAATGATATAGGAATGAAAGGAAATGGTAAAGATGTGAAGAAAATGTCTACTCTTCAGCCTTGGTGCCTTCTTCATTCTTTCCCATGTTGCTTGTCTGTTCATTTCTCTTCCTTTCTCAGTGTTTTAAAGACTTTTGGGCTTCTCAACTTACGAAGGCGCGTTCAGCGAGCATGTCTCGCTGAGCGAGAATTAGTGGTTGTGCGCTAAGCGGGCTTGGACGTGCTAAGCATGAGAAGAGACAACATCCTCGCTGGGCGGGTTGGCTGCACGCTGAGCACGTTGCTCTCTGGCTCAACATTCTCTAGGGTTTTGTTCTCGCTTAGCGAGTCTGACTTCCTCACTTAGCCAATCTGGCTTGTTGAGCGAGCCCTTAAGCAACATTTCAAAATCTTCTCTTCTTTAGCCTAAAAATCCAATTAAGTTCAACATTAGTCAACAAAATGGAGTAATATACTTTTTCTCCTATTTTTAATGCATTTAAAACTCATGAATAGCAATTAATAGTAAACCCTTAGGTAAGCATCCTTTTGTCATTCTAGCATCATGTTGTAATATACTCTCGACATTGTTGTTGCTTCTTCCCACTATCCTAAATGCAATGAGGCTTAAGAAATCCATACGCAGAGCCATAGACCAATCTCATACTTTTGTTATTTGGAAACCTATTTATTGAAAGCAATGTAAATTGTTAATGAATTACAATTAATTGGTTATTGGACCTAGAATTAAAACCTACTTACATGATCCAAAGTTGTATAACAACAATGTTAAGACATGTATTACCATATCCTATTTCTGCCCGATCACCAAAATTTATGTATAAGGGGACACTCACCAAAGCAATTAAAAAATGGGATCCCAAGACACCACAAAGATCATTCTTGTACATTTGCACATCACCATAAGCAATTAAAAAATAGGATCATCATCGACTGGTTTCTTTGATCCATGTGAATCCTACATAGTTAATAAACTTAAGTTAATGTTAGTTAACACTATATTTAGGTCAATTTATTTCTTAATACTAAAAAACACATCTAAAGTAAAATATACCTTTCATGAATAGGGATCGCTCTTGGGATTTGAGTGGGAGACATGGTGGACCTGTTTCTTTGGTCCATGTGAATCCTACATAGTTAATAAACACAAGTTATTGTTAGTTAACATTTCATTTAGGTGAATCTATATCATAATACAAAAAAAAAACACACAACTAAAGTAAAATATACCTCTAGTGAAACAAGCTTCACAAGATGTCTCATCCATCCAAGGTGTTGAGGGATTGGAGTAGTTAGCATCTCAAACTTCTTTAACCACCACCTTTCAAACATTATCAGTCTGAAGCATGTGGTGTAACTTTGATGTCCCCTCATAAACTCTCCCAAGGGCCACAAGAAGGGACAAGGCTCATCAACATACTATCCACACTGATCTAACATGTCAGGATTAGGATCCTCTACTAAGGTATTAGTAGCAATATCAACACAACTTCTTTTTATACTCGCAAGGGTATTGAGAAAAGGCATATTTGTATCTGGCTCAACTGAAGATGGTTGTTGGCTCAATTCTATAAGGGTCTTTAACTTATCTATCAACCTCTTCCCATTATGTGTATCCTCCAACTCTAGTTGTCTCTACAACTTCTCCATCAACCCACTACTACACATGTGACCTTTAATAACACTTTTTTGTCTAACACTTAGTAAAAATATTGCTAAAAACTTTTTGTAACATTTAAAAAATATCTTCAAATATGAATAAATGTTATTAAAATATTTTTGTGATATTTTTATTAAATGTTGTATATAGCCCATGTCGCTAAAACCTTTGCAACATAGACTATACACAACATTTGATAAAATGTCTCAAAAGTATATTGGTAACATTTATTCATATTCCACAACATTTTTTAAATGTTTCCAAAAGGTTTTAGCAACATTTTTACTAAGTGTTAGGCAAAAAAGTGTTACTTAAGATCACATGTGTGGTAGTGACCTATCATCTTTAGGTCTGTCCTCCAACTCTAGTTGTCTTTGCACTTGTTATTTAATGCTTTCTGTTAACTGAGCCAGCTGCTGTGGGTCAACGATGAAGAAGTCTGGAACCACATGGTGTTCCAAAGTAATGGCTAATGGTGAGATTGACTCCATCAACATTAACACGACTAGGGTGCTATGATTGTCTAATGCTAGCAATGTACATCCTCATGTCCTTAGGGTACAATGGTACCTTGGGTGCATTGCTCTTGCAAGGATTTGCGCAACCAAAAGAAATACATCAGCAAGTGTTTTTATTATTTAAATTGCATTTTACTTTTAGAAATTAACTTAGAATCCTATCATAAATTTGTTGTGTTGCCTTGGTCGTCATCTCCCCAGATCATTTTGTATGAGTCATTAACCACATCTCATGTCTTGAAATGGGAGATGGAGGGTCAATATATGATTTCTAAACTCTTAGATTGAGCTGCTTCATTTTGTCACTATTTCTTTTTTTTGCCTCCATCAGCTTCTCCTCAAGGAACTCATAACCCCCACAAGACAACACGCGTGTGGTGGTGTTGTGTTTTTGGGTTACTTGAGCTTTCTTTCTGAATTTCTATAATAAATTAGATACAATTTCAACAAAATACTAAAATAGATAATAAATGTGAATTTCAAAAACAAGTTTCACATTTAACCTACAAAGAAGGGGTTTTGTGACTTGCAACAAATTCCTCACAATTCTTTGGATCAATACCCATTTGTTGGTCAAGTTTGTCTTAAATTGTCTCCATTTTGTTCCCACATTTGATATAACCTTCTTCTTAACATTGTAACGACCCGCCTCATCGCTACGATATCACCACTCTAATAACTCATGAAATTAAATTCTTTTTCTTTCTTTTATGAAAACTCCATTATTTTTGCTTATGAAAATCATAGTAAATTTGAATTTCACAAATATATATACATATATACATACATACATACATATATATATATATATATATATATATATATATATATATATATATATATATATATATATATATATATATATATGTCCCAAACACGCACCAATGTTTAACCGAATACATGAATATTAATATAGTAGTTTCGTACACATCATACACATAATGAAGATTAAATTAGTTTGAACATATAATTAAATTTGTGATTTACATCATTAATCCAACAAAATAAATCATGAACCACTATGGAGGAGTTGATTAACAAAACACAACTCTCTCCCCAAAATAATCCCAACGTCATCACGTCGGTTTGGCGGCTCCTCCACAAAATCTCATCCATGCACCCTACTGTTGTCATTCTGCTCCCACGAACAAGGTTCGCGATCATCACAGGTATCAACCACACGATACAAAATTGTAAGGGTGAGTTCATTATAACAAGAACCAATTTTAAATCCAAATAATCACAATTAGCAAGAAAACATAAGCAGACATCATACAACATTCATTATCCAACACTCACATCCAACAATTGTTCATTGTCCACATTCAACAATTACTTATCATCCATTTTCAACAATTACTCATCATCCATATTCAACAATTACTCATCATCCGTCCTTGGATCCAATCAAGACAACACAAAATGATGCGTGCACCTGACTCAACTATCAGATGCAATGTGGTATGTACTAACAACCAAATCCCAGGAAATAGCCTAAGCGTGTCCACACGACACTCTCACTCAGGACACCATGAAGAGTTCGTCGAGACCACCCGGTTGTGCACGTAACTGCCCCCCCATAGGTGATCAGCCTAGGGCTAAAAGGAGTTCCCTACCAGGTGACAAGCCCCCTTAGTACAAAGTACACTCTGCCACAGTTATTCTATTTCTTGTGTCGTATGAGCTATGAACATGGTCAAAAGCAAGTGCCAAAGACCATGGACCAATTAAAGTGCCTAAGCATCCCCTCAGAAATGCTTAGATTCTTTAACCACGCTTGTCACCCACGTCTGGGCCATTCGACAAGGTCAGTGCACTTTACCCCCCATGACATACACTACATACGACGTATGAACGTGGCCCAAAGCAAGTGCCAAAGACCCTAGAAGGTCAGTGCACTTCGCCCCCCACGAATATACACAACATCCAACGTATGAACGTGGCCCAAAGCAAGTGCCAAAGACCCTGGAAGGCCAGTGCACTTTGCCCCCCACGAACATACACAACATGCACATGCCAAAGCATTTCCAACATCAATCAACATTCCATTTTCACATCATTCTTAACATAGACATCATCTCGTCTCACTGACGTTATCAACAACAACAACAACCTCATTTCATATTCACATAATCATCAACAATACCATCAATTCATGGTGACATGGTCTTTATTAACAACGTCATCTCAAATCAATATCATTGTAAATATCAACATCACCCCATATCAATTAAAGTCACCAATAGCAACATCAACAATGAGTTGCATTCCGCATGTAAATATATATTTTCCATGCCTGAGGTTCACACTCCCCAGGTCTTCAAACAACACAAGTTTAATACACAATAGTGTTACTCATCAACAATAGATATATCACATCCCATTCGTTAAAAATATAGTTTTTCTTGAAAGAAAATCAGCATGCAACAAGGATAGGCAGATATTCTCATAGCTAGGTTCCCTGATCCTAACTATGGTGTCAAAACGGTAAATTTTATAATAACTCTCCTCACTTATCGTGAGCTCTCCATCAGTTCCTCTTTGCATCACTTAGAGGTCTCTCTCTCATTCGCGCTTGTCGGTCCAACGCAAGTCTCTATTATGTCAAAACGAAAGGAATTTAGTATGGATTTCAAAAACAAGGTCAAAGGTAACATTCGGGGTCAAATACCACTGTCAAAACATAAAGGACTGAGGGGTGTTTCAGATTCTACAAATGGAGACATCATTTTGAAATTTCGATCACGCCAATGTGACTGAGGTTTAGTGAATGCTGCAAAAACAACCTCAAGGTTATAAAAAGATAACTTTTACAATGTCTCATTCTCTAGGATTTTTCAAAGGAAGTGTAAAAACACCCTATTACAGTACCCAACACATAAGAGACACTAAGAAAAACTCAAACTAGCATGGAGAAGGCTTAGAAGTCAAGGTTACCTCAGAGAAACTTTGAAATGGATGATTGAGGGATTTTCTCCACCAAATCTTTGAGGAGGATTCTGAGGATTCCGCTCTGATTAAAGTGTTCCTCTTGGTGTGGGGGTCCAACGGCAAGCAACGGCGGCTCACGGCGGCCACCGGTGGTCTTAGGTGGTGGAAAATAAGGTTTTATGGTTTGGGGGACGTTTTTGGGAGAAGAAGAGAGTGAAAATCGTGTTTTTCATGCTAAGGACATATTTATGACCTGCAACTTTGGCTTAGCGGGATTTTTGGGCGCTCAGCGCACTTCCTCTCGGCTGGAGTTGGGCTTAGCGCAGCTTTGGGCCGCTCAGCGCAATTCCCCTTGGTTGGAATTGTGCTTAGTGCGCCTTTCTCACTTAGCAGGAGACCAAAAGTTATTATCAAGATCCCAACGGTCAGACTGTAGAAACATATCTTAGGGATATCCAGGAAAAATTTGATGATGATCCAATGGTTAATGAATCCGGTAGCGTGATTTCATTGAACTATGTTTTGGTAAAATCTAAAATCTCATACTTTCAACTTAGCTCAACAAAACTCCACATAATTCAACATCCATATCAAGAAATTCACCCATGACTAGTTCAAGGCATACTTAAACTCATTCAAGTCTATCATATAGTCAAAAAACATAATAAATACAATTAAACATCGATTTATAACTTATAATATCTCAGGGTGTTACAAGCATCGTCTGGTTTTGGAATATAGAACTATTCCTACAATACAAATGGTATGTAACAGTTAGTGAATGAAAACATAATGCAAGCTAAATACATTGAATTACTATAACGTAGATTGTTTAGTGGAAATACCAAAATGTCCTCCCAAATCAGTTGTTTCTTAGCTTTGAGCACTTGTTTTCAGTTATGATACATGATATCACAACTACAAAATATGCAATCAACATCACCAATTTAATATTGGTTACAAGAAAAACTAATGTGAAATTATTTGTGGTGGCATTTTTGTAATTAAATGGAACTTCCTAACATCAATTTTCAAAAAACTGATGTTACTAGCAGAAACTTAACATCAGTTTTTAAGATGTTGCTAGTACATTGGTTTTTGAAAACTGATGTTGTCAAATGTGTAGATAACATTGGTTTTTAAATAAAAATGATGTTGTCTCTTTTTTTAATATTTCTAAACCTCTTCTCTAGTGGCTTACTCTGCCTCACTTTGAAGTTGTCATTTCGTTAAAGCTTTATTCCGTTGTTGCCAATATCTGGGTTGTCACCGCCACCGTGTCTCCGCCACTTTCCAAAATTTGAATGCTAGTTTCTAGTCCTTGTTCTCACGTGTCCAGGTTAGATTCATAGTTCGATGGCAAGTTCGAAAAGAAGGTCCAATTTTATTCCAGTAAGATCCCGGAACAATTTGTAAAATGTTGTTCCTTATTTTTAACTTTTATTTTAATTAATTAATACAATTTAATAATTTTATTGAGAAAATGCCATTGCTGAGGCGCTAGGCTTATGTTGGGTATTATATCTATTTTATGTGCATGTGTATGATTATGAAGTCTTACTATAATTGGTTGCTTGTTGCATGTTATGTGTCAATCTTGTTTCAATTTTACTCCTTCTAATAATACCTTTTGTTGTTACAAAGTTGAAAGATGTTGTTACTTCCTTGAGTGCTCAAAAGTCTATTACTAAGGTCAGAATCTTATTTCAACGCTATTACTCTTCTTAAGGTGGATGCATTGAACTGTGGAATGACTTCACTTGGTTTGTAATAGGTTTAATTTAATGGCCAAATAACTATATTATGTCGGGCATTACTAATCATTGGTTTAAAATGCTATATTGTTCATGGGCATGTTAAAGACTTCTCAACTACTTTAGATAGGGACAAATTGAGCATTCTATCTGAAATTCTGATACTGGGGACAGATGTCGTACAGGATGTCACGACATCACGCTTCAGAACATGCAGATTATATTTGACAGTGTGTACAGTTTAAACAAGTAAATAACACAAGAGAATTGTTAACCCAGTTCGGTGCAACCTCACCTACATCTGGGGGCTACCAAGCCAGGGAGGAAATCCACTAAAATAGTGTTAGTTCAAGGTCTAACAGCCACTGTTTACAACCTTCTCACCTAACCACTACCCGTGCAATCTCTACCTAAGAGCCACTCTTAGATATGAGAACCCCGCTCACTCCCTCTCAACCACACTCCCGTGTTTACAAATAAATCAAAGACACACCAGAGATCAACTCTGAACAAAAGGGATCAACCCTACACACTAGAGATCAACTCTACACACTAGAGATCAACTCTACACACTCAGGTCCAACACTTGATGTTAGGGTACCATCAAGGTGGCTCACAAAACACTCAAGTCCCAAAACTCACAAAATAACTCTTCAATCCCGGACTTGGTACAAAACTCGTGCAGCCTCCATGTTTATATAGCAGTCTGCGTTTCTGGGCTGCAACAACTTGTGCTGGATGAGATCTATCATTTTCCTAAAAATCTGCACTTAAAGATCTAAAAGATACAGTTTGATCTTTTAGTTTTTATCTTTAATCTTTAATCCCTGAACGAACTCTTCTACTTTGAAATTCGAACTTTAATTATCTTTTAATTCGTTCCTAAAGATAGATCATCTAATCTCTTGCTAACTGCACAATAATCTGTTAAAGATATAACAGATTTATATGTCCAGTATTTTCGGGCCGGATGTCAGGACATCGTATCCGACATCGTGGATCCTGCAGCTTCAATTCTTCACATGACATTTTATCTTGCCTTGTGCATTGTGCAGCACCTCCAGTGTTTTCGGGCAGGATGTCCAGGACATTGTATCCGACATCGTGAATCCTGCAGCTTCAATTCTTCATTTGACATTTCATCTTGCCTTGTGCATTGTGCAGCCCGATCTTATTCTTTGACATAACGTTGGACATCATGTGCAGCAACTCCAACTTTCCTTCATTGTCTAAGTGCTTATGTTTTAACAAAATCTTAGCCAATCTTTTAAAACTCAGTAGAGCTAAGCACTAACACTATCGTATGTTGAATAATCTTGCTACAAGTAATTGTTGATGAAATGTTGTGTACACAATTGATGCATTGGAAATATAAGGTTCGTCTAATGGTTGGGGAAAAGAGAATGAAGGGGGGAGAGGTCATAGGTTCCAATCTAATTCTAATTTGCACTATCATTAGCTTCTTTTTAGTTCAACACTTGTAAGTTTTTGGTTAGGCATGGCATGGAAGTGAAATTAACTCACTTGTAGTTGTAGCCTATGGTTGAGTTCCTTAGTGGAAGGCCCACTTTAGTAATCGCACAAGCACAACTTCACTTCACTTACACAAATAGTGGGAAGCCCACTTTTGCGTTGCTATGTGTGCTTTCCCTCAATCCCTATTTTCATTCAATACTGCTCCTATGCATGTTGATAGCTCAAGATTCAAACTTGCCACTATAACTATTTCCTATCAATTCTTGTTGGAATCCTCTTGAGGTCATTGAGGTGTCTCTTGACAAACTGTATTCTTTGCTTAACATATCAAAATCAGAATCAACAAAGGTGTCATCGGCCATCCTCCTAAATAGTGTAATTTCTTTATCATATTGGCTAGAATCATAAACTGTGCTATGACCATATTTCACCCCATTAGATAGATTAGAACTTTCTTTTACACAGTCCAAGTCTCTTACCACCTGATATGAACCACAAGATGCATTAGTAAATATTATCAATGTATCAAATGAAAACAAAAACAACAAAAATGTTTCCATCCAAATACAAATGTCATAATAGATTGCTAGATATATAACTAACTAACTAACCCCTAGGTGTAGTATCTAATAATAAATGGCTTAAATGAGTTGACATAGAATTGTTAGAAAGATAGTCATGAAAAATGAGAACAAGCACAAGCTTAAAATAGTATGTGGATGTTTTGATGCACAACATCATAGCTCTTTGGTATTGTTATCACGTGAACCATACAAAGCCATCCAGGCACTACTGTAAAAAAGGCCTTCTATGATGGTTTTAATGCATACTCAAAGACGGTTGTGAAGCCAACGTCGTTGAAAGTCGAAGACTTTCGACAATGTTTCACAAAAAACCATCTTAAAAAAAGATATCTTTCTAAGATTGTTATTTAAAGAACCGTCTTAGAATGATTTTTTTTTTAAAATTGAAAATTAGTGAAGATTCTAAGACGGTGTTCTAAAAAACTATCTTAGAAAGTTTACTTTCTAATACAGTTTTTCAGAGAACCGTCTTAGAATGTCTTGTTTAAAAAAGAAAAAAAAATGTTAAAAATTTGAGGATTCTAAGACGGGTGTTTTTAAAATCGTCTTAGAATGTATTTTAAAAAAAAATAAAATGTATCTTGGGAATCACATACATTGTGTTAATAAAAGATGCAAAGAAATTACAAACTAAGAAATTTTGTATTTTCAAAGTACAAAATTCTCTGAATAAAAAGTGAGCATAAACATTTAGCTGTAAAAAAAAACTACACTTACTTTTAGATGTAAAAAAAAAAAAACTATGCTTAATTTTACGTTATTTTCATTTGAGGGAAATAGTGAAGACTTACCATGTAAGATAGACCGAGGCAAGGAACACTTCCTTCGCAAACCATTGAAATAAGTATCTTAAACACATAGTAGACGTAGAATAATTTTTTTCATCCTGCTGTAAGCTAATATGCTTGTGAAACAGCTAGTAGTCCATTATAAAAAATAAATTTGACAAGGCACCAATTCATGTCATGTGTTTTTTTAAATCTAGACAATTGGTATATTATTTTAAAAAGAAATTTTTATAATGTTTTTTTTAATTAAAAACATTCACAACACCGTAAAATTACTTTAAGACTATATATATTATTTTAAAAGGAATCAAGTATATATTACTTGATATTATCATATGTTTATGGAGAACGATTTAATTTCAATTAATTATTTTATCATTTGTATAATATGTAAAAAATCTTGGTATTACTATTATTTTTATTTAATTTTGTAATATTAAATTTCTAAATAACTATAACTTTTATATATTATAGTTTAACTCTTTCTATAATGTATTAAAGAATAATAACTAAATAATAATAATATAATAGAAAAACTCCTTGCTAGCCATAAATTGAATTTTAAGAATAGTAAGCTGTATTTAAAAGAGATGTATACACTTTAAAAAAGGTGGAATCAATTAAACAAAGGAAAATAATTCAAAATATAAGTAAATATTGTAAACATTAAATTTTAAACATTAAATTTCAAAATCTCTAATCAATTAAAAAAGCATGGTAATAAAATTGTAAACATTAAATTTTATAAATTCAATTTAACTATAATATGTTTTTTCAATTAAACTATTCATTTTTTCATATACACGAGCCAGATCAGGTTCTTCTTTGCTCGCGTATTTCGGATACCACTTTCCCCAGGCTCGCATTCGGACCCCTTAAATATTTCGGGCCTGCTTGGCCCTGCTTGCTACTACTATATACACATTATCAAAATTAAACATCACAGAAAGATACTAACCATACCAGAGATAGACCAAAAGAAACAAGAAAAAACTCAATGACATGTATGAAAGAAATGAGCAAGAAATCAATGCTAGTAGTACACACTATTCGAGATATTTATATAAGAGAATTGGCAGAAAGTAGAAACAAAATAGTTACAACCTAAGAAAACATAGATCTTAAATGTAATATGCAATAGTCATAGCATACCTCATCGGTGGATCCAAACTAATTTTTTAAAGCTCGAAGCATTCGATATGGAGAAAACTTCTCCCCCTGAGCATTAATATGAGCAATTAGCATGGAGAAAATTGAAATGAAATCCAGTGATTTCAACAGCCCAACTCCAAGTAATATGCAAAAAAAAAATTAAGTTACAAATAAAACAACACATTTAGTTGAAATGTAATATTGTAAAAAGTAATTAGCAATTATTCTTATTAAGGTACCAACTTATGCAGTAACATTCTCTAATGATGGACACAAATCAGCTTTATCAATTAACAACTAACCAAAGGAATAAGAGTATAACAAGGTACCAACTTCCAAATACAAAACAACATCAATGATATGCTCTAAGACACGAGGTCTTGATATTTCTCCAAATTTGGTCACAATTAAGTCCAATCTAAAAAATGAAACAAAGAAGTAAAAAAAAAAAAAATAGCAGCAGAAATATTTCATAGAATTTATGTTGAGCAAAAATTGTACTACTTGATCAAGCTTCAGGCAGCGAACTTCAATAAATTTGGGAATATTTCATTTTGAGATTATAGAGGACTCTGAAGCATGCCTTCATGTAATTTGGTAGCTGGTTAATTGCTGTAATATCCCATCTACATTATTAAAAAATTAGTAATCATTGTTTTTAATTTCTTTTCATCTTTCCATATAAAAAAGATATTTTCATCTAAGAAAACTCTTAACTAATAATTAGTGATTGGCATATTTACCTGCAAATAGCTTTTGTGAAAAGATTTAATTTAATGGCCACCTGAATTAGAAGAGATACAAGAAACAGTTGTTTTAATTTAATGATCACCTGCAAACAAAGACCCATGTACTCCCTGAAATTAAGCATGTACTAAGTGCATTATTTGTCTGTCACTTTCCATAGAAGTATATGCAAAGGTTAAATAATAAAAATAGATTGATCACATGCATCCTCTTAGATTATTTTTTAAGTAAATTATTAGAGGAAAAGGTACATAATGTGGCTTTACCAATGAAGAGAGAGAACAAGAATATCAGTGGGAAGACAAGCTAGGAAATTGTCCTCTGCATCCGTACTGCGGTTTCCAACAAAATACTCAACAAAAGAAAGGAAATGTGATAACAAATTGTCCTTTCTTTTTACTTATTTATTGATGCCTTCTTAATTGTAGAAAATTGATTAACTATTGCATTTTGCTAGCTTCTGAAACAAATAGTTGCAATGGCCCAATCAGTTTACTATTTTGGTAACATTAGAAGGCAGAAAGAAATATATGCAGATGAAAAAATATAGGTAAGAAACCATTATCTACCAGAAACCTAATAGCAAATATTTCTTGCATCCCACCATATTTTCCTTTTATGGTTTCAATAGTTTCTCAAACTCTTCGATCAAAATAAAGTTGTATGAAAAACTGCTTCTTAATAATTTTCCTAACACTGATAAAGATGCCACAAGCTTTGACTGTTAACAAGTCAACCCCAAAATAGATTTGAAAATACCATAGAAAAGAGGTTAGTGAAAAGGGTGATACAATCAATAGGAGGATAAAATAGTTATTTTTAGTTTAAGAATAATGCTAAAGCAATTTGTCAAGTAAATCTAAGACAACATGAAAACCTACATTTGCTTCCATCCAAAATAAATACAACTTAATGTACAAACCTGATAAGCACTACAACTCTAGAAAGCTAACTAGTACCACAAACAAGTAAACTGTTAAAATGTGAGCCTTCTAAAGAATCTCATTCCTCATATCTCTTTTCTTGACTAGAATATGCATTCCTTAAAAATTTCCATCAAAATAAATCATAGTCATGTGAATGTATGAATACATGATTTTGATGATGTCAAAGAATAATCAAATAAGGCTGTGTTCAAGATTACTTCAACAAACATTCAAAGGTTAAGCATTGCTTCAAGATTAATACAAGATTGCTTCAACAAACAAGCATTGCTTCAAGATTAATTCAAGATCAAACTTTGCCTCAAAACAAAGTGTTTCAAGACATCCAAGGCTATGGTAATCGATTACCAAGCAGTATAATCGATTACCAGAAGACAATTTTGAAAAACAACTTTTAAAAAAAAGATTTTGAATTTGAATTTTGAATCATGTAATCGATTACCAGATGTTTGTAATCAATTACAAACAATAGAACTCTTCAAATTCAATTTGAAAAGTCACGACCCTTCAAAATATAACTGTGTAATCAATTACCAGAAACCTGTAATCGATTACCAGTGAAGAATTTCAGAAAAAGTTTTTTGAAAAAACACATCTTTTCAAACCATTTTGAAAAGGCATGAAGGGCCTATATATGTGTGTGTCTGACTTCAAAAAGCAAGAGAGAGATATTCTAAGAGAACTTCATTGCCAAATGTTCTCTGAACAACTCTTGGGCAAACACTTACAAATCTATTGAGAGTTCATCCAGGAATTTCAAATTGTATTATCATTTCTAAAAGAGAGAAATTCCTCTAGGAACTTCAATTTGTATCATTCACTGTAAAGGAGAGAAATCTTTCTGTTCATCTTAGAAAGTTAGTTGTAATCAAGAGACTGGTTGTTTCTTGAATTGTGAGTTTCCTGAACACAAGGGAAAGGGATTCCTCGGGTGTTCAGAAGTTGTAAAAAGGATTTTTACAAAGTTAGTGAAAATCTCAAGAGGGTTGCTTGAGTATTGGACGTAGGCATGGAAAGTGACCGAACCAGTATAAATCGAATTTGCATTTCTCTCTTCCCTTATTTCATTTATTTTATTGCAATCAATTTTATCTTACACATTTAAAAGAACATTGTTAAATTGATTACTTCTTCTTCTTCTTCTTCTTATGTATTCTAAGCCTATCATTTAAAAGGGGGGGGGGGTGATGCAATCCTACCCCCAAGGGTATTGGATAGAAGACTCCAAGAGGATTGAACTAAAGCTACTAAAGAAGGCCCTTGGGTTCTCATGAAACTAAGGGTAGATTTTTTGAGCTCATTGGCCAAGGTTGGGTCCACTCTTCTTTGTAAATATTAGAATAGGTTTTTCCTTTTTTTGGGCCTTGTATTTTGGCCATTCTAGTAGTATAGGGTTTTAGCCTTGTATTTAAGGGCATTTTGAGTAGTCTTTATAGTAGGGGCTTTTTTTTGTATGTTCATGTACTTTTGGAATGGGGGTGAACTTAGACATTATAGGGGGTGTGTAGCTAAGCTCTAGCTTCTCATCTCAAGGAGGTGAGCTTAGCTATTAGAGAGGTATGTGTAGCTAAGCTCTAGCTTCTTTAGGAATCTTCTCAAGGAAGCTTCTCAAGGAGGTGAGCTTAGTTATTAGAGGGGTATGTGTAGCTATGCTCTAACTTCTCAAGGAAGTTTTCTCAAAGAAGCTTCTCAAGGAATTTTTCTTAAGAAAGCTTCTCAAGGAAGCTACCTTGTCTATAAATAGAAACATGTGTAACACTTGTTGTAACTTTGACGAATGAAAGTCTTATGAGACACACTTCAAAGTTCCACTTCTCTCCCTCTTTTATTCCTTCAATTTTGTGCTCCCCCCTTCTCTCTTTCTTTTCCTCCATTAAAGCATCATCTTCAAGCTTCTTATCCAAGACACATTCTTGGTGGTGAAGCTCCTTCTTCCAGGGCTTATTCCCTAGTGAATAGTGTCTCCCTTCTCCTCTTCTCCTTTGCCTTTCGCTGCATCTCCGTGGTGGAAAATCACCATTGAAGCTCAAAGATCTAGCCTCCATAGAAGCTCTACAAGAAAGCTTCCCTCAGGGAGGGGGGGGGGGGGGTTAAAGTTTGTTAGTAGGAAAATTGTGAAACTTAATTCATCCCTCCTCTCAAGTTATTGAGGCCACTTGTCTAACAAGTCCTTCAAAAAGCTCCAACTAATTATGCCACAATGGCTCACAAGGAAAGTATCAATAACTTTATTTGTTTCCGACTTGTCCATTTATGTATAAGCCAAGAAAATACGCAAGAAAAAAAACATAGCAAATCTACGCTCAATACCATGGGGTAAACAGAATCAACTATAAGAGATAAAGAATCCCAAATAATTATGTTAGTTTCAATATGATGGGTGATATGAAACACAAACACTAAGCAGTGACTGAAAAATCATAAAAAATAGATGAAACAGATCAATGGTAAATTAGGAAGAAAAAGGATAATTATATCAATTCTCAACAACCCACCAATATTATGGCAATGAGCCAATAACATAGTCCATCTTTTTTTATGTTCAACTATCAAAAGAAAAAATATCAGCTTGTCATCATCAAATTTCAAAACAAATTAACCTGAAACTAGAACATATCTCACCTAGTTTAACTCTTATGATAAGCCTCTAGAAATCAATCGCCCTTGATCAACCTCCCTTCAATCCTTCTCAACTCTTGTTTGTCCTATTTTATACAATCCATTGATCAAAGTCCCATAACTAACTTGGTCTAGCTTAGATCCTTGAGCTGCCACTTTGTCATGAAAGTGCAATGCTTTCCTAATCTCGCCATTAAGGGTGATAACCAATTTTGAGAATGTTGGCTAATACAGAAAAAGCCAAGTTGATTTGACGGAGGTGACAAAAGCAATTGATGACGATGTTAAAGGTAACAATGTCAGGGAATTGTGATTTCTTAGAAAGGGAAATAACAGTGTATAGTGTTTGTTCTTCACAAGGGATCCTAAAATCTTATTAAATTGAAAGATGGGTGGTGTAGGATGCTCATGGAGCATGCAATTGAATGAGACAATGACATCATCAAGATTGTGAAAGAGTAGAGGCTAAGAGTGTAGGGTTGCGGCGGGGTGACAACAAAAAAGAAAACGGAGAAACCTAGGAATGGAAAGAGCATACCTTAACCTTAACATCGACATTATCATTGTTGTTCTGCTAAAATATGGCATAGTGTGACCTTGCAAGGATTGAAAGAGGTTCAAGAATGAACAAAATATGAGGGTTCTCAATGCTCTGGTGTTGCAGATGGGGGTCCTCTCTTCCACCATCTACGACCAGCTCGACAACGTCGACTGCCACCAGTGCCACTACTGTAACCAGATCTCCTATGATAATGAATCTTACACCAGAGGCTGGCTCGCTCTTGAAACAATCACGCTGGGAAAAAACCGTGATTCGGAACACCGCCATCGGCTACAGGAACTTGAACCAGGGAATGTTTATCAGTGCTGCTAGGCTTTTGGGCCTCGAGTTTTAGAACCTCGATGTCGGTGTAGTTGACGCGGTTCTCAAGTTGAGGAGGAGGTCAAAGTTGCGGAAGCCGACGTCGACGTCAATGGAGACCACAGAGGAGCCTAGGCGATGGGGGGTTTAGGTTTTTTGTGATTCCTCTGGAGGAGAGGGGAATAGGGGCAGAACGATGAGAGAAGCAGAATGAGGAGAGACGAGGGGAGGAACGAGGAGAAAACAACAAATGAGGAGAGACGAGGGGATGTGAGGTTTGTGAACGTGAGGGGTAAAATTATAATTATCTACATTCAAAGGCGGTTTTCACGAAAACCGTCCTTGAAATGTTCACGGTATTTACACAATTGCCATTATTATACAAACGAAAATGGTTTTTTGACAACCGTCGTAGAAAAGAGTTTTTTTAGTTGTGAGGAGAGGAGTGATGAACACAAGCTACGACTGTCTCAATCATATATTCTAAACACGTGTCTGAATTGCACGAAGGAGAAGTGGACGAGCCTGTAGGCACAAGAGAATCTCATAAGAATTAGAATAACCAAAGTCATTAGTTGAACATGTTAACTTGTGACACATAGTTTGATTATTGTAAAATGAACTATAAAGTTAGTAATTTTATTCATAAACATGACTTCTATTTTACTCACCTCATTCCACAAAGCCTGTACACTTTGACATTTTTCCATTTGTGTAATGTCAGACCTGCAACATCTACATTCTACACCAATGGTCCTAAATAAGGGATTACATATAGGGGGAACAACATTAACTTAATTAACATTGTTTTTTGGTAGGGCACCATCATTATAATTTTATTTAGAAAAAAACAAATAGTAGTAATATTATTAGACTATTAGAATTTTTATTATTGAATCTTACTTGAGTAATCATTTTAGTAGTTCCATTTATTTCATACAACTATCGTTAAATATAAAAAAATTCTGACACGATTTTGCCTCTCTTTTAAATTATAAAGCGCTACTCATCATTTAAATACCATGCATTGTTGTTGCTCATCTCTAATTTAATACTACTATATATGAAAATTATGGTGCTCATGTTGTTTACTATTTATGCCTAAATAGGTTTCACCACATTTAGACTAGAAATTCTGCTTCTGCATATTCTAATTTCTATTTAAATTGAAACCCTGCATCATCTTTACTCATTAAGAGAAGGATGATGGTCTCTCTCTAAATAAGATGGATACCCGTTAATATTTTTACTTTTTCCAATTACCAATAGTTTGTGCATTTTATGAAGGTTCTTTTTTTATCATTTCTGATAGGGCCTAGGAAGTTATAGAATGAGTGACAATGTAGTTAGAGAATTTAGTTCAATGGTGATAGTTGGAAGAGCAAGGGGGTTTAACTTTTATAGTAGAAGGGAGATTCAGATTTGTTAGTTTGAGAAAACAGAGCAGTTACTCAGTTGTGAAAGGGTGAAACCCTTTGTTGAAACGGAAATCCATAGAAGGAGAATTGAGATTTGGGTTTGCAGTTATCAATAACAGAATTGTCCTTTCTCCTTTTATCTTCATATGTTTTCTTTGTTCTTTGGGTTTTTGTTAGTGTTATTATGTTCCATAGTTAGTTAGAGAGGTGTTATTATGTATATAGTTAGAAGAAATAAGTTATATTTCTTATCAACAAGAAGGGGGTTGGGAGTGAGAGGTATCCTATCATTTTGTGAGAGTATTAGAGCCTTTGGGCATTGGGAGGTCTAGACCTTCGAGTCTAGGTACCTTATAATAATAACATACAGTGGAAAAATGTGTGCAAGAATTTGAGGTCTTGGTTTGAGATCTTGGTGACACGTATATAATAATAATGTGTGTAATTACTAAGCAAATAAATAAGTAAAACATAAATCTTTGTAATTTATTTTATTTTTTACTAACAAAATACGACTTACTAGTACTAGTAGATAAAAATAAAAATTTATTAAAAAATTGCAGATGAATCTACATTGGCACCACAAATTCATAGAGCAAACATAATACTGGTACTTCAGTTCACGTGTGCAGGGCAGATTGGGAAATTCACGAGCACTTGTACAGTTCTACCTCCCTCTCATTTCCCTCACAATCTCTAGATCTGCAAAAACAGTAAGAAAGATGAGAAAGCAGGTGCACAAAGAAGCGAGGAGGCTGTGGAGGGCGGAGGAGCTGTAGTGGACCCGGGCCAGAGAGGGTTGTAGCTGCAGGAAATGGACATCAGCATTTGAAATTATATAAAAGTTGAACACTTAGTAGCTAGCTATCCGCTTCTTTTTAGATTTGAACTAATGATTAGATTCTTCCGAAGTTTCAAAGTGTTATCAATGAGTTGATTTTTTATATAACAGCCTCGGTCTATTGAACATTCTCCTAGGAAACATCATCTTACATCCTTGTAAATTGTTTCAATTATTTTTATACTTGCCTATTTGAAACCATGCTGAATTTTATTTTCCTTCTCAAGTGACAATTAAATTAAACTATCCAAGTGTTTGAATATTAAACTGAGAAGATGAATATGAATGGTTTGATTTGAGTGTGCTGAATACTCTATTTTTGAATCTAATCCTACGTAAATATGGTTAAATCTAAACTTATATTTTTGTTTGTTGGTTGAGATTGTTAAAGACTAATACATCTGAAAGTTGCAACAACTTTTATGTTGAGTTTATTTATTAACAATATTTTTTTACCTTTTCATCTTTATTTGATAGGGAATTGTACATTCTTATGTGGCATAGGATCAATATATTCGATACGCAAGATATCATTACAAGCTCTTTTTCGCACATTCTCACCATTGAGATTTGTGAAACAATGTCTGAGGTGAAAGAAATGTCTTTCACATTGTAGCTTTCTTTTTCCCACATATACCCAAATTTATTTCAGTAAAACTATGATTCCGGAAACATTAACAGTTGGATAGTCGTGAAATTTAAGCACCAGGTTCTCAATTCACGGTCGCACACCTCCACCGTTGGGATTTGTCAAATAATGTCCACAGAGAGAGAAACATCCCTCACATGGAGACAGTAGAATGGAGGCTTCAATCCCTTCTCCTTCGCTTTAACTCTTGGAAACCCTAATAGAGTAACCAGATGAAAAATTTGAGGAATCTTATAAAACTGCTATAGATGCCACTATCGTTGCCAGAATACACACGTGAGCCCGCTTAGACGTAAGGGATGAGTTTATCGCAATTGGGGGTTAAAATGAGCATGTGTAAGGATCCTTAGAAGATTAAATTGGGGCTTATTTTGGGATGTTTATTGAATTATAATTTTCCTTTATGATTACAAATACAATATTGTTGTGTTTGACACACCAATTGATGTCCTAATGCGAATTGGTTGATAAAATTGAGT
This sequence comes from Glycine soja, assembly GCF_004193775.1. Classification (NCBI taxonomy): domain Eukaryota; kingdom Viridiplantae; phylum Streptophyta; class Magnoliopsida; order Fabales; family Fabaceae; genus Glycine; species Glycine soja. The sequence continues at coordinate 19,757,148 of NC_041015.1, forward strand.
GCTCTTGGTGTTTTCGTGTTTTTGACCTATGATTTTGATTCATTGATTTTAATATGATTGTGTGAAATTGTTTGAGGGGTTTTACTCCCCATGTTATGAGAAGCATTTTTGTATACATTGTTATATTGAGATTATGAAATGGTGATTCAAATTGTGAGTAAGTGACAAATTGAACCTGTGATGAATGGTGAGATACATGTGTATTGAGATATTATATGTATTGAGTTGTGAGCTATGAACTGTGAAATCACACAATTATAAGACCCTTTAAGGGCGACGAGTTTTTGAACGACAAGTATTGTGATTGGATCCACTCTGGGAACCCGATGAGTTGAATCACTTTGAGGCCCGACGAGTTAAAATGATTTCAAAAACAATTGAGTAGTTGTATGTATTGCATAATTCATAGGTAAAGTGTATATGATTCATGAGGCGCGATAACATGCTGGTTTTGGATTATATCATTGGGATTGAGACCGACTATATGTGATAAATTGAGTATATATTGACTTGTAATATATATGTGCATTGAGTTGTAAGCTATGAATCATATAATCACACAACTATAAGACCCTTTAAGGGTGACGAGTTAATGTCCGACGAATATTGTGATGAGAATCACTGTGGAGACCCGATGAGTTTAATCACAAGCACAACGAGATAAAATTAGTTTGAGAACAATTAAGGAGTCGTGTGTTTTGTACAATTCATAGATAGAGTCTGTGTGCTAAAATGTTTTCTGGGTTGAACCTGAATCAGGAGGGAGCCTGACGGACTCTTCGGAGTCTAGGCCTTGGGGGTAAATACACCCGGTTTGAGTGCTCCTTTAAGCCTGTGCCGATTCCACGTGGTTGAAGCATTCTCGCAAAACAGCTTGACTCTGTTTAGTCTCCCTATGATTTTACCTAGTGAGAGTGACCTGACTTACCAATGTGTGGTTTGTCTTGTCATGTACTCCTGGGCATCCGATGAGGTTTTTCAATGACATGGTACCATATTAAATATATGATTGAGTCTTAGTATATCTGTTGCGTAACGCTTGTGTATTGGTTTATTTGATTGGTGGAGTGATAATGTTTGATCCTTGAGTACATGAATGATGTGAAAATGAATGAGACATGTTGTGTTGAGATGTGATGTTACACGACAAGTGGTAGAATGACATGAGCTATGTTTAAGTAAGTTGTATTTCATTTATATGATATGTATATCTATGCTACCTTGTTTCTCTCTATTAGTTAGGAATGTGATAACTCACTCCCTGTGTATTGTTTGTGTTTGGATCCTATGATGATCTCGAAATTTGTGTTCGTGAGAGCATATGGTTAGGTGAATGGCTATGGAGAACTTCATAATAGAAGACACTGGAACACAATGCTCTGATAGGATGTGATATTGGGGAATAGGTTTCTATATTAATTGCATGAAGTTTTGGACGACCTTGTTTTGAGCCGAGATAATTTTATTATTTATTTGGACACATTCCATTATGATGTTAGAAAAATGAATGTGAGCCTTTTACCCTTTTGAATTGTTTTTATTTAAATGTGTTTTAATTTTTTTTAATTAATTCCACATTCTTATTCCTTTTATTATTAGTACACATATGTGTGAGGTAGACGGTGTCTCAGATTGGATGTCAACCATAGTCCTATGAGGTGTCAAGGATAATTGGAAAATTGTAATTGTTTACTTCATAACTAATTTCATTTGTTATAGTTGTTATTATTTTTCACTGATTAAGTTATGTTTTATTATATGATGTAGAATTTTACTGATCCAAGACCATTAGAACCAGAGAGAATAAAAGCAATTTGCATTCAGTGGGCAAAATGTTTACTAAGTTAGAAATGAAGCACTAAGTGTTTAAGGAATTTTACAATTGTTAAAGTTATGTAAATCTTTGGTTATAGATCATATTTATGTATTGAGATTATTGTTTCATGTACTTTTAGTGTTTTTTCTATTTAATAGTATTTATTCAATAATAATTTGAATATAATATATACAGTCTGGATTGGTTCTAGTTTTAATTTGCAGGTTTGAGTTTATTTAAGAAATGGACAGAATATAAAAGAAAATGCAAAAAACAACATCGATTCTGTTTAAATCGATGTTGTATTGTACTATACAACATCAGTTTTGACCAAAATCGATGTGGTATAGTGCCAAAACAACATCAATTCTGGCAAAATCGGTGTTGTAATCCACCATACAACATTGGTTTATTTTATTTTTTTTTCTATTTGCTACTATACAATACCAGTTTTTGGGAGACTGATGTTGTATAAAGGATTTCAACATTGGTTTTTATAATCAATGTTAAAAATGACCTACTTTTAAAGAGGCCATTTCAACACCGGTTCAAAATCAATGTTAAATGTCCATATGAATCAATGTTAATGACCTATTTTCTAGTAGTGCATCAACCTTTTCTTGAGCAATGCTCCCTAAATAGGTCTTGAATGTCTTTCCATGTAGGCCTAAAGCTTTCCCGGTGTCAGGATCCACATTAACTAGTAGCTTCTTCTCATCAGATAATCTTTTTAGTCGTGTGAATTGTCTAGTCCTCCTAGATGTAGACCATCACTACTAGAAAATATTCTTTTAATGTCATCATTTTAACATTAGTTTTATAAAAGCCAATGTTAAAGAAAGTGTGGGGGCATAATTGTAAATAAGTTGAGTTAGTCAAGATCGGTTCTTTTAATAACTGATGTCGTGTGCTAACATTAATATCAGTTTGTATAAAAACCAATGGTGTTTTATCAATTGTTAACATTGGTTTTTTTAAAAATTGATGTTGTATGTCTATGTTAACATCAATTTTTATAAAAACCAATATTGTGTTTTTTCCCAAATTAAAACCCCAATCTGTTTTAGTCTCTTTTTTCACCCACTCTCATCACCACTCTTAGTCGTGGCTCTTGCCAAGCCCTTGAGACGCTCTTTGTGTTGTTGTTGTTGTCATCGCCTCTCATTGCTAACACCGTTGCCCATTGTCATTGCCTCTCAGTGTCGTTATTCTAGTACCTCTATGTTTTGGCCAAACCCTCTCGAGCCGTCAACTTTCATCCACGCCACGATTGGTTTTAGGTTATTAGATTCTCTTAGTTTGAACTACAACTAATGCTTTAAAGAACGCTGAGTAGTTAACACTTATTTTTGTGATTGGGTTATTAAATCCCATACCTCAAATGCATCACATTGAATCTAGTTTGAAGTTTTATTGATCAAAGTTAGAAGTTAATTTCTTTTTGTTGTGCTAGAGTATATCATTAGACTATCGTGGATGGTTGATGAAAGTGAAATTGTTCTTTAAGTATGACAACATAAATTTATAGGTTCACTATCTATTTGTGGCTGAAATTGAATTTTGTTTTCGCTACTGTTATTTACCATTGATTTTTTAGAATAGAATTGATCTTTTGATTATGAACACATTGGCCAATGAAATGCTTAAGTCACTACTATGTTAATTCTGTATGCATGTACTTTAGTCCATGATGAGAAATCTAAGACTTTATGAGTTTCTAAAATAATATATTAAGAAAAGGTGGTAGCTTACAGTAGAAAACAATTAATATACAAAATTACATTGCCCCATGCTCTAATGATTCCCAATTTATGGGTTGGAAGACATAGTAAACTCTAGGTGAGTCTTTAAAGAGCAATGCTACATAGATACATACAACTGTTATGGTCACGATGGAGAGCATGAATGGCCAATAAATCATTATTGTTCTCTTACCACCATAAGCCACCTTTTGATGGCATGCCTAGCATGGACATGACATTATTGTGGTTTCAATCTTCTCAATCAGTAAGCTTGAAACTCTACATGTCCTATTTCTATCTGATTGCTTCTATGTTGTGTTACTATCTACAATAGTTCTAGGGATATCAACCAAATGTTGTCTTTCACCTATTTTGTTGGTCTTCTTCTGGACTAGTTAAATGTAACAGTAATAGCCCCTTAGGCAAGCATAGTCGTTAGGGGTCAAACTTGTACTATCTTGGGCACCTTTCCATGCTACAATTCCCACCTGATCACAACTGAGATAAAGGTTAGAAACATTGCACACTAAAGTGAGACTAGTAATTCAATCAGGATCAATGTAAATATTTTGAAAACCATGCAAACTTTCCTACATAATTACTTTGTGCAAAATGTTCACGTTAGAGAACATACTCGTTGAGAAGTCCTAAAGCCATGTATGCCACTAAAAATCATTATATTGAACCCAATGATCGAAGATCCACCTCCTCAATTGAACAGTCTAGTGGGAATGACAACAAAGAATTGAATTATCATTCCCCACCCAATGTTTGGTGTGGTTATGACTTTCATTCATTGAAACACTAGTCACATTGACAATAGATCCCTTATATAACAACAAGGCAGGATGGTAGGGGTGAATTGAAGTCGTGGGAAAATATATTTTATATATTTTTTTTCATTTCAGAAAAATACATGGAATGTAAATTATTGAATTTATAATTCCACGATTCTAATTTGGAGAAAGTGATTGTTTAAACTCATTTTAACCTTAATTATTTTTCCATTCTATCCACCTTTATTCCACCAGACTAAATGCAAAGTGAAAAGGGGGAGAGACAATGCTCTAAGTAAAATTAATGTAGCCTTTATAGCCATCTCATTTCAATCTTGGAGACATTGCTCTAAAAGCATGAAAATACATAAAACATATAGAGCATGAGTTCTAAGCTACCGGTTTGTACTTAATTCAGTGCGAAAGAGAATTGAAAATCAGATTGACTGAATTTGTTTGTGTTTTTATGACTTGTTTAATGGAATTGAAAATGAGATTATGTGAGAAAAATACTTGGAATATTGTGATTTCACTTAAACATTGTGTAGAAATAAAGCTTTTCTTTTATTATTTTGATGGAACGATAACATTAATAATTATGCAGTTGATTCTAGATTTTCTTATTTGGACTTGCAATGAGTTTATGAAATAGTTGAAATGAGTTTATTTTTTTTCTTTTATTTGAGTTGAAATTTTAATAAAATTATTTATTTTGATTGGAATATGACCAAATAAAATTTTGATAATAACATAGGTAATTAAAAACTGGATTTGTTTGACTGTGTGCACTAATATGCACTACACTTAAATCTATTGCAAGACAATATTCATCAGCAGTGAATAAGTGTGTAGTACAGTTTTCTTGCATTATCATTATTTTTTTCTTTTGCTTCTGCATCGGCTTTAAAAAAATTCAATTGATAGGTATTCAACTTGAGTCCATAATGGTCGGCACCTGATCGGGAAGGTCACACATACGATCTTGGGAAGTACTAAGTTATATGCTTTCTAATGAGTTATCCCGTGCCAAACTGTCAACTTGCATACAATTTCATCCCTCAAAGTACTAACTCGTATAAATGAAATCTTTTAGAGAACCAAAGCAACACCATTTACTTACAACTTTAGGGGACCAAATTGTATATTAACTCTCAAAAGTAATTGTAGAAGTAAATTTTGTTTTATTTAATAATTCTAGTGGAGCATAATAATTGCTTGAGTGAAAGGTTGCACTGCACTTGTGACTTGCCAGTGTACTGTGTGTTCTATCATTTATGTGTTCATGCAAGGACCAATTATGTAGTGTCATTAGTGTGTGTCGCAACCTACCCTTTTGTGGGTGAGTGAGGCAAGGCTCACGGGTGCGTCTTCCAAAGGAGGAAAATGCGCGGAGTCGCCACCAACGTTTATTTGTGAAAAACGTCGGAAAAACCGAAGGAAACCGCTCATGAAGAATATTCCAGATTCGGGAGTTGTATTTACGTTTGAGGAAGGTATTAGCACCTCTCACGTTTGTCCCAAAGGACAACAGCCTTAGATTAGAATTGTGTTAAATTATGTATCTAAACTTTTATTTCTTTTTTATTTTTGAGGTCGACAAAAGTGGGGCTCTTGCTCCTACGTACCCTCCATCGAATAGGAAATCAGACCTACGTAGTTCTTTCAAAAGGGCGAATCAAGCGATTCTTTTACTTGGAAGGTGGTCCTTTTAAGGCGTTGGACCTTAAAATGATCCATTTTTACTTGGTGAGAAAAACTGAGGTATCGAACCTTAAAATCCTTTTTAGTGATTTTTTTTGCGGATGAGCTTGACTTTGCGAGTTGATTTTAGCCTTAGTTTCACGTTAGTTATTAGTCAATTCAATTTAGAAAGAGAAATCCCAAAGAGAAACGTCCGATTGATTTTTTTTGGTTTATTTTATTAAAAGATATTTTTTGATTATTATATTATTATTTTACCTCTTTTTGGTTTCCAACGTGGTTACGGCATGACCGAGCGGTCGGATTTCATTTTAACAGAAATTAACGGATATTACAATTCAAATGATCGGTAGAAATTTATTTTATTTTTTTGATTAGGTGAGAAAATGACTTAAGTAAATGACTAAAGCACGTCAAAAGGGGGTACGGAAAGTAAATGAAATGAAAATAAAAGTACGTGAAACAAATGGGGACCACTAAGGGTACATAGAATGAATTGAAAAGTTCAATTTCGGGAACTTACCGATTGAAGAACGAAGAACAACGAAGAATGAACGACGAACGACGAAGAACGATTGAAAATCTTCGCGAAATCACCCACAGAAACGTTATGGAAACATTACGGAAGCACCTCGGCTTGGATTTTCTTCACGAAAACAATTTTTCTCACTAATTTTAAGTGATCCCGAAATACCAGGAGGGCTGAACCCTTTCTCCTTCACTCCTCCCCCTATTTATAGGAAAATAGGGGAGGAGCTTGCCACCCAGCTCGCCCAGGCGAGCCAGGTTGCTTCCTCTAGAAGCAACCGCCTTCTGGAGGAACAACCTAGAAGGCCCAAGTGGGCCTGGTTTCTATTTGCACCCCTTTTTTACTAAATACACCCCTTGCTTTTTTTGGTGATTCTTTTTCCGTAACATTAGGAAACTTTACAAATTTCGTAACGATACTTGTTTTCTTTCCGTAAGGTCACGGAACCTTACGGGTCACGTAATTACTCCTTTTTTGGCTTTTGGAATGTTACGGAACTTCACGGATTGCGTAACAATGCTTCCTTTTGATTTTCGGCATGTTACGGAATCTCACGGATTATGTAACAATGCTTCCTTTTGATCTCCGGCATGTCACGGAACTTCACGTATTGTGCAACAAAGGGTGCCCAGTACCTCGAAGCGGTCAAACAAAGGTTGCATGCCATCAAACAAAGGTCCCCGGACGAAATTAGGGTATGACAATTGCCCCTCTTTACTTACCTTTTATCGGAGATAAGAGGAAAGCAAAGATAAAACACTGGTTTCGTCCGTCTTCGCCCTCTCTGTGATTAGTCTATGACGACTCCCGTCTCTCCTTCTTCTTTCTCTGCATAACACAAAACAAGCACAAACAAAAAAAAAAACCAATAACATAATATATACATATACACGTGCTTGGCGAAGGAACCGATCGGGAAAATAACAAAAAAATCATATTTTCCAGTCACCGGAGGCACCGCGCTTGATAACGGAGGACACATGAACAACGCTAGGCTATCAATTCATGGGGCTCCGAATAGGATGGTGGAGGATACACGAAAGCGCTAGGCAATCAATTCGTGGGGCTCCGGACTTGATGGTGTTGAACGCACGAAAAGCGCTAGGCAATCAATTCGTGGGGCTCCGAACTCGATGGTGGAGGATGCATGAATGACAATCAATTCATGGGGCTCCGGATAAGATTTGAGGGTGGAGCATAAATGAACAGCGCTAGGCAATCAATTCGTGGGGCTCCAGACTCGATGGGGGAGGATGCATGAATGACAATCAATTCATGGGGCTCCGGATAAGATTTGAGGGTGGAGGATACACGAACAACACTAGGCAATCAATTCGTGGGGCTTCGGACACGATGGTGGAGGATGCATGAATGACAATCAATTCATGGGGCTCCGGATAAGATTCATTGGTGGAGGATGCACGAACAGCTAGACAATCAATTTGTGGGGCTCCGGACTCGATGGTGGAGGATGTATGAATGACAATCAATTCATGGGGCTCCAGATAAGATTCATTGGCGGAGGATGCACGAACAGCGCTAGGCAATCAATTCGTGGGGCTCCGGACTCAATGGTGGAGGATGCATGAATGACAATCAATTCATGGGGCTCTGGATAAGATTCATTGGTGGAGGATGCACGAACAGCGCTAGGCAATCAATTCGTGGGGCTGCGGACTCAATGGTGGAGGATGCATGAATGAAAATATATTCATGGGGCTCCAGATAAGATTCATTGGTGGAGGTGCACGAACAGCGCTAGGCAATCAATTCGTGGGGCTCCGGACTCGATGGTGGAGGATGCATGAATGACAATCAATTCATGGGGCTCCGGATAAGATTCATTTGTGGAGGATGCACGAACAGCGCTAGGCAATCAAATCGTGGGGCTCCAGACTCAATGGTGGAGGATGCATGAATGACAATCAATTCATGGGGCTCCGGATAAGATTCATTGGTGGAGGATGCACGAACAGCGCTAGGCAATCAATTCGTGGGGCTCCGGACTCGATGGTGGAGGATGCATGAATGACAATCAATTCATGGGGCTCCGGATAAGATTCATTGGTGGAGGATGCACGAACAGCGCTAGGCAATCAATTCGTGGGGCTCCAGACTCGATGGTGGAGGATGCATGAATGATAATCAATTCATGGGGCTCCAGATAAGATTCATTGGCGGGACCAAATGGTCCACCGGGTTCTTTCACCTAAAAGGCGAACATGCTTCAACAAGGAAAAATAAATCATTCACGAGAGCACCATATTTTAGAGAAACAATATACTTATGCCAAAAGTAATTTTCCTTGTAACTGATAATGAAGGGCAGGATGTGAACATTTAGCTTTTAAATGAACATTCAGGGGAAACGTCGGGTCAAGCTGAAACTGGGAATAAAATCACTCATAGTGTATAAAAAAACTCACACAGGTAAGTGTTTTACCCTAATCCCAAACCATAGTTGCACCATGACTTCATTTTGCACATGATTTCCTATCGAACCAAAAGATCACACGCACGATCACGGATCAATAGGATTTTCTCGAGGGTAGTGTTTTTGGAGGGGAAGCTGGGAGTTTCGGTCTTTTCCTCATTTTTATGTGGGGCGGGATATCGCCAGTCGAGAGTGACTTTGAATGGCAATCCCAAAGGAAGAACTACTTCAAAAAAATGGGTTTTCCATTGCCGGCAGTCATTTACCCTGCCGAAAATTTATCTGGTCAGAAGATCTTCTGTTCTCTTTCCTGGTTTCCTGTATTGATCGAGAATTATTCAGTTTTTCCTTCGATCTTTTTTTCTTTTTACTTTCTTCCGATCTTCGATCGGGAATCCTTCTTTTCCTTTTCTTTTCTTTCTTTTCATTTCTCCCTTTCTGATCTTTGATTAGGAATTCAGGTTTTAGCATTCGTTATTCGCTCTCCCTTGCGGAGATTCTACTGTCTTTTTCTTCGGGGGAAAGGATGAGGATTCTTTTCATGGGCCAAGGTTCAAAGTAGCTTAAGGTTGTGTCTCAACATGGTCTTTTCATCGTGCGAGCCCGATTTTGATATCTGGGGCAACACAAATTCGTGTGTCAAGGTGCCGGTCTCGGGTTGAATTTCCATATTATTTCCACGAGGCACGCGTAACAATGATGATTTGGAAACAACGTGCAAAATTAGTCATGGCTACAGATAGGTGGGTACTCAAGCATCCAGTTTATGGCATTGTGATACTAAGGCTTGGGATTTACACAAGTAGACCCAATATTTCCAAATTATGTTCTTTCATCGGTTCAACGAATCCATCCATTCTTATCTCGGTTGTTCTGGAAAATAAACTCTTAGCATCAGTTTCTTGTTTCCAAAAGATATGTTTGCTCTCTATGAATGATTTATTCTTCCTATGACCATAACATGCTGAACTTCGAGGTCTTTCTTTCTTTTTCTTTTTGTTTCATTTTTTTATGTTTGCAAAAACTATACATCCATCACTATCTATGAGAAAAACTTTCCTTTGTACACCTACATTCCTATACACGACAAACTTTTTCTGTATACACACGTATTAAAAACTCTTTCTCTTTATATCAACACGGTCTATATAAAAACTCTATTCCTGTTGAAAGATTTATTTTTCGTTTTTCAACATACACTCGTGGTTTATACAAAAATTTCTTTATATACACTCATTACTCACACACAAGAATTTCTTTTCACACATTATTTATACGCACACAAAATCTTTCCATACACTTTTTACATATAAAAAACTCTTTTATTTTCTTTATATATAGACACGACATTTGTTCACAACGCCTCTTTCTTTTTCTATTCTTGGTGTTATCATGATTTTTGTTCATTTTATTTTTAGGACGACGTTCCTAAAGGAAAACTCTACAAGGTTCTGGAATTTCAACAAACATTATCGACAATAACGAAGTAAGCACTAATGCAACAGTCCAAAAAAAATGTATGCACAAAACAAAAGACAATCGAAAAAACAAAACAAACGTTAGTCCCTCAAGTTATAAAAATAAGACAACATACATAAAAATGAAAAGAATACGAATCTGGGGATCCCACGGTCATGTGGCTCCGCATGCCACCGGACTCTTGGGTCACGGTAACAAAAGGTGGGGTGGTCAACAAAAGCAGGGCTTTTGCTCCTACGTATCCTCAATTTGTGATGAGGAACTCAGACCTACGTAGTTCTTGATAACTGTGAGACTAAAATAGTCTCGATGTTTTCTTCACTAAAATGCGAACATGCATTAGTAAAGAAACAAAACTTCCAACTGATCGGAGCAACATATGCTTTTTTGGATGAAAAACAACGTGTCTATCGGGGAAGGAGAGTATGTTGATGAAATTTTCTCATAACCATGAATGAGATTTAGCATTTCATTTCTAAATGACCATTTAGAGGAAATACTAGGTCCAAAAAATAGAAGAAAATCACTCAAAGGGTATCAACCTCACACAAATAAGTTTTTTATCCTAATTTCGAACCATAGATATGTCATGACTTTATTTTGCAAATTATTTCCCATCAAATCAAAGATTACATGCGTGATCATGGATCAATGGGACTTTTTTCTTGGGAATGGTTTGTTTTCTTGGTGGGAAATTTGGCTTTGAGTGTTTTTGGCCTTTTCCTTTTCTGTTTTTGTTTAGTGTGAGGCGAACAAGTCACCGACGCACAGGATTTTGGTTGGCAATCAAAGGGAGAGGACCACTTTAGGTCGTGGTTTCCTTTCTTTTCTCGTTTACTTGGTGACAATTCTGTATTGTTCAGATGTTGTCTGGTCCAAAGACCTTTCTGCATATTTCTTCTATTTTCTTCCGATCCTTGATCAGGAATTTTCTTTCTTTTTTGCTTTCTCTCCCTCTTTTGATTGGGAATTTTCTTTCTTTTTTGCTTTCTCCTATTCTTTGATTGGGAATTTTCTTTTCTTTTTTTTTCTTCCGAGGGCAAAGATTATGGTGAGTTGGGCCTTTGGGTCAAGGCTTGTAGGACGGCTGGACATGATATATGTCAGGGTTTGGCCAGCGGTTCGGGGATAAAAGGGATGTCCCACATTATTTCCATTATACACATGCAACAATGATGATTAGGAAATTTTATCCAAAACTGGTCATGCATGCACCCATGTGGACACTCAAGCATCATGTTTTTTTATGGTCATGTGACACTAGGGCTCAAGATTCATTTTCCCTATTTAAGTCAACCCAGTGTCTCCAAAATATGCTCATTTATCAATTTATGCATTCATCCGAGTCCATTTTGGGCGTTCGGGAAAATTTTCACAGCATTCACTCTTCAGATGTATCACACACATTTTCTTTCAAAAATTGGTTATGATCAGTGAATTTTTCAAAGAAAAGCTGGAAGTTATCTCTTTTCAAAAGCATGTTGGTTTTTTTTCAGCTAGACAACTTATTTTTCTGTTTTTTTTTTCATGAGGTATTTTGCTACCTAAACATATGTATATTTTTGTGTGGTATTTTTGCTATATAGATGCATATCCCAGGTATCTTGCTACCTAAACATACATATATATATTTTGTGAAGTATTTTTGCTATATACATGCATATCTAAGGTATCTTGCTACCTAAACATACATATATATTTTGTGAGGTATTTTTGCTATATACATGCATATCTAAGGTATCTTGCTACCTAAACATACATATATATATATATTTTATGAGGTATGACTACCTTCCGAGCTTGTGCTTGTTTTATTTAAATTCCTAGGATCATGAACAACTAGGTGTGTCCTACTATGACTGGAGAAACAAAGGTGATCAAATAACAAGCAGAGATTTAAAAGGTACTAGGTTGCCTCCTAGTAGCGCTTCTTTAACGTCTTGAGTTGGACGCCTTATGACTTGTCGGTCACAGACCTAGTACTTTGCTTACCTTTGGCTTTGGACTTGGTCGCCTATTGGTCGGCCATGTGTCGTAGGCAACACTCTAACCTTTTGTGGATGAGCTGAGGTGAACTCTAGAGGTGGTGGCAGTGCGTTTGTTGCCCGCTGCCGGCCATCCCTAGGTTGCTGTGGTGTCTCGCCCTGCGCTTGCCTGGGGGCGCAGTACTTCTTGATGAAAGCCCGGTTAATAGGGAGCCTTATGAACTTGCTGGGGGCGACGGGCACTCCGTAGAACTGACAGAGGCCCGTAATTAGAGCTGGAAACCCTAGGACCCTGTTCGACTTCTTTGGGTCCACTGGGTGTCTTGCGGGCGCGATCCCTGCAAACAATAGATGACATCAGAAATCAGTTGAGAGAAGTGCATACTTACCTATGTCATGATGGCATGACCATGCTGGGGGGGGACGGGCACCTTGTAGGACTGACAGAGGCTAGTAACCAGAGCTGGAAATCCCAGGGCCCTATTGGGCTCCTCCGGGTCAACTGGGTGTCTTGTGGGCGCGATCCCTACAAATAATAGATGACATCAGAAACCAGTTGAGAGAAGTGCATACTTACCTATGTCGAAACGACACAGACCAACTGATATTTCCACAAGGGGAGATCGGCATTGCGGTCGCCGGGTGGAATGTTTCTAAGCAGCAACATCATCCATATATGTGCAAGAGTGGTCATGTTGGTGCGCATGACCCACACTCGTCTCTTTGCAGCGACATGGGTGAAATCTTGCCCCGGTATGCATAGTAGCTGCATGATAGCCTCCCTCTCTGGTTGTGCTCGCACAGTTGGTTGCCCTTCAATATCAGGAGGTGGCCTAGGAACTGATAAAAGGAAACTACTGGCCCCATAACCGGGAGTGCAAGTCTCGATTAAGCATTTAAGGGCAGAGGACCTTAAATTCTCTTAAGGCACAGATGAGGAGCCCTTTGAAAGTGAGGATGCGTAGCCCTCTAAAGGTGAGGACGTGCAACACTCTGAAGGTGAGGGCATGCAGCTCTCTGAAGGCGAGGACATGTACTCCTCTGAAGGCGAGGGCGTGTAGCCCTCTGAAGGCGAGGGCGTGCAGCCCTCTGAAGGTGAGGATGTGTAGTCCTCTGAAGGTGAGGACGTGTAGTCCTCTGAAGACGAGGGCGTGTAACCCTTTGATGGCAAGGACGTGTAGTCCTCTGAAGGCGAGGGCGTGTAGCCCTCTAAAGGCGAGGGTGTGCAGTCCTCTGAAGGTGAGGACGTGTAGTCCTCTGAAGGTGAGGGCGTGTACCCAAGGGTCCACCCTTATGAGAATGCAAGAGATTGACTCATCGAGAGGGTCGATCATCCCAAATTCAAAAGATTGGACATTAGATGTAGGAAATCTATGCAGTTAACATGATTTTTAGGGATGCAGATGTATGCAACCTTTGAAATTTGGTAAATGTGGACTTCATATGAAACAATGCAATGCAACGGAAAGTTGTACAATGTTCATGACATTCTTTCCCTATTTTGTGATTTTGATTTTGATTTAAATTTTTTGGAAAACACAGATTGACTGTCCTTTTGAAAGAGGTGATAATTCATGCAACCTTATCCTATCTTTTGCAAATCTCTCAGGGAACTCCCTCAGAGTGTATGTTCTGTTTGATTTAGTCACTTGACCATTTTGGAGTGATGACAATGGAGCTTTTTGATGTTTAATCAATCCATTGAAATGCCAGGGTTTGTCCCCCCCCCCCTTTTTTTTGTTTAAAAACATCGACAGGTGAGAACTTTTGATCTGCCCCTAGGTTCGCTTGAGGCTCATGCACGATGCCCCTTATTGCCCCAGTGTAGGGCTTTGAGGTACCAATCGTTGTCTTTCGTCATGACCTTGTAGCAGAGAACCTATTTGGTGAGAACTTCTAATCTGCCCCTAGGTTCGCTTGAGGTTCATGCACGGTGCCCCTCATTGCCCCAGTGTAAGGCTTTGAGGTACCAATCGTTGTCTTGTTTTCACAACCTCGTAGTGAGGAAGAATGAAAGAAGCAGTTGATTCTTGCAAAAAGAATTTTCCAAGGACGAGAAATAGTTGAAGGATTTTTTTTCAGTTGATGGATTAAGTCAAATGACTCCTATGTAGAAGCAAGATGTTTTGATGATGCCAAAGGATCAAGTGCTTCTAAGTTTTATTCAAGACAAGAATCCAAGAATCCAAGAAAATCAAGATATATGATCAAGTTGATCTCTAGAATCTTAGGAAGAAGTTTCCAAATTGAAAAAGAAAAAGGTTTGGCCAAAGAATTCTATCTAAATCATTTCAAATTGAGATTTACAAAGAGAGTGGAAAATCTCAAGTGGGTTGCTTGAGGACTGGACGTAGGCACGGGAAGTGGCCGAACCAGTATAAATCAAGTTTGCATTCCTCTCTTCCCTTAAACATCTTTTATTTATTGCTATTTATCTTTTGCTTTAACGAAGTTTATTTTGAATTGTCTTTTGAGTAATTCATGTTAAGGGTGCATTGTTAATGCAAAAAGAGAGAGTGAAAGTTTAATTGGGGAATAGTCTTTGTATCTTAATTCAACCCCCCATTCTTAAGATAACTAAGGCCATTTGTCCAACATCCTATTATTGATAACTCTCTTCTCTCTAAAAAGACAAACTTTCCGGAATGATAAAATGAGGTCACATAAACGTCTTGAAAACACAGTCAATCAAATGCTTTTTTTTCTTTTCTTTTTGAACTTTTATTTTATTTTGAAACTTATTTGTTTTGAACTTTACTCGTTGTTTTACGGCATCCCCACCAACGTGCAAGACGAGTAATTTCTGATTGAACGGTCTTGGAAGTCAGCACTCAGGAGCGCATGTCGCTCGAGCAAGCAAACCAATGGCTTGCACCCACATTCCAGTGGAAGCATAGATGTAATTATGAGAGGATGAGGGACAAAGATGTCAGATTTATCCATTTTATTTAGCATTGTAACTATGGTTTACAATAATGGCATAAACTTGTAGATCCTGATGAGTCATTAGAGATATCTAACAACAGCTTTCAAAATTGCCCCATGTGTGGTGTCCCTTGTCAGTGTTAGGATTCAACAAGTGATTCTCCTTAAATTTCAGCCAGCCCGCATCAATTAGACTTTGCATCTCATGCTTCAGGGTCATATAGTGCTCAATGGAATGCCCTAGGGCTCCCCATGATATGCACATGTTGCGTTCAAGTCGTATCCTCGGAAAGATGGAGGTTGAGGAAACCTAGTAAGGGTTATGGCTACCATTGAACTATTAAGTAGATATGGGAGCAAGTCAGCATAGGACACCGGAATCGGGGTGAATTCTACAGGCTTTTTCACTGCAAAATTCATTTCTTGGTTGGTGTTTGGGTTTGTGCTAAAGGTGGTGTTCGTCATTGGAAGTGCGGTAGACAGGTTTTGTGGTTGATTTAGGGATGGCCTTTGTGGGTAACTGGGTGGTGGGTAAGGAGAAGGTTTGTTATTGGCTGAGTAATGACATTGTTGGGTTGGTGGGAAACTTGGCTGTATAGGAATGGCAGTCACAGCATGGGTTTCTCCCTCATTCTCACCCTCTTCATTTGCCCCAGTTTTTTGCACTTATCAAAGCATGATGATCAGATTTGCCTTTTTTTAGACCCACTTTGAGCCTTTCGTCTGTGAAGACCATATCCGCAAAGCTTGAAGGTGTGTAACCCACCATTTTCATAGTAGAATACTGGTAATGTGTCTACCATGACGATTATCATCTCCCTCTCCATCATTGGGGGTGCCACTTGGGCTACCAAATCCCTCCACCTTTGGGTGTATTCTTTGAAAGATTCATGCCCCTTTTTGCACATGTTTTGTAGTTGCATCCTATCCAGAGCCATATTAGAATTATACTGATACTACCTAACGAAGGCAACCATTAGGTCCTTCCAAGAATGGACTCGGGAAGGTTCCAAGTTAGTGTACCAGGTAGCAACTACCCCCGTAAGACTTTCTTGGAAGAAATGTATCAACAGTTCTTCATCTTTTTTGTATGCCCCCATCTTCCGACAATACATCTTTGGATGGTTCTTGGGGCAAGTAGTCCCCTTGTACTTGTCAAAGTCCAGCACCTTGAACTTGGGAGGGGTGATGATATTGGGTACTAGGAATAACCCTTCTAGGTTAGCAAAGGCATAATCTTTACCTCCTTCAATGGCCCTGAGCCTTTCCTCTAGATGATCCAACTTTCCCATTTCCGCCATAGCATGAGGGTTTTCAATCGCTGTGGAATGTGAGGGGGTGTGGTTGTGGGTGATACTGAGGGCCCTCCCAAGTGTTTTGCAGGGGTATATCACCAACTGCTTGCCCTTCAGTGGCATATCCGAGGCAAGGCTCGAAGTCGGCTAGATTGTGGTGAGGAATTTCATGTGTCTCCCCCACGGTTTAAGAGACATGTGCATGATCAGTTTGGGGTTGTTGGCTCTCAATGAGTATAGGAGTGGAGTTATTGACATTCTCATTGGGAGTGTACGCCACATTGGGTGGCGTATAGTTGAGAGGCAAGCCATATGGCGGGAAGGTGTGCTCGTTTTCAATTTGACCATCTTGGGGGCCGCCCGTAATTCCCAAATCTTTGCCTACCATATCTGAGGTTGGATGATTCATTTGGTTGATGCTGGATGGGGATGTCGCGTTCACCTTAGCAACAACGTTGGTAGCGGCAACTACAACCGCATTGGCTTCATTATCTTCTTCATGCTCATCATGGCTTCCATCTGCTCTTGCACCTCCTCTACTTCACCCATTACTCTAGCTCTATCACAGGTTTGGTAAGGGCGCCATAAAACATGTTCTTTTCTTTTTTATAACAATGATTAAGTTCTCTTTTTTTTTTCTCAAGGAAAGAATGCAATGAACAATACAACCAATGAAAAGCATGGATGTATGCGAATGATGCACAGTTGAAGTATTACAAATTTTTCCACAGGACATGGGGTTGAATCAATTTAGATTTTTAACATGGTCCATGACATATTTGTCAAGGTGAAACTGGAAGTAACAAGGACATCAATAGTCCTAAATGTGTTTGGCAATAGATGAAGCAGCGATGTAACTCGATCCTAATTTTTGCAAGATGGTTACTTTCATGCTTCAACTTGACTTGATGAACCTTTTCGTAAAAGCATGAGCTTGGTTCAACCCCATAATCCAAAGAATGACAATTTGATCACCAATACTTCGACAACATTTCATAGAGATGAAAGACTCGGGAATACACATGCTATGCATGGAAAATGTAATTATGAAATTGAGATGCCTGAAGAAACATCTTTTCTTAATTAACCATGCATTAGGTACCATGTTCAATCATTTTGTTTTTTTGTTATTTTTTTATATATACATATATATATATATATATATATATATATATATATATATATATATATATATATATATATATATATATATATATATTTAGAAATGGGTTTATGATCCCAACATGGTTGGCTCATGGTACCTCACACATGCAACTAAGAATGCATCATGAATTTTTATGCTTCCTTTCTTTTATTTTGCAGAGGAAAATGCAAGGATCATGCATGTGCAAACATGAAAACAAAAGGTGCGTAGTTTGTAGAAAAAAAGTATGTTGAACGCATATGCATGATGATGCAAAATATGATGCTGGAATATGATAACGGACAAATGTAGGAACGATACGTTCATTATGATACCATGAAGAGATGCTTATGCGATGCATGATATGAATGCATTTACGGACACGAGGGCCCTGAAAATTATCTCTTCTTACTTGCGCATTAAGGGGTGCAGTGCCCCATGTGTGCAGTTTAAGAAGGTGATATGGATCTTCCGGCTTCCCATGACAAAAGATGAGACCAACATACAGCGCGTGCGTAACGACATGATGTAGACGTGAAAAAGCATAACACGGGGATGCACATAGTACGACAATATCCACAAATAATTACAAGCAAAGGCGTACATGACATTTAGGACTACATGCATGGCAGTGTTTAAAATGGAACGCAGCGTGTTTGCTCCGTGCCCCTATTTGGGGACCTATAGGATAATATCTAGGGGTCTCTAATAACTACATCCAACGATCCATATCTCACATGGCAGTTTTCTAGAGGTATCATCACTCAAGATAATAATATTGCGGCGGTATGGAATACCAGCGACAACACATTATAAAGAGTGAAAGCTCTAGACGAGGTTTCACTATTATCAAGCAAGTCGGAGACCTAGCATGACCATAGATTCACCTCCACTCCTTAGATTTCCATGAACCCGGGTATAGGCCCCTTTTTTACTCAAACCTGTGGGTGCTTAGAATGCGGTGTAAAAATGTGGAAAAGACAACATTTATTATTTTACACAGTTCAAGAAAAAGCGCACACACAAAGTTTCATAATTCCACACTTTCCTAAAATAGGCCTAACTCACAAAAATAGTCCCCAGTGGAGTCGCCAACTGTTTGATGCTTTTATGTTTATAATAGCTAGTGATTCGTGTTTTATGTTTAGTTGTTTGATGCTTTCGTGTGTTGTGTTAGTGTTGCATTAGTGTTGTTTAGTGTCTTGTTATTTTGTTTAGTGTGGTGTTTTGTTTTAGTTTTTTTGTTCAGCGCTTCCCCTGTTTCAGTTTTTGTGTTTTGCTGTGAATAGTGCTTTGTGACGGATTTAGTGACCACTTTTGCTGATCTGGAAAACAGAGTAGTAGTGCAAATTTATTATATATGTATTTGGGGTAGAAAAAAATTTCCCATACCGTGGCAGCCCGCCGAAGGCCGGCTGAGGTCTCTAGCTAGCCAAAATCGCCTGTTTACTAGTTTTTTTTATTTGCAAGTTTTATTGTTTTATTTTTCTAAACTTTCCTTAGGTAGTTTCCATAGTTAGACTTGGAATTTTTGACTGAAAATCTTTGTGCCATCTTTTCATGATTTTAGGGTGTTGCCCAGAAAATTTCAAGTCATTTGGATATCATTTGAGGGTAGTTGTAGTTCAAACCTACACTGTTACTTGCATAAGAAGGCAACTAGTTGTGCATGCTGAATGTAGTGTATGACTACAGGCAATCCATCTGACTTACAACCCTTTGATCCTAAGATAGATAGGACATTTCATAGATTAGTTAGGCATCATTTTGTACCTTTTGAATATCCTGAGCATTCTGTTATTTGTGAGTCTGAGCATTTTGTGGTTGGTAATTTTGAACATCTTGATTCTGAGCATTATAGTTTTGAACATTCTGAGAACATGGCACAACCTCCACCCCGTGAGAGGACTCTAAGGGAAATGGTTGCACTTGATTTCACTTATGAAAGCTTGTGCATTCAATACCCTGATGAGGATGTCCCATATGTTCTTAAAACTGGACTGATACACTTGTTGCCCAAGTTTCATGGTCTTGTAGGTGAAAACCCTCATAAACATCTGAAAGAATTCCATATTGTCTGCTCCACCATGAAACCTCCAGATGTCCAAGAATATCACATCTTTCTAAAGGCCTTTCCTTATTCTTTGGAGGGAGTGGCAAAAGATTGGTTGTATTACCTTGCTCCAAGGTCCATCACGAGCTGGGATGACCTCAAGAGAGTATTCTTAGAAACAATTTTCCCTGCTTCCAGGACCACGACCATCAGAAATGATATTTCAGGCATTAGACAACTCAGGGGAGATAGCCTATATGAATACTGGGAGAGATTTAAAAAGCTATGTGCCAGTTGCCCTCACCACCAGATTTCTGAGCAGCTTCTTCTCCAATATTTTTATGAAAGATTCAGTAACATGGAGAGAAGCATGATAGATGCTGCCAGTGGTGGAGCCCTTGGAGACATGACCCCTGCTGAAGCCAGAAATTTAATTGAGAAGATGGCTTCAAACTCCCAGCAATTTAGTGCCAGAAATGATGCTATTGTCATTAGAGGAGTGCATGAAGTAGCCACGAATTCATCTTCATCAGCTGAGACTAAGAAGCTTGAAGGTAAACTAGATGCCTTGGTTAACCTGGTAACCCAACTGGCCATGAATAAAAAATTTGCACCTATCGCCAGACTCTGTGGTTTATGCTCCTCTGCCGACCACCACACAGACCTTTGCCCTTATGTGCAACAATCTAAAGCAATTGAACAACTTGAAGCTTATGCTGCAAACATCTATAATAGACCTCCTTAACCTCAGCAGCAGAATCAGCCACAACAGAACAATTATGGCCTCTCCAGCAACAGGTACAATCCCGGGTGGAGGAATCATCCCAACCTTAGATGGTCAAATCCTTCACAGCAGTAGCAACAACAATAACATCCTTATTTTCAGAATATTGCTGGCCCAAGCAGACCCTACGTTCCTCCACCAATCCAACAATAACAACAACAACAGCCCCATAAACAACAAACAGTTGAGGCTCCTCCACAACCTTCCCTTGAAGAACTTGTGAGGCAAATGACTATGCAAAACATACAGTTTCAACAAGAGACCAAAGCCTCCATTCAGAGCTTAACTAATCAGATGGGACAATTGGCTACACAGTCCCAGAATTTTGATAGATTACCTTCTCAATCTGTCCAGATCCCAAAAATGTGAGTGCCATTGCATTGTGGTCGGGAAAGCAGTGTCAAGGACCTCAACCAACAACATCTTCCTCATCCGCAAATGAACCTGCCCAACTTCACTCTACTCCAGAAAAAGATGATAACAAAAATTTAAAGACTAAGTTACCTAAAAATTTCTATGCAGGAGAATCTTCCACTGGTAATTCTGATTTACAGAAGCAGCATATCCCTCTTCCATTCCCTCCAAGAGAAATTTCCAACAAAAAAATGAAAGAGGCAGAGAAGGAGATATTGGAAAAATTTAGAAAAGTAGAGGTAAACATACCTCTGCTAGATGCAATAAAGCAAATTCCAAAATATGCTAATTTCTTGAAGGAGTTGTGCACTAATAAGCGGAAGCTTAAAGGAAGTGAAAGAATTAGAATGGGCAGAAATGTCTCCGCATTGATTGGTAAATCTGTTCCCCAAATCCCTGAAAAATGTAAAGATTCAGGTACATTCAGCATACCTTGTATTATAGGGAACAGTAAGTTTGACAATGCCATGCTAGATTTAGGAGATTCTGTTAGTGTTATGCCTCTGTCTATTTTTAATTCTCTATCTCTTGGTCCCTTGCAGTCAACTAATGTGGTAATTCATTTAGCTAATAGAAGTGTTGCCTATCCAGCTGGTTTCATAGAGGATGTCTTAGTTAGAGTTGGTGAACTGATTTTCCCTGATGATTTTTATATTTTGAATATGGAGGAGGGATTTTCTAAAAGATCAGTTCCCATCATTCTAGGCAGACCTTTTATGAAAACTGTTAGAACTAAGATAGATGTATATGCAGGCACACTATCTATGGAGTTTGGTGATATAACTGTTCATTTTAATATTCTTGATGCTATGAAACACCCATATGAGGATCTTTTTGTATTTTGCGCTGAAATAATTGACCATATTGTTGATGAATACATGATTGATCTTCATTCTAATCTGCATGTTTGTCACTCTTCATGCATTGAATCTGAATTTGTACTTAATCATATGACTGAATTTGATGCTGAGAGTGAATCTGAATTTGATATTGATTACATGTCTGGTGATGTTTTACCTCTTGCAATTGATTTTATAGAGTCAAATAGAACTAACCATGTTTCAGGAAGTACACATACCTCTGACTTTCTTTATGAGGTACAGGTTGAGAAACCATCTTTTTTCTACCACTATCCAGCCGGCAACACTAGAATTGAAGCCTCTACCATCAAATTTAAAATATGCTTACTTGGATGATAGCAAAAGTTTTCCAGTAATTATATCTGCCTCCCTTGCTAATGACCAAGAGGAGAAGTTGTTAGCAGTTCTCAAGAAGCATAAGAAGACTATAGGTTGGACCCTAGCGGACATTCCTGGTATTAGCCCATCCACATGTATGCATCGGATAAATTTAGAGGATAGGGCTAAACTAGTAAGACAGCCACAAAGAAGACTCAACCCGGTGATTCTTGATGTAGTGAAGAAGGAGGTAACCAAGCTTCTACAAGCTGGAATCATTTATCCTATCTCTGACAGCCAATGGGTGAGTCCTGTTCAAGTAGTCCCGAAGAAAACCAGCCTAACCGTGATAAAAAATTAGAAGGAGGAGTTGATTCCTACTCGGGTGCAGAACAGTTGGAGAGTCTGCATCGACTATAGGAGGCTGAACCAGGTTACCAACTAGAACGCCTGGCAGGTAAATCTCACTACTATTTCCTTGATGGTTTTTCTGGTTATATGCAAATCACTATTGCTCATGAGGATAAGGAAAATACCACATTCACCTGCCCCTTCGGCACTTTTTCCTATAGGAGGATGCCTTTCAGCCTGTGCAATGCCCTTAGTACCTTCTAACGGTGCATGATTAGTATTTTCAGTGATTTTTTAGAATATTTCATAGAGGTGTTTATGGATGATTTCATTGTATATGGATCCTCTTTTGATATTTGTTTGGATAGTCTGGAAAAGGTTTTGAATAGATGCATTGACACTAACCTTGTTCTAAATTTTGATAAATGTCATTTTATGGTTGAACAAGGTATAGTTTTAGGTCACATTATTTCCAATAAGGGCATTGAAGTATATCTTGCAAAAATTTCTGTTATTTCACAATTACCTTACCCCTCTTGCGTGCGAGAGGTGCGATCTTTTCTTGATCATACAGGATTCTACAGGCGCTTTATAAGAGATTTTAGCAAGGTAGCCCTTCCACTATCCAACTTGTTGCAAAAGGAGGTGGAGTTTGACTTTAATGATAAATGCAAAGAGGCTTTTGATTGCCTCAAAAGAGCACTGACTACCACCCCCATCATCCAGGCACCCGACTAGACAGCCCATTTTGAGCTTATGTGTGATTCATCAAATTATGCATTGGGGGTTGTCCTTGCTCAGAAAATTGAAAAATTACTTAGGGTGATATATTTTGCTTCTAGAACTTTAGATGCTGCCCAAGCAAATTATACTACTTCTGAGAAAGAGCTACTAGCCATAGTTTTTGCTCTTGAAAAATTTCGTTCTTATTTGCTTGGTACTCGCATTATTGTTTATACTGACCATGCAGCTTTAAAGTACTGTTTAAAGAAGGCTGATTCAAAGCCTAGGTTGATCCGATGGATGCTCTGGCTCCAAGAGTTTGACTTGGAGATTCGTGATAGGAGCAGAGCACAAAATTTAGTTGCTAATCATTTGAGTCGGATCTAACATGTGTCTGATGAGGACTCACCCATTCAGGATGATTTCCTGGATGATCATTTACATATATTGTATAGTATTTCTGATTCTCTTTCTACTCCCTGGTTTGCTAACATTGTCAATTATTTAGTTGCTTCTGTTTTTCCTCCCTTAGCATCTAAGGCTCAAAAAGATAAGATTAAAAGTGATGCTAAGCATTTTATTTGGGATGACCCCTACTTGTGGAAATTATGCAATGATCAGGTCATTTGACGATGCATTCCAGATCATGAGACTAACTCAGTCTTGCAGTTTTGTCATTCTTCCGCACCGGGAGGTCACCTGGGTGTTCAAAAGACAGCTCGCAAAGTGCTTGACTATGGCTTTTATTGGCCCACCATCTTTAAAGATGCATGGAAGACTTGTAGCACTTATGAGCAATGTCAGAGAGTAGGAAGTGCACTTACATGGCGACAACAAATGCTTTTCTTGTCTCTTTTGGTTATGTTTACATTCTCCTTGCAGTTGATTATGTTTCAAAATGGGTGGAAGCCAAGCCCACTAGAACTAATGATGCTATGGTTGTTGCAGATTTTGTCAGATCTAATCTGTTTTGTAGGTTTGGAGTACCTAAAGCAATCTTTAGTGATCAAGGAACCCATTTTTGCAACAAATCAATGCATGCCTTGCTTAAAAAGTACGGGGTTGTACACAGGGTATCCACACTATACCACCCCCAAACCAATGGACAGGCAGAAATTTATAACAGGGAGATCAAGAGAATTTTAGAGAAGATTGTGTAGCCAAGCAGAAAAGATTGGAGCACCAGGCTTGATGATGCTTTTTGGGCACATCGGACTGCCTACAAAGCACCCATAGGAGTGTCTCTTTATCGGGTTGTCTTTGGAAAGGCATGTCATCTTCCAGTGGAGATTGAGCACAAAGCATACTGGGCAGTGAAGACCTGCATCTTCTCTATGGATCAAGCTGGTGAGGAAAGAAAGTTGCAACTGAGTGAGTTAGATGAGATTCGACTAGAAGCCTATAAGAATGCCAAGTTCTACAAAGAAAAGACCAAGAAGTTCCATGATAGCATGATAATTAAGAAGGACTTCATGGTTGGGCAAAAAGTGTTATTGTATAATTCTAGGCTTGGACTCATGAGTGGTAAGTTGAGGTCTAAGTGGATTGGTCCTTTTGTTGTTACTAATGTTTTTCCTTATGGTACAGTTGAGATCAAAAGCGACTCCACAAACAAGAGCTTCAAGGTTAATGGACACCGACTTAAGCCATTCCTCACAAACCCTTCTTTAGTGGACGTAGTGGTGGAAGAGACTTCCTTACTCCACCCTACTCTTCCTCCACCATGACTTAGGGAGTTTTTCTTTTCCTATCTCCTTCTTTACTTTTATTACATTTGTCCAATTCTATTTGATGGTTTACTTGCTTTTAATCTTTTAATTGTGCTACATTGAGGACAATGTGTTGTTTAAGTATGGGGGGAGTGTTCTTTGGTTTTGCTAGTTTTGTTGGTTTTGTTAATTTTGTTAGTTGTGTTAATTTTTTAATTTGGTTAGTTTTGTTGGGTTCCTAGTTTAATATTTTAGGTCAATTCTGTTTGCATGTACAACTTTGCATGTTTTTCTTTGAATTATAGGATATGTTCAAGAAATGGGTAATTTTTTGAAAATAAAAGTCTCTTGACATTTTGTGATTTGAAGTCCTTGTTTTTCCTCTACATGTCATGATAGTTTTGAAAGCTCAATTTGGAAGTGATAAGTTTACCTTTGTGAGAATTTGAGCCATCCATCATCATAATCATTTGGTGTGTTTTGTGGAAGTAAAGCTTCATGATGAATCAAAAATGATTCAAAGGTGTTTTGATGATAACAATGATGACAACAAAAGATGATGACAAAGGTGATGAACAAAAAGCTGAAAAGATCAAAGAACATCTCAAGTGAATCAAGAACAAGTCAAGAGTTCAAGAATCAAGAAGAATTCAAGACTCAAGAAGAAAGCCTACAATCAAGAATCAAGATTCAAGATTCAAGATCTCAAGAATCAAGATCAAGATTTAAGAATGAAGAAAAGACTCAATCAAGATAAGTATTAAATTTTTTTTTTCAAAACTTTGAATAGCACATGAGTTTTTGACAAAACCTTTACCAAAGAGTTTTTACTCTCTGGTAATCGATTACCATATTGTTGTAATCGATTACCAGTAGCAAAATGAGTTTGAAAAAGTTTTCAAACTGAATTTACAATGTTCCAAATATTTTCAAAAGGCTGTAATCGATTACAATGTTTTGGTAATCGATTACCAGTGTCCTTGAACGTTGAAATTCAAATTTAAATGTGAAGATTCACATTGTTTCACTCAAAAGCTTTGTGTAATCGATTACACTTATTTGGTAATCGATTACCAGTATTTGTTTCTGAAAAATCTAAAGATCTAACTCTTCAAAAAGGTTTTGACTTTTTCAAATGGATTTTAAGTTTTTCTAAAAGTTATAACTCTTCTGAATGGCCTTCTTGACCAGACATGAAGAGTCTATAAAAGCAAGGCTTTGTTTTTCATTTTTAATCAATCTTTCTAACAACAATCTTGAACACTTATTTCATACAATCCTTTACAAGCCTTGAATCTCTTTGAAATTCTTCTTCTTCTTTGTACCAAAAGCTTTCTGAAGTTTTCTGGTTTTCTAAACCTTGAAAACTTGTGCTATTCATCTTTTCATTCTCTTCTTCCTTTGCCAAAAAGAATTCGCCAAGGACTAACCGCCTGAATTATTTTTGTGTCTCTCTTCTCCCTTTTCCAAAAGAAAAAAGGACTAACCGCCTGAATTCTTTTGTGTCTCCCTTCTCCCTTGTCAAAGAATTCAACACGACACAGTCTGAGAATTCTTTTGATTCTTCCCATTCCCTAATACAAAAGCGTTCAAAGGTTTAACCGCCTGAAAATTCTTTTGTATCCCCATTCACAAAGTATCAAAGGTTTAACAGCCTGAGATCTTTGTCTTAACACATTGGAGGGTACATCCTTTGTGGTACAAGTAGAGGGTACATCTACTTGGGTTTGACTGAGAACAAGAGAGGGTACATCTCTTGTGGATCAGTTCTAGTGGAGGGTACATCCACTAGGGTTTCAAAGAGAACAAGGGAGGGTACATCCCTTGTGGATCTTTGCTTGTAAAAGGATTTTTACAAGGTTGAAAGAAATCTCAAGGACCGTAGGTCGCTTGGGGACTGGAGGTAGGCACGGGTTGTTGCCGAACCAGTATAAAAAATCTTGTGTGTTTGTTTCCTTCTTCCCTACTCTTTTACTTTCCACTATGCATTTAATTTCCGCTTTTACTTTCTATTAAGTTTCTTTTCTACTCCTCATTCTCTTAAAAATTTAGTAAAAGCCTTAAAAGAGTAATTTTTTAATTAGTAAAGGTTTAGGAATAATTAATTCAACCCCACCTTCTTAATTATTCTGAGGCCACTCGATCCAACATGTTTTACCCCATTGATTGCTTGCACAATAGCCTTGGCTTGATTCTTGTTGATGCTTCCTAATTCACATGCATATTTGGAAATGATTGAGGCAATTTTTTTCTTATAAGCTTCTAGCCAAATGGACTTACCTTGAATTAATTCATTTGATATCCCCTTTGAGCCTATGTTCCCCTTTCTTTGTTTTGAAGCTCATTACAAGCCTTAAGTGAAAAACCATGATCTCACCTTAACCTTAAGGAATTTTGGAGCTTTGGAATTGTTTTGTGAATAAGTGTGGGGGGGTTTTGTTGGATAACATGTTTTGTTGGCTATGCTTCATGATGTATTTTTGGGCCATACTAATGTACATTGTATATGGGTTAAATGTTGGACATGCTGCTAAATGATATGCTAGTTCTCAAATGCTACTGTGCACAAAAAAAAATGAATGATGAGACTCTTGGTTCTACTCTTTATGTTTAAATTTTATCTTTTGGTTTTCTTATTTTTTCTTAATATGCTCTTACTCCCCATTGCTCCTCTATTCCTTTTGGATTTAGCTTCTTATTCCATATTTTTCCCTACCTTGTCCTTGGCCCCATTACAACCTTAAAAGACCTTTTGATCCTCATGTGCTTGTGTTTATTGGTTGATTGTCAATTTTAGAATCTTGCCAAGTTTATGTGGTGTTGGTTTTCATGGGTGCTTTGAGGGTAAATAGTAGCCTAGACACTTGAGAGATAGAGTGTATATCTTGTGAGGCTTTATCACTTTTCATTCTTGAGCTGATTAACTATTTTGCCATGATTGGGTTGCTTGGATGATTTTCACGAATGTCTTGACTCTTTCGATCTCTTCATGTTAGATGTTACCCATTCCTTTCATTCCTTGATGTTCATTGAGAAATATGTGAATGTTTTTGTTTGTCTCTCTTTGATATCCTTGGATTTTGTTCTTTGTTTCATTTTGCCCAGGAGTGCAAAAGGCTAAGTATGGGGGATTTTGATGTGCCATTATTTTCTCCTATTTCTTAAACCTTTTTGCACCATTTTAATTACTGATTAGTCTTAATTGTCAAATTAATTAGGAAGTTTTATTATTTGGGCTCATTCAGCAAATTTGATGTTTTTAATCTAATTTCAGGAATTAATGAAGCATTGGGCTTGAATCCAAAATTGGGCTTGGACTTGAAGAGAGCAGACTATTTTATTCTACCAAATTTTATCTTATCTATATTTTATCTTATCTAGATATTATTTAGATTTGATCTCATCTAGATATTATTTCATCTATATCTTATCTTGTCTTATCTTATCTAGATTTTATTTTATTTATGGGCTTGGATTTAAAACAGATTTGTAAGCTTTGGGGCTAAAAACTATATAACAGCACCAAGGTTCTAGTTTAGCTCTTCTCTCTCTCCTCTCCTCTCTCTCTTTTTCGTTTTAGTTTTAGAGTGCTACTCTCTTTTCCATTTTAGTTTTAGAGTGCTACTCTCTTTTCCGTTTTAGTTAATTTTCGTTTTAGCAATAAAATTTTGTTCTTCAATTTATAATTTCATTCTCTATTGATTAATGGAAGGCTAAGTCTCCAACGTTGTTTTCTCTTGAGGATCAAGCACAGTTCTCTTTGAGGTTCTATTATTACTATTAAATTCTGATCAGTTTTTCCTCTTCACCAATTACTCTGTATTTGTTGCTATTAATTCATGCATGCTTAGTGCTTGATTAATTGTCTCTGCGCTTAATTTACGTTCATGCTTAATGATCGTTTATGATTAATTGGTGTATGTGTTGCTTAATCACATAATGAATGCCTTATGTTAATTTTCGCTTACTAATTTAATTTAGGGTTGGATTAAGTGGTTGAACTGATAAAGGATAAACTCTCGTAACCTAGGATAAGAGACTTGCTTGTGAATCAAGGGGAAGCAACGTGTTTTAATTATGATATTTTCTAATTCACATCTATTCACTGTTTAATTTACAAAAGCAAACAACACCCCCCCCCCCAATTCGTTACTATTTTCCTACTATTTGTTATGAACGTTTGGTTGACCATTGCTTGTTGGGAAACGACCTAGGATCACTTCCTAGATACTGCATTTTTAATGTCTATTTGATTCGTTTACGGCCTCGATCAATCTTATCTAGCTCACTTAGTTGCAACTTTGTTTCCTCTCCAGCCTGATCAAAAGAGAAGTTGCATATCTTCACAGCCCAATTGGCTTTGTGCTCTATCTCTACGGGAAGACGACATGCCTTGCCAAAGACAACCCGATAAGGGGACATCCCTATGGGTGCCTTGTAGGCAGTCCTATGCGCCGAAAGAGCATATCCAGCCTAGTGCTCCAATCCTTTCTGTTAGGCTGCACTATCTTCTCCAAGATCCTTTTTATCTCCCGGTTTGAAATCCCAGCCTGCCCATTGGTTTGAGGGTGGTAAGGTGTGGAAATTCTATGAACAACCCCATACTTTTTGAGCAAGGCATACATTGATCTGTTGCCAAAGTGGGTGCCTTGATCACTAACGATGGCTTTAGGGATTCCAAACCTGCAAAACATATTAGATCTAACAAAATCCACAACAACCTTAGCATCGTTAGTTCTGGTGGCTTTGGATTCCACCCATTTTGAAACATAATCAACAGCAAGGAGAATATAAACAAAACCAAAAGAGACAGGGAAAGGTCCCACAAAATCTATACCCCATACATTAAATACCTCACAGAACAACATAGGTTGTTGAGGCATTTGTTGTTTCCAAGAAAGTGAACCACCTGCTCTCTGACAAGGCTCACAAGTACTACAAATTCTCCATGCATCCTTGAAAATGGTGGGCCAATAGAAACCACAGTCAAGCACCCTGCAAGCTGTCCTCTGTATACCAAGATGGCCGCCTGGTGCGGAAGAATGACAAAAATTCAGGACCGAGTCGATCTCATGGTCTGGAATGCATCTCCTAATAACTTGGTCACTGTACATCTTCCACAAATACGGGTCATCCCAAATGTAATGCTTAACATTGCTTTTAATCTTATCAGTTTGAGCTTTAGATGCTGAAGGAGGAAAAACATAAGCAACCAAATAATTCACAATATTAGCAAACTAAGGAGTGGGGAAGGAATCAGAAATATTATACAGAATGTACAAATGGTCATCCAGAAAATCATCCCGAATGGGTGAGTCCTCTAGCGCATGCTCGATCCTACTCAGGTGGTCAGCTACTAAGTTCTGTGCACCGCTCCGATCACGGATCTCTAAATCAAACTCTTGGAGCCAAAGCATCCACCTGATCAATCGAGGCTTTGATTCAGCCTTTTTCAACAAGTACTTCAGAGCTGCATGGTCAGTATAAATAATGACATGAGAACCAAGCAAATATGAACGAAATTTTTCAAGAGCAAAAACTATCGCTAGTAGCTCTTTTTCTGTGGTAGTGTAATTTGCTTGGGCAGCATCCAAAGTTCTAGAAGCGTAGTAAATCACCTGAGGCAGCTTGTCAATCTTTTGGGCAAGGATAGCCCCCAATGCATAATTTGACGCATCACACATCAGCTCAAACGGGGCTGTCCAATCTGGTGCCTGAATGATAGGGGTGGTAGTCAACGCACGCTTGAGGCGATCAAAGGCCTCTTCGCACTTGTCATCAAAATCGAACTCCACCTCCTTTTGCAGCAAATTGGAAAGTGGAAGGGCCACCTTGCTAAAATCCATAATAAAACGTCTATAAAACCCTGCATGACCAAGAAAAGAGCGAACCTCTCGCACATAAGAGGGGTAAGGCAATTGTGAAATAACAACTATTTTTGCAAGGTCTACCTCTATGCCTTTATTTGAAATGATATGCCCTAAAACTATACCTTGTTCTACCATGAAGTGACATTTTTCAAAATTCACCACAAGGTTAGTTTCAATGCATCTGTTAAGAACTCTGTCTAGACTATTCAAACAAGCATCAAAAGAGGATCCATAAACGGTAAAATCATCCATAAACACCTCTATGCAACTCTCTAGAAAATCACTGAAAATGCTAAGCATACACCGCTGGAATGTACCAGGGGCATTGCATAGGCCAAATGGCATTTTCCTATAGGCAAAAGTACCAAAGGGACAAGTGAATATGGTCTTTTCTTGATCCTCAAGAGCAATATGAATTTGCAAATACCCAGAAAAACCATCAAGGAAGCAATAATGGGACTTACCTGCCAAGTGCTCAAGCATCTGATCAATGAATGGCAGGGGAAAATGATCTTTCCTAGTTGCCTGGTTCAGCCTCCTATAGTCAATGTAGACTCTACAGTTGTTCTGCACTCTTGTGGGAATAAGCTCATCCCTCTCATTTTTTTATTACTGTGAGGCCTGTCTTCTTAGGAACCACTTGAACTAGACTCACCCACTGGATGTCAGAAATGGGGTAAATGATTATGGCTTGTAAGAGCTTGGTCACTTCCTTTTTTACCATGTCTAGGATGATGGGGTTGAGTCGCCGCTGTGGTTGCCTTACTGGCTTCACTCCATCCTCTAAAAGTATTCTATGCATGCATGTAGAGGGTCTAATACCAGGAATGTCATCTAAAGTCCATCCAATGGCTTTCTTGTGCTTCTTGAGCACTAGCAGCAACTTGTCCTCTTGCTCAGTAGTAAGGGAAGCAGAGATGATTACTGGAAATTTTTCGTTGTCTTCTAAATAAGCATACTTGAGGTTTTCTAGTAAGGGATTAAGCTCTGGTGTGGTTGATGGCTGAACAGTGGGAGGAGAAGAGGAAGGTTCTTCAGCCTGCATCTCATAAAGCAAATAAGAAGCATGTGTATTTCCTGCAACAGGGTTGGTGCATTCTGATTCTACAAAATCAACCTCAAAAGGTACAACACCCAACAAATCAGAATCACGCTCAAATTTAACATTACTGCCAGCCTAAAGATCAAATTTAGGATCCAATTTAACCTCGGATTCAATGCATGAAAAATGAGAATTATGTAGATCAGATTCAAATGGATGTTTGTTATCATGCATAGAAAGAACATCAATCATATATTCATCAACAAGTTGGTCAATTATCTAAGCATGGAAAACATAATGATCTTCAGATGGATGTTTCATGGCATCAAGAATGTTAAAATGAACAACAATATCACCAAATTCCATAGACAATGTGCCTGCATAAACATCTATTTTGGTTCGGGCTGTTTTCATAAATAGCCTGCCTAAAATAATTGGAACTGAACCATGGGAGAATCCCTCTTCCATATCAAGAACATAAAAATCAATAAGGAAAATAAGTTCACCGACCTTCACTAGTACATCTTCTATGAAACCTGCAGGGTAAGCAACACTTCTATTTGCCAAATGAATTACCACATTTGTGGATTGCAAAGGTCCAAGAGATAGAGAATTGAAAATAGACAGAGGCATAACACTTACTGATGCTCCTAAGTCTTGCATGGCATTCCTAAAATTACTATTCCCAATACTGCAAGGTACACAGAAAGTACCTGGGTCTTTACATTTATGAGGAATGTGAGGAACAAATTTACCTATCAATGCGAACACGTTTCCGCCCATGCTAATTCTTTCATTTCCTTTAAGCTTCCTCTTGTGGGTGCATAACTCCTTTAAAAACTTGGCATATCTTGGAATCTGTTTGAGGGCATCCAGCAGAGGTATATTCACTTCTACCTTCCTGAAAGTCTCCAAGGTCTCCTTATCTATCTCTTCCATCTTTTTGTTAGGAATTGGTCTAGGTGGAAATGGAATAGGAATAAGAGGTTGTCGTACATCAGAATTGCTAGAAGAATGTTCTGCATGGTTAGGAGGCTGTCTTTTTTGTGCATCTATCTCCTTCTCTCTTTCAGGTGTAGGTTCTGCTACTGGGATAAGCACTTCAGTTTGCTCAACGGACCTTAAGGTGATGGCACTCACGTTTCTCGGATTCTGCACAACTTGAGAAGGCAGCTTGTCAGAGTTTTGGGACTGAGCTTGGTTCAACTGAGTGGCCATCTGCCCCATCTGAGTTTTCAAACTCTGAATGGAGGCTCTTGTCTCTTGCTGAAATTGCATATTTTGTATTGTCATTTGCCTCACTAACTCTTCCAAGGAAGGTTGAGAAGGGGCCTCAGTTGATTGTTGCCTCTGTTGTTATGGCTGTTGTTGCTGCAGTGGTCGTGGCTGTGGCTGCTGTTGCATTTGTTGTTGTTTCATTGGAGGAGGAACGTATGGCCTGCTTCGACCAGCAACATTTTGGAAAGAAGGAGCAGGCTGTTGTTGTTGTTGAGGGCTGGACCATCTGAGATTTCGGTGATTCCTCCATTCGGGATTGTATCTGTTGCTGGAGAGGTCATAATTGTTCTGCTGTGGTTGATTTTGCTGCTGAGGTTGAGGAGGTCTATTGTAAATGTTTGCAGCATAAGCTTCAGGCTGCTCAATTGCTCCAGATTGTTGCATAAAAGGGCAAAGGTGTGTATGGTGGTCGAGAGAGGAGCATAAACCACAAACTCTTACGACAGGTATAGATTTCTGATTCAAGGCCAGCTGGGCTACCAGGTTAACCAAGGCATCTAGTTTACCTTCAAGCTTCTTAGTTTCAACTGATGAAGATGAATTCGTGGCTACTTCATGCACTCCTCTAATGACAATAGCGTCATTTCTGGCACTAAATTGCTGGGAGTTGGAAATCATCTTCTCAATTAAATTCCTGGCTTTCGCAGGGGTCATGTCTCCAAGGGCTCCACCATTGGTTGCATTAATCATACTTCTCTCCATGTTACTCAGTCCTTCATAAAAATATTGGAGAAGAAGTTGCTCAGAAATCTGGTGATGAAGGCAGCTAGCGCATAATTTTTTGAATCTTTCCCAGTATTCATATAGGCTTTCTCCACTGAGTTGCTTGATGCCTGAAATATCCTTTCTGATGGCAGTGGTCCTAGAAGCAAGGAAAAATTTCTCTAAGAACACTCTCTTTAGGTCATCCCAGCTCGTAATGGACCTTGGAGCAAGGTAATACAACTAATCTTTTGCCACTCCCTCCAAAGAATAAGGAAAGGCCTTTAGAAAGATGTGATCTTCTTGGACATCTAGAGGTTTCATGGTGGAGCAGACAATATGGAATTCTTTCAGATGTTTATGAGGGTCTTTACCTACAAGACCATGAAACTTGGGCAACAAGTGTATCAGTCCAGTTTTAAGAACATATGGGACATCTTCATCAGGGTATTGAATGCACAAGCTTTCATAAGTGAAATCAGGTGCAGCCATTTCCCTTAGAGTCCTATCACGAGGTGGAGGTTGAACCATATTTTCAGAATGTTCAAAATCAGAGTGTTTAAAATTATAATGCTCAAAATCAGGATGTTTAAAACTACCAACAACAGAATGCTCAGACTCACTAGTAACAGAATGCTCAAGATGAACACTATGCCTAACTAATCTATGAAATGTTCTATCTATTTCAGGATCAAAGGGTTGTAAGTTACCTGGGTTGCCTCTAGTATGCACTATATGCAGCAGTTCATGTGTTTCTCAGACAGGGCAAAAAAGGTGGGTTAAAACTACAGCTATAATCAAACAATATCCAAATGAGATGATATTTTGTGAGCAACACCCTAAAATCATGAAAAGATAGCACAAAAATTTTCAGACAAAAATTCAAAGTCTAACTATGGAAACTGCCTAAGGAAAGTTTAGAAAAATAAAACAATAAAACTTGAAAAAAAAACTAGTAAACAGGCGATTGTGGTTAGTTAGAGACCTCAATTGAGCTCTGCTGGGTTGCTATAATATGGGAAATGTTTTTCTACCCCAAATACATATATAATAATAGTCATTCTGATACCAGGAGCAAAAGCTATGGCCGTTTCATGTTTTGCTAAACACAAGTTCTCAAATTTTTTTGAATCTCTCAAATCAAGCCACAACAAGTGTTCCTGGTATTTTTCACACAAGATATGAGTCAAAAGAACCTACCACACAAAAAATCAGCCAAAAATAACAACCGTAACTATCAAAACAAAAATCACCAATTAAATTGTAAGCAGCAGTCACTAATTCAGTCTAATGTAATGTTGTGTGAACAGTAACATGGAATCAGTCTCTAATTCCGTCACTAAGCATTATTCTCAGCAAAACATAAAACTGAAATAAGGGAAACACTGAACAAGGGGTACTACTAAATTGCAAAATAGAACAACGCACTAACACAACACGAACACACTAAACAAAAGAATTAAACGTAAAACAACTAAACATAAAACACGAATCACTAGCTATTATGAACTTTTTGACCACTGCTCCCCGGCAATGGCGCCAAATTTGATCGAGGCCATACCCGAATCAAATAAACATTTGAATGCAGTAACTAGGAAGTGATCCTATGTCGTTTCTCAACGAGCAATGACTAACCAAATGTTCATAATATGCTTCGTTATAATAGTAACAATTGGGGGGTGTTTGTTTTGTGAATTAAAGAACAAGTAGATTGGAATACAAAATTAATAGTATTAAAAATATGTTGTTTCGTCTGATTCAAAAGTCATTCTCTTATCCTAGGTTATAAGGATTTCACCCCTAGCAGTTAACCACTTAATCCAACCCTAATTTAATTTACTAAGCGCAACTTAGGGTTGTCACTATGTGATTAAGCAACACATACACCAATTAACCCCTTGTTCATTAAGCACAAACGTAATTTAAGCACAGAGGCAATTAATCGAACACGAAGCGTGTATAGATTAACAGAATGCATGTGGGTTAATTGGTGAAGGGAAAACCGATAGGAGAGCAACATTAAAAACAGAACCTCAAAGAGAGTTACGCTTCACCCTCAGAGGGAAACAACACTAGAAATTTAGCCTTCCATAAGTTCATCAAAAGCAGAAAACATAAATGAAGCTAAAGGCAGAAAATGTAAATGAAGCTAAAGGTAGAAAACATAAATGAAGCTAAAGGCAGAAAAAGGAACAAAAACGAAATTGCAATTGAAAGCAGAAAAAGGAAAATGCATTCACGTGAACAGTAATACAGAGCTAAAAACATAAAACCCTAAAACTCCATGCACTCAGCTTAGGTATTCTCTCCTGAATAATAGAATAGTATATATCAACATAGCCTTTTACGAATCCCAAGGTTGTGCTATTTATAATGGTCACTTAAAGTCATTGGGCTTGATTACATTATTTCGGCCTAAAACGAAATAAAAACTGAACGGAATAAAATGAAATTAGACGAAATCTAATAAAATTGTCTGCTCTCTTCAAGTCCAATCTGGCTCAGCCCAATTGCTTATAATTATCTTGAAATTGAATTTAAAACACCAAATTAGTCAAGTGGGCCCAATTGATAAAACTGAATAATAAATTTGACAATTAGAGTTAATCAATAATTAAATTGGTGACAAAATGGTTTAAGAAATAGGAGAAAATAATGGCACATTAATCCTCCATGATTGGCGAGCGGGTTTGTCTTCACATTTAGGCCATCTTCTTGGAAAGTTAGCCATCCCGCGTCAATCAAGCTTTGCACTTTGGGCTTGAGGGCCACGCACTGCTCGATCGAATGCCTCAGAGTACCCCGTGATACGCGCAGGTCGCGTTGGGGTTGTTCCACTTTGGGACGGGAGACTGGTAAATCTTCCCAGGAGTCACTAATGCCAACTGGTTGGTGATTAAGGATGGAAATAAGTCTCCGTATGACATGAAAATTGGGGCAAACTCCAAAAGCTTCTTTACTAGAGGATTTCTCCCGGTGTTGGAATTCATGCTAGGATTGGCCTCGATGGCGGGGCAAACTCCAAAAGCTTCTTTACTGTAGGGTTTCCCCCTTTTTAAGCCTACCTCTATCCTTTCACCCACGAATACTAGATCCACAAAGCTAAAGGGCATGTAGCCTACCAACTTCTCATAGTAGAACACTGGCAGAGTGTCTACTATCATGGTGATCATTTCCCTTTCCACCATAGGGGGTGCCACCTGAGCCGCCAAATCCCTCCATCTTTGGGCGTACTCCTTGAATGATTCATGTTCCCATTAGCTCATGTTCTATAGTTGGGTCCTATCGGGACCCATGTTAGTGTTATATTGATATTGCCTTATGAAGGCAGTAATCAAGTCTTTCCACGAGCGGATGCGAGATTGTTAGTCGATGAAAATGACTAACTTTTGTGTATAAAACTTGTGTAAATTGTATCAAACTTCTCCAATTTATAGTTGTTTTGTAATATTATAATTACTTTTTGCTAAATACAGGTAATAGATAATTTATACTTTTGTTTTGTGTGTTTAATAATCAATTTCTCTCAATTTCAGGTTAATTAGGCAAATTGGAAAGAGTGTTGTTTTCACCTTCTCGCTAAGCCAATCTGCTAGCTTAGCGAGCATTTGCTAATCGCGACACTCAGTGGCTAAGTGCAAGGAAGAATCCAGAAGAAGATGAGTTGTCAGGTTCACTGAGCACACCGCTCCAGGTCATCAAGCGCATCGCTTCAGCTCGTCCGCTAAGCGAGAGAAGCACGCTAAGCCAAAATCCACTTATGCACGCTAAGCGATTCAGATTTTCACTAAGCGCGCGAGCATGGACCAACCCACCAATTTAAGCTTGAAATCAAATTTTTTGAGGGAGAGTTTGGCATTTTTTCTTGAGAAGCCTCTGCATGCACAATAGTCTAGCATTGGCTTGAAGCTTTTGCATGTTTAGGAAGTTCTAGAGAGAGAAAGGTCCAAGTTCTAGAGAGTTTTGAGAGACTTTGTTGTGTGAAGATCTACAAGAGTTTGAAGTGGAAGCCGTTCTAAGAGCTTGAGATGAGTTTGTGAGTGATTGTGAGATCCTAGAGGTGAAGGAGACATCCTCACCACTTGTATTTTTGCAATCTTTCGTCTTGTTCTTCTCTGTGTTGTAAAGGAGGTTTCTGGACCATGGAAAGTTAAATCCTCTATTGGATCTTCCCTGTAGGTACCTGATGTAAATATATTTCTATCTATGTAATGATGTTTTGTGTGTTCTCTGTGCTATCTGCTTTTCATTCCAATATGCCTTTACCTTGATCACGTAGATGCATGCTTTGTTAGGGTCATTCAACAGTGGAAACTGGTTTGATTCTAAAGTCCTTGATAGTACGGGGCTAAGTTGTTGTACTTTCATAAGGAATCGGGGTACAAGAACTTAGTTGTGTATGTGTGTCATAATGCGGTTCTGGTTGAGTTTAGTCTTACAAGAGGAATCTGTAGGCGAGGCTTGATCAGGATTAGGCTAGGCTATCATGAGGAATCGGGGTCTAGCAGTCCAGGAGACAACAAAGGAATACATGAGCATTGTTAGATAGAGAACATTCGTTTTAGTATCAGGAACCTATTAGGAAGACCAACGTGTTCTCTACTTGTTTTTACACAACATTTCTCTTGCGTGATTTTCTTTCTTTTTGCATAGATAGTTTACATACCTGTTCATAACCACAATCATCTTTTTATACCAGAAACCTATTTACCAAAATAGCTTGCTAGATAACACAAGTTCCCCAAGAGTTCGATACTCGGTTCTTACTGTTTTATACTACTTGTGCAATCTGATACACTTGCCGGCCACGAACAAAGATGCTTCCAAGTTGGTGTACCAAATGACTGGAGCTCCGGCCAAGCTATCTTGGAAGAAGTGCATGAGCAATTTCTCATCTCTCGAGTATGTCCCCATCTTCCAACAGTACATTTTTACTTGGTTTTTGGGACAAGTAGTCTCCTTGTACCTATCAAAATCCAGTACCCTGAATTTGGGTGGGATGACGACGTTCGGTACCAAACATAAGTTGGTCATATCGGTAAAGGGGTAGTCACCGAACCCTTCAACCGCCCTCAATCTCTCTTTGATGAGTTCGAGCTTTTCCCTTCCCTCCACTATCGAAGGCGGCCCCCCTACGGAGAAGTGAAGTGGTTGCATGGGGCAGGGCTGAGAGATTCTCATGGTATTAGGCAAGGCATTGGGTGTCCGTCCCTCATAGTGAATATGGGGTATGAGTCGATGTCCACTTGGGCATGCTCCCGAGGCTCTTCGTGGGTGCCCCCTATAAACTGGGAAGGCTACCCTTCGTGGATAAAAGGAACTATAGGATTCACGTTCTCGTGCATGGTAGGTGGTGTCAAATTCGGGGGTAGGCTGTAGGGGTAATTATTCCTATTATACCCCTGGTGCGGGCCGCTGGTATTCCCCAATGCGTCTCCTCTTCATCCTACCATTTCTGGGGTGAGTTGGTGTGCTTGATTTGTTGCAGATGGAAGGACCGGATCTGCCTCAACGGCGGTGCTGGCGGCAGCAGCCATGGCTGCTTTACTTTTTATTAATCTCCTTATGCTTAGCATGGCTTCCATCATGGAAGCCATTTGATCTTTCAGGGCCGACATGTCGACCTTTATCTGTTCCTGCACTTCATCTACTTCACCCATGGCTCTAGATTTAGAATGGGTTCTATAGGGATGCTTTGGAGCGCTCTTAGTTATAGTGTAACTCCCTAAAGGAACAAAATGCGGTGAGTAATGCGACAAAAAATTTAAACATGAATGTATGGTAAAGATAAGTTGTTGAAGCATTGGATTCACACAAAGTTTTTAAGTAAAAACATTATTAAATGAACCTCATTTTATTAGAGAACAAATGGGTTTATCTAGCCAAAATCAAGGCGACGATACAATTGCCTTAGCGGATCCAGTTATGTGGGCCATCAAATCAATCATGTGTTGGCAATAATTGAGGAGCCCATGAATTTCCTCGGGGGCTGAGTACACATCTGCCATTGCCTTGGCCTTGGCTAGCAGTCAGGGAAGATCTTGACTCCCATTAAAAGTTAAGGCGAATCTGTCCATCAACATCATTGCTTCTCTGTGCAATGAATCGATCACCCTTTCCCTTACTTCCCTTTTCGCTTGCAAGAATGATACCTTGGCGTACTCTTCCTCTAGCTTTTGCTCATGAGTGCTGCTAGGTCTAGCTTTTCTTTGTACTCGTCGATCATGGCCCATATATTTCCTTCGGTCTTGCTCAATTGCTAGGACAAGCATCTTTTTTACCTATGACAAGCTTTTAACTCATCTTTCAAGATCATGCCTTAAACCTGCGACTGATCCCTTTCATCTCTTCAGAGCTTAAGCTCATTGTTGCTGCCCCACAAAGCTCCTCAGAACTTGTTTTGGCCGTGTTCTTCTTTTTGGGCCTTCTTGGTTTCTCGTTCCAAGGCTTCGGCGGTGGCGATATTGATGTCCTTTAGTTCATCATACTCCTTTCAGACTTTGATGGCCGTTGACTTGAACTTCTATTTGACTGCTCGGGCTTGTTCAAGCTCTGCTTTTAGGGCTTGAACCTCCTCACTTTCTTCTAGAGCTTCAGCCTCTTCCTTTCTCACAGCCCTTAGCTTTGGGAGCCAATCCAACCCTTGTGTCCGGACTCTCAGCCACTTATGATAGCCGCCGATGATCCCATTACTGCTTCCCCTAAGCTCTTTGCCTTCCTTTGCACCACATCCTATGCCTTGCGGACTCCTTGAAGCACCCTCGTGTTGGGGTCCCTGAAACCCCGTGTGATGAAAGGCGTGATGCTTTCCTCCGATGGCGCTCCTCTCATGGGGTAGCCAAGTTGTCTTAAGGCGAGGACGGAATTATAATTAATACAACCCCTTGCTCCAACTTTTCCTTCCTTCCAACGGGGGAACCAATTGATGGATGCCCCTACCACACTAGCCAAGT
This sequence comes from Glycine soja, assembly GCF_004193775.1. Lineage (NCBI taxonomy): Eukaryota > Viridiplantae > Streptophyta > Magnoliopsida > Fabales > Fabaceae > Glycine > Glycine soja. Next base: position 19,798,030 of record NC_041015.1, read on the forward strand.
GTTGCTCCCATTTTGCCTTTCCCTTCTCGGTGCATAAGCGGTGACCTTGCAGTGGACAGGTGGGCCTACTTTCTTGGAGGAAAAGGTGTGAGACGAGCCACACATAGAGAGCTGGCATACAACAAACAATTCTAGCACCCCTCTTTTTGCATCTTTGGTCGAACGTGTCATAGAGATCGACCAAGATAGCGACAACTGGGCTTTCCTTGCTATGGTGATAGCCAAGGAAAGCATCAATTACAGCTAGGTCCACTAGCCCTTCCACATAGAATGAATTCAAAGATTCAAAGATTCAAAACCAAAAACTAACCGGTTAAAGATCGACGAACGACGAAGAATGAACAAAGAACGACGAAGAATGTTCACGGAATTGATCATAGAAACATCATAGAAGCGTTATGGAAGCGTCTCGGCTTCGATTTTCTCCTTCTTTCTTCTTCTCCTCACTAATTTTAAGTGAAATCTGAATACCCAGGGTGCTAAACCCCTTCCCCTTAGCCTCCTCCGCCATTTTATTTCCAAAATAGGGGAGGAGGTTGCCGGCGAGCTCGCCCATGCGAGCTAATGGCTTCAACCAGAAGCAACCTTGCTTGCCTAGGCGAGCTGTTGCTTCCTCTAGAAGATTCCTGATAGGCCCAGATGGGCCCAGGGCTGAGGAACACCCCCTAAATTGATCAATTCACACCCAGTTTGAGTTTTTTGGCTTATTTCCTTTCGAAACATTGCGAAACCTTACGAATCACGCGGCAATTGCCTTTAAGCAGCTCAGCATGACCAGCAAAAATCCGCATGTCAACAAACAATTGTCCCCGGACGAAATTAGGGTATGACAAAAGATAAGAAAAATAAGAGAGGGAATTTATACAAAATCAAAATAAATTTACAAAGGAAAATAGCCTATCAAACTGAAAGTTTAAATCCAAAAGAACTAAGTGGATAACTCAGGTCCCCGGCAACAATGCAAGAAACTTGTTGAGACTTTTGGCAAGCGTACCAATTGTCATTGTAGGTTTCACATTTATAAAAGAGTTTGTCTCCACATGAACTTGAGTTTACTTAATTCATTCGGATACAAATTTAATTGAATGTCATTGGTTTTGGTTTGATTAACTAAAGACAACTTAAAGTAAAAGAAAAGTAAAAAATAACGGATTTACAAAAATAACAGAATTTAGTGCGTCGAAAATACGTAAATTACAAAAATAATAACAACAGCTTGAATTAATTTAAGATAGCGTAGGATTGGATTTCATCATTCATACCCTTAGTATCCTAATTAGATTAACATGTATAAATGATTTTCTAACATTATTGATGCAAACATAGTTATCCCAAGTCGATTCCTCGCACTTGAAACCTATGAATATTTACTAAATATTGATCCCTCGCATATGCAGTAAATATCCCATCATTACAATTATATTCTCGTGCTTTTTGCAATCAAAACTTTATGCTCTATTCCTAGCAACGCAACGTTAAGAGTAGAATCATTCGGTTCAAATTCTAAGATTACTTTCGAGTCTCACTTAAAATCCAATTTCATGACACTAGTGATCAAATAGAATTAAGTATTACAACTAGAATGAAATTACCAATAATTAGTAGAAAAGATTAATACATATATAATATCAAAATGGATACATAAGGGTACAAAGATTACATCAAATCCTTAAGAAAAGCTAACCGATCATTGTGCAAAGCACAAGACTAGAAGAGAAATGACAAAGGAAGTGATCCATGGTCACAACTCTATAGCGCCTCGGCTCCACTTTTCCAATTCTTCTTCTCTTTCTGTGTTTTTCTCTGTGGTTTCAGGCTGCTGGATTCTTTTTTCTCTTCCCCTGCATGTCTATTTAATAGAAAAAGCCATTTAGTGGATGGGAAACCCGCCCAGGCGAGCTGCTTGCTTAGGGCTGACGGTACCAACTCGCTCAAGCGAGTTATTTGCAAGATCTTTAGCCGATGTGAGCTGGGTGCTAGCTTGGGCGAGCTGGGTGTCAAAAATCTTTGTGAAATGACCATTTTTCTCTTCTTTTTGGCTTTGTTTGGGATCCAACAAACAACCATCAAAACCTTCAAAATCATGGGTGAATCTTTCATATTTAAACAACAAAATTAGTAAATGTGCAATATATATATATATATATATATATATATATATATATATATATATATATATATATATATATATATATATATATATATATAAACAACTTGATTTAAGGGTAGTTTATAAGAAAACAATTACAATCAAAAGATAAGTGCTGACAATTTAATCCCAAAAATAATTGAAATTTGGCACTTATCAACTTTATTACAAAAGGAATAAACAATTTTCAAATAACCATAATTGGCAGGAGAAACAATAACAAGTATCATGCTCATACACAATTATCAATCAATACATCATACACTTAATAACTATTCATCAACTTTTCCAAAATTCCAATCAATCATGCTCAATATAATGTATGCACCTGACCTTAACTCTCAAATACAATGTGCTATCATTCATCAAGAAATAGCCTAAGCGTGTCCGAAAACCTCAGCAGCAAGTGTCGAGGTCACCTTATTGTGCACAGGCAACATCATCTCATCTCAAAGTCATTTTCAAGATCAACATCATCTCATCTCAATGACATTATCATCATCAACATCATCTCATATCAATGACAATACTAACATCAACATCATCTCATTTAAATATTATCATCAATAATAACATCACCTCATGTCACATTATCATCAATAACAACAACATTTTCATATCAATATTATTACCAATAACAACCTTATTCTTTATCAATATCATCATCAATAACAACATCACCTCATATAAACATTATCATCGATAACAACATCATCAGTAATCACATCCCACAAATACATACATATAAATTTCATGCCCGAGATTCACACTTCCGAAGCCTTCAAATAACATAAGTCTAAAACAACAACAATCCATAATATCATGAGACTGGTATTTTAGGGAAAAATTATAAATTAAAAAGAAGAACTATGGTTTACATAACAAACTCGTATGCCCATTTAAAATTTAATAAAGGAGTAAATAGAAGAAAAATATGAAATTTTGGGTAAAGTCTCCTTCATAATTAAGACTTTTCCTAAAAATTTCAATCGTTACAACAACAACAACATGTAGTTGCAATTGGCTTTGATGTTTTGATGATGATCATGATGATGTGTTGCAATTGATGCAAATGGGCTTTTCAAGATTAAAATTCAAGACAATACTTCAAGATTACAAGTCACAACATCAAGATGATCACTAGAATATTAGGAAGGGAATTCCTAATTGAATTAGCAAAGGTTTGGCCAAGTGATTTAAAATAAAAAGTGTTTTTCAAAGGTTTTACTCTCTGGTAATCGATTACCAGAGGATGTAATCGATTACCAGTGGCCAAATACGTTTTACAACAGCTATAAAAATTTGAATTCGAAATTTTGAAAGCTGTAATCGATTACACAATTTTGGTAATCGATTACCAGCAGTTAGTAAACGTTTTAATTCAAATTTTAAAAGCTGTAATCGATTACACAATTACTGTAATCGATTACCAGACAGGAATTTCAGAAAAATAATTTCAAGAGTCACAACTTTTCAAAGGCTTTACTCATGACCACCAATGGTCTATATATATGTGACTTAAACACGAAATTGCTCAGAGATTTTCAGAACAACAAAGTGTTTATCCTCTCAAAGAGCAAATTCATTTTATCCTCTTAAGAATTCCTTGGCCAACTTGATTGCAATTCATTAAGGAATTAATTGAGTGCTCAATCTGTAAAATCCATCTCTTTCTAGAGAGATTTGTTCCTCTTCTTCTTCTCATTCTCTAAGGGATTAAGAGACTGTGAGTCTCTTGTTGTAAAGAATCTCTAAACACAAAGGAAGGGTTGTCCTTGTGTGTTTAGAACTTGTAAAAGGAATTTACAAGTTAGTGGAACTCTCAAGCGGGTTGCTTGGGGACTGGACGTAGGCACAAGGGTGTGGCCGAACCAGTATAAAACTGAGTTTGCATTTTCTCTTCCCTTAATCTCCTTTATTTATTATTGCTTTATATTCATATTCAAGTTGCTTCATTTGAATTAATATTTAAGAAGTTTGTCATTAAGGGAATTCATAACTTAAGTAAAAAGTAAGATAGATTTTTAATTAGGAGAAAAGTTTGGAATATCTTAATTCAACCCCCCCCTTCTTAAGATATCTGAGGCCACTTGTCTAACAAGTGGTATCAGAGCTTCATTCTTGTACAAAGTTTAGAAGCTTCAAGAAAAAGATGGCCTCAGCAAATTCCTTATTTCCAGAAGGGAATTCTATCAATAGACCTCCAATCTTTAATGGAGAGGGTTACCACTACTGGAAAACCCGAATGCAAATTTTTATCGAGGCAATAGATCTAAATATCTGGGAAGCCATTGAAATAGGGCCTTATATACCCACCACAGTAGAAAGAGTTTCAATAGATGGTAGTTCATCAAGTGAAAGCATAACCATAGAAAAACCTAGAGATAGATGGTCTGAAGAGGATAGAAAACGAGTACAATACAACCTAAAAGCCAAAAACATAATAACATCTGCCCTAGGAATGGATGAATATTTCAGAGTTTCAAATTGCAAGAGTGCTAAGGAAATGTGGGACACTCTTCGATTAACACATGAAGGAACTACAGATGTTAAAAGATCTAGGATAAATGCACTAACTCATGAGTATGAATTATTTAGAATGAATACAAATGAAAATATTCAGAGTATGCAAAAGAGATTTACACATATAGTAAATCATCTAGCAGCCTTAGGCAAAGAATTTCAAAATGAAGATCTTATAAACAAGGTGCTAAGATGTTTAAGTAGAGAATGGCAACCCAAAGTAACGGCTATTTCTGAATCAAGAGATTTGTCTAACATGTCTCTTGCCACTTTATTTGGTAAGTTGCAGGAACACGAGATGGAACTATTGAGATTGCACCAAAATGAAGAAAATGACAAGAAAAAGAAAGGAATTGCTCTTAAAGCATCATCCTCAATTCAAGAAGAAAGTGATCAGGATAATGATGCAGATGATGATGATGATCTAAGTTTCTTTGTAAAAAGGTTCAACAAATTTCTTAAAGTAAGAGGAAATCAGAGGCGACCAAATTTTAAATCAAAGAGAAGGACAGAAAATTCATCCTCTACTCTAAAATGCTTTGAATGCAATCAACCTGGACATCTGAGGGTTGATTGTCCCATCTTCAAGAAAAAGATGGAAAAATCTGAAAAGAAAAATCATAGTGAGAAGAAACTAAAGAAAGCATACATCACATGGGATGAAAATGACTTGGAATCCTCTGATGATTCTGAAAATGAAGAGATAAATCTTTGCCTTATGGCAAAAAGTTACGAAAGTGATGAAGAGGTAACATCTTCAAACAACTTATCTATTTCTTTTGATGAATTGCAAGATGCATTTGCTGATTTACATAAAGAATCAATTAAACTTGCAAAATTAGTTTCATCATCAAAGAAAACAATTTCAAATTTAGAAAATGAAATTTCAAAATTAAACAAAGAATTAGATCTTCTTAGAAATGAAGTTTCAATCTCTAAAACAAATGAAAAAGTTAATATCTCCACTATAAATGACAAGAAAATAACAGATTCTTGTAGTTGTTGTGATAAATATGTAAAAGAAATTAAAGAGTTAAAAAATTCACTTGCAAAATTTTCATATAGTAGAAATAATTTAGATGTTATATTAAGTAAACAAAGATATGTGTCTAATAAAAATGGACTAGGGTATAAATCTGAAAAACTACAAAAGGTTCATAAAAACTTTTCCACTTCCACACAAAAATGTAATTCTAATTCTATCACTTGTTTTTACTGTGGAAGAAGAGGACATGGCATATCAACTTGCTACTTCAAGAAAAATTACAGTAATATTAAAATGATATGGGTCCCAAAAGGATCCTCAGTTAATACTAACATGCAAGGACCCAATAAAATTTGGGTACCTAAGTCAAAAACTTGATTATGCAGGTATCTTTGAGAAAGAAGTGGTACATAGATAGCGGATGCTCAAAACATATGACTGGAGATGCATCAAATTTTACACACATATCTCCAAAGAAAAGCGGGCATGTAACATATGGTGACAACAACAAAGGTAGAATTCTTGGAGTGGGTAAAATAGGTACAAATTCTTCAAACTCCATTGAAAATGTTCTACTTGTTGAAGGCCTTAAGCATAGCCTGCTTAGCGTTAGTCAACTATGTGACAAAGGCTATCTAGTATCATTTGATTCTCAGAAATGTCTTATAGAACATAAGCATGACATTAATATAAAGCATGTAGGACATAGAGTCAATAATGTTTACATGATAGACTTAAGCATAAAACAAGAAAACAATCATTGCTTTCTTAGTAAAGATGATGATCCATGGTTATGGCATAAAAGAATTGCTCACATAAACATGGATCACTTAAATAAATTAATTTCAAAAGATTTAGTAGTTGGTTTGCCCAAATTGAAATTTGAAAAAGATAAATTATGCGATGCATGTCAAAAGGGCAAACAAACAAGAGTCTCATTCAAATCTAAAAATGTTGTTTCAACCACTCGACCATTACAGTTATTGCATATGGATCTATTTGGTCCATCTAGAACCATGAGTTTTGGAGGAAATTACTATGCTTTAGTTATAGTTGATGATTTCTCTAGATATACTTGGACATTATTTATTACACATAAAAGTGATTCATTCCATGCATTTAGGAAACTTGCTAAAGTCATACAAAACAAGAAAAATCTCAAGATTGCATCCATTAGAAGTGATCATGGGGGTGAATTTGAAAATAAAGATTTTGAATTATTTTGTGATGAACATGGTATTGAACATAATTTTTCTGCACCAAGAACTCCTCAACAAAATGGAGTTGTTGAGAGGAAAAATAGGTCATTGGAAGAAATTGCAAGAACTTTATTAAATGATACTTCTCTTCCAAAGTATTTTTGGGCTGAAGCTGTCAATACTGCATGTTACATCATGAATAGAGCCTTGATAAGACCTATTTTAAAGAAAACCCCATATGAGTTATTTAACGGTAGAAAACCTAATATTTCTCATCTACATGTTTTTGGGTGCAAGTGCTTTGTACTTAATAATGGTAAAGATAATCTAGGAAAATTCGATGCAAAATCTGATGAAGGCATTTTTCTTGGATATTCTTTACAAAGCAAAGCATATAGAATATATAATAAGAGAACTATGAATATAGAGGAATCCATTCATGTTACCTTTGATGAATCTAATGCTATATTGTCAACAAAGAATATGCTAGATGACATTGCAGATTCTTTAGAACATATGAACATTCATGAACAAGATTCTAAAGGAAATGACAAAGGAAACAATGAAGATCCTCCAGAAGAAGGCAAATCCAATGATGCACTCCCAAGAGAATGGAAAACTTCAAGAGATCATCCCCTCGACAATATTATTGGTGATATCTCAAAAGGGGTAACAACTAGACATTCTCTTAAAGATTTATGCAATAATATGGCTTTTGTATCTATGATTGAACCTAAAAATATAAAAGAAGCCATAGTAGATGATAATTGGATCATTGCCATGCAAGAAGAACTAAACCAATTTGAAAGAAACAATGTATGGAAATTAGTAGAAAAACCTGAAAATTATCCTGTCATTGGAACAAAATGGGTTTTTAGAAATAAATTAGATGAACATGGGATAATTATTAGAAATAAAGCTAGATTAGTAGCAAAAGGGTATAATCAAGAAGAGGGGATAGACTATGAAGAAACATATGCTCCTGTTGCAAGATTAGAAGCCATTAGAATGCTTTTGGCATATGCATCCATAATGAACTTTAAACTTTATCAAATGGATGTTAAGAGTGCCTTTTTAAATGGCTTAATTCAAGAAGAGGTATATGTTGAACAACCCCCTGGTTTTGAAATTTCTGATAAACCAAACCATGTTTATAAATTACAAAAGGCTCTTTATGGTTTGAAACAAGCCCCTAGGGCATGGTATGAACGATTAAGTAATTTTCTTCTTGAAAAAGAATTCTCCAGAGGTAAAGTGGATACCACATTATTCATAAAGAGAAGGCATAATGATATTTTGTTGGTTCAAATATATGTTGATGATATAATTTTTGGATCCACTAATGATTCATTGTGCAAGGAGTTTTCCCTTGATATGCAAAGTGAATTTGAAATGTCAATGATGAGAGAACTAAAGTACTTTCTGGGATTACAAATCAAGCAAACTCAAGAAGTTATATTCATCAATCAATCCAAATACTGCAAGGAATTGATCAAAAGATTTGGGATGGATAGTGCAAAACACATGTCTACACCGATGAGCACTAATTGTTACTTAGATAAAGATGAATCTGGTCAGTCTATAGACATAAAACAATATCGAGGTATGATCGGATCTCTTCTTTATTTATCTGCTAGTAGACCTGATATTATGTTTAGTGTATGCATGTGTGCTAGGTTTCAATCCAACCCCAAACAATCACATCTAAGTGCAGTAAAGAGAATCATGAGATATCTATTAGGAACAATCAATTTAGGATTATGGTATCCTAAGAATTCAACATGTAACTTAATAGGATATTCTGATTCTGATTTTGCCGGATCTAAAACTGATAGAAAAAGTACAAGTGGAACTTGTCAATTTATTGGATCGGCTCTTATCTCATGGCATAGTAAGAAACAAAACAGTGTTGCTTTATCTACTGCTGAAGCGGAGTATATCTCTGCCGGTAGTTGTTGTGCACAAATTTTATGGATGAAGCAACAATTATCTGACTATGGCATCATTCTTGATCGCATACCTATTAAGTGTGATAATACTAGTGCCATAAATTTATCCAAAAACCCAGTTCAACATTCAAGAACTAAACATATAGAGATTAGACACCACTTTCTTAGAGATCATGTCTTAAAGGGAGATTGTGTATTAGAATTTGTTGATACTAAGAATCAACTTGCTGATATTTTCACTAAACCTCTCCCCAAGGAAGTGTTTTTCTCTATTAGAAGAGAATTAGGTCTCTTAGATGTAAGAGATTTAGAAAAATAGGAATTGATTGGTTGATTGATTGGTTGATTGATTGATTGATTTACTTTTTACCTTTTGATTGTAGATTATTTTGTTTGATCTTGTTTGAATTCTTGTTTTTATGATAGAATTTATGATTTCTTGTGTATATAGTAATTGAATGATTGAATTTAGTGTATTAGTAGTGAAAATTAGTCATATAGGATGTATTTGAGCATAAATATAGATATTCTCTTAGAAACTAGCCTAGGATAGGCTCTGGTAATCGATTACCATCCAGTGTAATCGATTACACATGAACAGGCAGCCTGTAATCGATTACAACATCCTGTAATCGATTACCAGAAGGCTTATTGGGTCTGTAATCGATTACCAATACCTGTAATCGATTACAATGCGTCATCTTCTATAAATACTCACGAAATCAGAACTCGTGCGCAGCCATAGCTTCCTCCGCGTTTTCCTCCATACCTAGAACTTCAAACCTTCGATTCTCACTCGATTCTTCACCAAATCACGTCCCGTAAAGCCCAATCTTCCTCTTTTTCACTCCTCTTTCACTTCCACCGATCAAAATCCAGAAAAACTTCATCAAATGGCAGAGCCATCAAAGAAGAGAAAGGGATCATCTTCCACCGCTACCACTGCTGCCCATCGCCGTCACGGCCCATCCGGAGCACCCACAGCACCTATTCCTCCTTCTTTGTCATCTCCAAGATCATCAACACTGTTTTCATCCGATGATCAACGTCTACGGTACCTTTCTCAGTTTTCTTCTAGAATAATCTTAGACCCTAAGTACCTAGACATAGAGTTCTTTAATGATGAAACGTTTGATTGCTATCAAGTGTTTCAAAATTCTGGTCTTGTTGATTTCATGTCATTTAAATTGCCATATTATCCTGAACTTGTAAAGGTCTTCTACTGCAATTTGAAAATTCAGGATGGTATTATTATGTCTGAGGTGCATGGTACTTCTATGGTCATGGATCAATCACTTTTCTTTTCTTTGACTCATTTACCCAGTCAAGGTGCACCTTTTGAGGGCACCATTGTTGATGACTGGAAATTCGATTATTCGAGTCATGATGCTCGTCGCATGGTCTGCAATGATCAAGCTGACATGACCGGTAGATTGTTGGCCGGGTCATTAACTTTTGATAATCGCATCATGCATTATATCATTGTTAGAATTTTGCTTCCTCGGTCTTCAAATTTAGCACAAGCCTCTGAGGAGGATTTGATTCTTATGTGGGCTTTTCTAACCGGTCGTCAGATCGACTGGGCCCATTTGGTTCGGTACCGAATGCATAAGGCATTACGGGCCAATGCACCTCTTCCTTATCCACACTTGATTACTCTGTTTTTGCGTCATTTTCAAATTCCGCTTGATGATGAACCCTTTGTTCAAGTCAAGCGTTCCTTTGCAATTGGTGCTGGAGCAGTGACCTCCTTTGGGTATCGTAAAGATCGGAATGGACAATGGCTGAAGAAGGATGCACTCCCTCCTCAAGATGAACGTACTCCTTCACCTCCTCCTCAACGTGAAGATTCCGCACTCATGAATGAAGTCCTCTCCGAATTACGGGGTCTTCGTTCGTATATTGGTGACCGCTTTGACTCGTTAGATTCACGCTTTGCCGGTATGGACATTCGTCTTACACACCTTGAAGAGGATGTCGGATACATTCGTCAGAGTTTCGATCTTCCACCACCTCCTCCGTCTTCTTAGATTTTAGATTCTGCTTATTTATCTTTTATAAGCCGTGTATTTTGGTTTTTAGTTTCTTAGAATTTACATTATTATGCTAAGTATTTTGCTTATTTATCTTGTGTTTTTAAATTTCAGTCTTGGATATTTTGTGGTTGTTGACATTTTATGTTATTTGAATTCTGGTTTGATTATTTTATTGATTATGAGTTTGGCTTATTGTATTTAATACTCTGATACTTATATCTTGCTACTCCATTGTTATAACTGTGTTGATTTCCGAGTTCTTTGGCTTTTTGATGTTGCCAAAGGGGGAGAAAAAGGTTGTAGCAAAAGCTTAAGAAAAAGCTTAACAAACTTAGAAATCAAGTGATCATGTATTCCGAAATATAGGGGGAGAAAACGGATGCACATTTTATCTATATACAATTGTTTGTTGCTTGCTTGAATCTTGATTTCAGGTATTGTATTGTCATCATCAAAAAGGGGGAGATTGTAGTTGCAATTGGCTTTGATGTTTTGATGATGATCATGATGATGTGTTGCAATTGATGCAAATGGGCTTTTCAAGATTAAAATTCAAGACAATACTTCAAGATTACAAGTCACAACATCAAGATGATCACTAGAATATTAGGAAGGGAATTCCTAATTGAATTAGCAAAGGTTTGGCCAAGTGATTTAAAATAAAAAGTGTTTTTCAAAGGTTTTACTCTCTGGTAATCGATTACCAGAGGATGTAATCGATTACCAGTGGCCAAATACGTTTTACAACAGCTATAAAAATTTGAATTCGAAATTTTGAAAGCTGTAATCGATTACACAATTTTGGTAATCGATTACCAGCAGTTAGTAAACGTTTTAATTCAAATTTTAAAAGCTGTAATCGATTACACAATTACTGTAATCGATTACCAGACAGGAATTTCAGAAAAATAATTTCAAGAGTCACAACTTTTCAAAGGCTTTACTCATGACCACCAATGGTCTATATATATGTGACTTAAACACGAAATTGCTCAGAGATTTTCAGAACAACAAAGTGTTTATCCTCTCAAAGAGCAAATTCATTTTATCCTCTTAAGAATTCCTTGGCCAACTTGATTGCAATTCATTAAGGAATTAATTGAGTGCTCAATCTGTAAAATCCATCTCTTTCTAGATAGATTTGTTCCTCTTCTTCTTCTCATTCTCTAAGGGATTAAGAGACTGTGAGTCTCTTGTTGTAAAGAATCTCTAAACACAAAGGAAGGGTTGTCCTTGTGTGTTTAGAACTTGTAAAAGGAATTTACAAGTTAGTGGAACTCTCAAGCGGGTTGCTTGGGGACTGGACGTAGGCACAAGGGTGTGGCCGAACCAGTATAAAACTGAGTTTGCATTTTCTCTTCCCTTAATCTCCTTTATTTATTATTGCTTTATATTCATATTCAAGTTGCTTCATTTGAATTAATATTTAAGAAGTTTGTCATTAAGGGAATTCATAACTTAAGTAAAAAGTAAGATAGATTTTTAATTAGGAGAAAAGTTTGGAATATCTTAATTCAACCCCCCCTTCTTAAGATATCTGAGGCCACTTGTCTAACACAACATTCATCAATAACAAATATATCACATCCCATTAGTCGAAAATACAATTTTTCTTGAAAACCAACATGCAACAGGGACAACCATGCATCCCACAGTTGGGTTCCCTAACCCCAGCTACAGTATCAAAGTGGTAAATCAAAATAAACTCCACTCGCCTATCGTGAGCTTTCCATCAACTCCTCTCTAAGTCGCTCGGAGACCTCTCTCGTTCACATTCGTTGATCCAAACACATAGTTCTACCAAATCGAAGACAATTTAGCATAAATTTCAAAAACAAGGTTAATAATAACATTCAAGGTCAAATACCCTGTCAAAATTAAAAGTTTTTCAAAGGAAGTGTAAAACATCCTATTACAATACCGAAAACACAAGAGATACTAAGAGAAGCTCAAACTCACTAGAAGAAATGCATAGAAGTCAATACTATCTCAGAGAAACTACAAAAGAAATGATTGAGAGCTTGTTTCTATACCAAATCCTTGAGGTGGATTCTAAGGATTCCACTCTAATTTAGACGTTCCTCTTTGTGTGTTTGTTCGATGGCAAGCAACGACAACTCATGGTAGCCACTGGTGGTCGTGGAGGGTGGAGGAGGAGTTTCTAGGACTGTTTGGGTGGAGTTTTTTAGAAAGGGAGATGTCAAATCGTGTTTTTCATGCTATAGAATGTATATATCATTTGCAAATCTTGCTTATCGAACTTTTCTCATTAACAAGGAATCCACTTTTGGTCATAAGCGCATGCTTTCGTGTTGAGCACAACATTTCGCGCTGAGCACAATTCCTCTCAAGTTGGAATTGCACTTAGCATGCTTCTCATGCTTAGTGAGATGTCAAAAAATGTTATTTTGTGAATCCCAACGATCAAACCATGGGGACTTGGTTTATGAACCTTCAGTCTAAATTTGAAGGCAATCTAATGATTAACGAGTCTAAGATTATGGTTTTATTGGAACAGGTTTAGGTAAAACTTGATATCTCATAATTTCAACCTAAGTCAATAAAACATCCACATCAAGCAAATAACACATGGCTAATTCACACAATATCTCAACTCTTCCAAATCAATTACATAATCAAATAACATGAGAAACACATTAAACATCGATTTACAGTTAACGAAATTCCATGGCGTTATAGTCTACATACTTAGTCTGCCATTTCAAAAGATGAATTGAACTCCATCCTGGTCACAATTATACAGAAGCTGGAAATTGGGGGCACTATATAAAAAAACACTGATAAAAGTAATAGATTGTTCAAATAGTTTGGTCTACTACTCCACCTTCTTCCATCTTGCATTCAACAATTCTGCTGCATATTATTATTATTATTAACATGTGTCTTTGTAGTTTCCCTAGAGCAACAATGAAAACAATATTATAAGTGGCTAAATTTTAGGAAGAGAAAAGATTAATTGCCTGTTCATTTTTGTACTCCAGGCTTGCCCCTGAATCCATAAGAATGAAAACTATATCAATTTGATTGAAGAGTACACCCTACGGATAAAATTAAAAGAGTTAACCAACATGTGATTAAGAAAAGAGGATTATGTTCCTGCACGCACAATCATGAGTGAGAAAGGTACCAAATGTTATAAAGATAGTCCTTGCTTGTTCCTATAATTTTCATCCATGCATAATACCTTCCAAAAAAAGAAAAAAAAAACTATAAAGGTGTGCGTCTAATTTGAAAGGGACAAACCTCATTAAAAAGTTTCTTAATAGCTGCAATGTCACCATTTTTTATTGCTTCTCTTAAACCCTGAAAGGTCACAATAGATTCAACATATATGATTTCGTAAAATTGTTTAATTTATTTCTACCTATGATATTTGTATTAATAAAAGTATTAATTTGTCCCTATTTTCTATTAGATTGGTGGGGGAAGTGTAAAATATTATATACGTTATATACAACAAAAGATTTTGGAGATTGTTGGCATCTCGGTGGAGTAGGTTAATGGACCATTAATCTAAAACAATGACTATGTCACCATTCCTATGCTTAGTTATCTTTTCATTTATTGTGCATTTTGTATATTTATAAAATGCTTCAATAGTGTCAGACAAATTTAAACTAGAATTATGTATGGTTATTGTTTTCCTGTGTTCCATTACTTTTTCTGGATTCTTACCATCCATAATGTTTCTGAATTAATGGATGAAAAATCTAACTAGTTTTATTATTAATTAAGATACTATTTTGATAATTAAAAGGGGTATAGATCCTAATGGAAATAAATTTTAAGAGATCTAAAACTAAATGGCTAAAGGGTAGGAAAATCATCTTGTAAAGCCTATTAAAATTTTAGAAATGCTTTCCAAAATGATACAGATCTTAACGGAAAGAAAAACTAAATAGAATTATTTTCCTTTGAGATGCTCTGATTTAGTTTTAAAGGTTATGTGTGGACTTTCACTGATGCAATGAATTTCCTTGTATATGACTCTGTTTTATTTTGTGATTATTATCTTTACACAAAATGCAGTTTTGACTTTTGTTTCTTTGATGATTTGTGACACATTTGATATTTATTAGTTCTATTTTTGAAATAGGGACTAAATGTGTATATGTGGTATCATAGAAGACATTTTACCATTATTATATAGTGAACTTTATTATAGCCCTTAGCAAATGCTATATTTGAACTTGTAGAAGAAAGCTTCATGTTTTTTTCCCCAGACTAATATTGTACATGATGGCCGAATGATATGATTTGAAAAGGCATAGGCATGTCCTCTTCTTTATTTATTGGTTTAGTACAAGAGTAGGTTTATTATAGCCCTAGACTTTTTGAGAATTTTCAATTAGGTCCCTAAAATAAAATAAATTGTAATTAGGTCTTTCATATTCATCAATTTTTGTAAGTGAGTTCTTAGAGTTGGTTTATAGATGCTTGATAGTTCTACTAACTCTAGGGACCCAATTGCAAAAATAATATTAGTTATGTCAAAACCAATGTATTGTGTTATACAACATCGATTTTGGGGACAACCACTGTTGTACTATGGATTTTAATTAATATCAATTTTATAACCAATGTAAAGAATGACCTACTTTTAACAATAGTTGTTTCAACATCGGTTCAAAACTGATGTGAATGTCCTCTAGAAGAGATGTTAATGGCCTTTTTTCTAGTAGTGTGTGGTGGTTTTTCACTTTTTTAAGCTAGTGGATGTCAAGTATATTATTGCTATTGTTTAATTAATCTTTTTCTTAACGGTTACATTTGAATGATGTTTTCATGTTTGAGCTGTTTAGCTCTACCAATTTCATTAATGATTTTTCTTATAAATTATAGTAATAATATTATGCATTTGTTTGTTTAGTTTTTTACCATTTCAGTTTTTTAATTGAAAATTCCAATGCATTTAATGGTATTATTAATTCTTTTCAAGAAAATTAAATATATTATTGCATTTAATGTGTGCCTTAAATGACCTTAATTAATGACTACTATTGATAGCACAAATTCAACTTTAAGTTTTATATTTTTCATTGATTACATTAAATAGGAGAGATTATTTTAGTAATATTTATTGTGAAAGAGATAAGAATGAGATTTAAATATAATTTTATTGTTTATCAATATTTGGTTAGTTTGAGTGGAACAAAACTCATACATCTATAGTAAGATATTAGTTTGACTCTTGTCAATGAAAAAAAAATGTGATTAAGAGAAAAGACTCCTTAAAGGTTGACTATCATATTTTTATAAAAAATAGTAACTCGCAAAGCCGGTAAATATTTGACACGTATAACATAGCAAATACATGTTCCAATACTAGAAAATCGTTAATTAGTGAGGGATATTTTTCGTCTCAAATCCTTCGCTATTTAACAAGGGAATGGCGATGGATACATGACTTTTGCACATGTGTCGCTAATTAGCAAGAAATAGCATAGGTGGCAATTAGTTGTCATTGTTCGCTCGCTATACGGATAAATAACATAGCTAGGAAATACATCCCTCAGAAATCCCTTGCTACAGTCTTATAAACTCAAAATTTCAAATTAGTGAATGCTCTTTTCTGTTAAATCAAAGGCAACTATAACATTCATTGATCCTTTGCAACAAGCCAACCATTGAATAGAATTGTTGAAGAGGCACCCGATTTGGTTATCACTAAGACTAGAGCATTCATAACCGTAATAGGAAGCCAAAACTACAAATTAGTAATCTAATTGAGAAAAAGGCCACTTGGATTTCCCAATTACCTTCAAAACTAAATCAGTCATAGGAAGCCAAAACTACAAATTAGTAATCTATTACTAGGTCATACCCAAAACCCCAAAGAAATGTGGAAAACACAAAATATATTTTACGGGATGATGCAATGGATGACCAATCTATAGACTTATGTGTAACATCCCGATTTTTTGTACCTTACAAAGTTTCTAGTAAAAATAGCAAACCTTTGAGCGGTAGACTATAGCATTTTAAGCAGTGAAATAATTGTTTTGTGTATGCATAACATCCTTTAATGGATAAGGGCTCTATAATTTTAATTATAAGCTTAAGAATATGTGTTTTAGGCTTAAAAAGCCTTGGTCAAACATCTAGTCAACCAAAGTCAAACCAATCAAAGTAAGAATATCATCATTAACGACATTTTGGTAATCATGCGATTTTTAGGCTAAAAATTATTTTGAGCCTTAAAAAAATTAGTTTATTTATAATTGAGAATTGCCATGTTCTTAGTTCAAGGAAATATTTTATTATCCATTAAGAATTAATTTATTGAGTGTTATTAGTGTTTTAATCATAGAAAATTCATTTTTAGCTAGATTTGAGTGATTCCAAAGGTATTGAACTAATAAAATTAATTGGGTCAAGATGGTTTATGTATTTTGTAAAATTAATTAAATTAGGATGGTTTAGATATGCTCATTTTTTTTTAAATTGCATTGTGAGAATGACTAAAGAACCCCTAGACCTAATTTGGAGCCTCCTATATAAACTAAAGTAGACCCCCTCACCCTAGATGTTGTGGTCTTGTTTGAGGAGAGAGAAAGGGAGGCGCTAGGGTGCTTGTTTTAGAGAGAGAGAGAGGGAGGTAAGTTCTCTCCCATTTCTCTTGGGATTTTAAAACTTCACTCCTCCTTTTTTCCCCTCTGATGTCTTCCTTTCTCTTTACATTTTTTTATATGTGGTAGAACCTTGAAAGAGCTACATTTGGGCTATTCATTTTCTCATTTTGAG
The DNA here is from genome assembly GCF_004193775.1 of Glycine soja. NCBI lineage: Eukaryota > Viridiplantae > Streptophyta > Magnoliopsida > Fabales > Fabaceae > Glycine > Glycine soja. Next base: position 19,815,636 of record NC_041015.1, read on the forward strand.
CACTTTGAACTATTGGAACAAGGTAAGGGGGATTTTTCTAAACCCTTGGCGTCTATATGTGATTGGAATGAATAGAGCTTTAATTTTGATGTTGTGAAATTTTTGCGTTATTTTCGTATATGCCTTTGTTTGTGCAACTGAGAATGATGTGATTTTTTTTCCTCTTTGGATGCCAAAATTGGATTTCTTGACCCCAAAAACCTAGAAAAGCATATAAGATTTGTCAAATTTGAATTTGGGTAGCAAATGTTATGTTAAAATCAAGTTTTAAATCCTTTTCGGGTGATTCTGCAATAGTTGCGGGAAAAATGAATTTAGAACTGAAATTAGAAATTTTTTACTATAAAAATGGTTTTAGCATGTTTGAAAACATATGGTAACATGTAGACTTTTCAAAAGTTGGATTCCAATATCAATGAGAAAAATTGCTTCTAAGTTGTACTTCTATTATGAGATTGTTATTTTTTAGACTAAGAATGTGTTTTGAAAAATAGCTTGAGGAGGGAAAGTGTATGAGGAAATTGATACGAGGGTGTGTGTAATGTGACTTAAATGCATTTGTGTAGAATAATGTAAATAAAGCTATAATTTGTAAGTGTGTTTAATGCTTCTAAAATAGGTTCAAGAATCATGAGATGAGTATATGTTCATGGTTTCACTATGTGATCTAGAATGTGAATCAGTGAGTGATAAGATATTTATGATGAGATATTGTATAAAAAGAAATTTATTATTAAAAAATTAAATAAGTAATTAATAATTTATGCCCTTACTAATTAACATATGACTGACTGTGATTATCTAATATTAATTTTTTCCCCGATATTGAAGTCAAGTCAACAAAAATATATAATTTATACCTCCTATTAATTACAATAGAAGTGAAAATCCATAATAAATTTTGCCCATTAAATTGAGAATCAACCAAAATTGGAGTAACCATTAGATATGCATTGTGTAACACTCCGATATTTTTTTCCTATATCATATAAATATATGCAATATTTCATAAAATGTTTTGAATAATTAAACAAATAAACATTATTGTGGGTTATTACTGTGGGAAAATAAAATTAATTTGTAGATGTTAAAGATCTAGAAATAATAAAAAAAAAGAGTTTTTATGAGCATGTTTAGTATATGCATTTGGGCGTTATTGTGTTAGTGGGATTTTCCTTTCAAGATCCACTAACATAAGCTTAACCCTTAAACAAAGAGATAAACAGTCTCATTCCTTCCTAAGCAAACCCTATCCTTTGTGTTAGGGGTTGTCTCTTTTTGTCCCATTTGGGGATTTTGATTAATTATTTCAACTATATATATTTTGTTTGTTAATGTTACGGACCCTTTTTCTAATTTCTGTAATAGGGCTACCCATTGTGTGTATTGTGAATGTTATATGTTGAAATTGAATATTCTGCCAAAGGCATATAACTATTACAATTAGTAAACTTAAATTTTGAAAATCAACCAAAACTTTAGTACTAATTAGATATGCATTGTATCCACATCTCACATGAGAAGTACATTTTTTTTCTTTTTCTTTGTTTATAATAATGACAATGTTCTCCACCTTGGCATCTCGCTCACAGTCATATTTTTCATCTTTTTCAGAACTTTTAATCTCTTTCACGTGTCAGAGGAAAAAAAATTCGACCTAACCAATTAAGATGGATCTGTTGAGTAGACTTTCTGATGACTTTCTAAAACAAATAAAGGTAAGTGATTTTAAGTGTTCCCCTCAAATATCATCTAGTACTTTATATTCATTCTTTTTATTTTTGAAAATGGTCCATAATTCTCACTTAATACTCTCTATATAGTCCTTGAATTTTACTTTAATAAAGTTCTTAACAATTTAATTATTTATAACTGATACCAGGAGGTCATTCGTAAAGCCTCAGAAAATCTCCAGCATGGTGAGAACACAACCATGCTACCTATAGTCCCCAACAAAAGAGGGAGAAAGACGAGTACTAAGCTTGTTTTTGAAGTAGGCTTTTCCTTTGAACCTCCAAAATTTTGTAAAGATGAAAACATTGACTTAGACAAAGTAAGTTACTTGCTACTTATTCGTCCAAAACCCATTTAATTGTTTTTTACTTTATCTTTGTGTTTTCTTGCATGTATGATCCATGAACCAGAATAATTGAACCAATGATCTATGGTTGAATAAATTGTTCACCAAATAGATATATCCTTGCAATTTTCTACAGGAATTGTTGAATCTATACGAGGAGGGAGCAAGCAGAGGGAATCATGTTCCCAGATTTTCAATGAAAGGAAGACTAGAAAATTGGCTGTTGGAAAAAAGGGAACGCTGCACAAGTACAACTACAAGTACAAAGGAGGAGAGAAAAACGCAATATACTGTAAGATTAAACTATAAATAATTTAAATGTAAAATAAGATTATATATTTTTAATGATTTTCTTATTCCATCATTATAGTCCACATCTTAACATCATGCTTGGTATTAAGTTAAAGTTGCAGTCGCATTGGTTGAGAGCTTCAAAAACCTAGATACAATGAGAAATTGTAGACAAATACAAATGATATGATCACATATTATGTTGATGATATTATTACTGGCATGTACAAAAACCTTATTACACTTATAGAGCGCTATTTGAAACCATAATATAGATATGTTGTTATGATGATGAAACTAATGGAGTAACTAGTTTGTCTCTAATGGCTTATTCTGAATATACACATATATATCCAATAAATTATGTTAGCATACATTGACAACTAACAAATAAAACTGTTTTTGCAGTACTATCATCACTTGAGTTCAAATCTGAAATTCCGGTCTCAGCCAGAATTAATACATTTTTTGCTTCATGGAGGTCTTCCTCACAAACAACATCGAAAGCAAGCAAAACATGGAAACAAAAAACGAAACCGTGGTTGCAAGAAAAGAAAGCTGGCTGAGTAAGACGATTGAGAATGAGGATATGATTGAAGATCACCTGAATAAATTACTATAGTTAACGTTTAACAAAATAGTTTGTTTATGTGTGAACGAGACATGTTTTTGTGAGTATAGTTTTTTATTTTCTTAGCAATTGTCAAGATGCGACAACTGTTGTTTTCAAGTAGTGCTTATGTAATTGGTTATAGGCGGATAGTAGATACTTTACAATTTGGGACTATTTTGAAGGAGTTGCATTTATTGTCTGTTGTAATGACTTATCATTTCCATTAACGAAATTGATCATGTCAGTTCAAAGGAAATCTCTTTAAATGAACAAAATAATAATATTAATAAAATTAATTAGGTTGGAGGGGGAGGGGGGTGGGGATGACAACATAATTAAAGAATGCAATTTTTAAAAGTCTAGCAATAGATTCCTTGCAAGACGACGTTTCATCACCTAGTATGGATTGAAATAATTCGTCTAGAAAGAAGTATATTTCACTTTTCTACATATACAAGGTTATATTAATTTACAATCATCAGCAGTAACTAACATACATAACCCATATTAGAGGGTAACGTCCCATTTACTGAACTATAGCCAACTATTCAAAATTATATTTACAATTTGCCGAATTATTAAACTGAATTGTCTAATAGTTCAGGCGAATTAAATCAATTTATTTTAGAAGTGGGTGGAACTGAATTGCTCTCTAAGTTAGTCCAAACTATTTTTAAGGGTCATTTTATTTTGAAAAAATAACTTTTTTTTATACTTTTAAGAATGATTTGACAGTATATTATTGAGTATAAAAATAAAAAAAAATACTTATATATGATCTCATTCCTTATTTATATTATATTTAAATAAAAATCAATTGGATAATTAATATAGTAAATAAATAAATTATATATATATATATATATTGATTAAAATCCTTTGTGAGAAGTTAGAAAGGTAGTCGTTATTAACGTCTTCTTATGTATTCATATGTATTCATGATTACAATGTACTCATAACATTGAATAGAGACCACACATGATAGTACCATGAAAATAGGATTAATTTAACAATAATGAGATGGGTAAGGAGAACATTTGAAAAACCAAATAACAATTGTTTTCAATTCCCTATCGTTATTCCAAATTTCCATTGCAACAAAATTTAGAGTTCACTTGATTTCTTAAGTTGTAAATCTTATAAGTGAGGGTTTTTATTTTTCTATACCCCCATATATTTTTTATGGGAATATACCCCCGTATATTTAAATTACATATTTGGTGTCAAAATTCTAAATTAATAATCTTCTTTGTCATGATTCTACTTGCATCACCATTACTCTTTCTATGGTATGGCAGAAGCTCGGCCTATACTCGGGTCATGGTGGCCCTTAACTCCCCATAACACTTGGAGTAGTTAGTCAACATGGCCCCTTGAAAAGCGCACTACTAAAAAAAAAGCTTCTACATCGCCCTATTAACATTGGTTATAGCAAAAACCGATGTTAACGAAAGTGCGGTGACATTTTTGTAATTAAATAGAGTTACTTAACATCGGTTTTAGCATAACCGATGTAAACTAATTGATGTTAACATCGGTTTTTTAAATAACCGATGTTAACATGATGTTAAGATGAATATGGTAACATCGGTTTGGGCAAAACCGATGTTAACTTCATAGAGTTAACATCGGTTTTGAGGGAGCCGATGTTAAGGAGTTGATTTTAACATCGGTTTGTTAAAAAACCGATGTAATGTATTTGATATTAACATCGGTTTTTACAAAACCGATGTTAACTACATTCAGTTAACATCGGTTATCCATAAAAAATCGATGTTGTTGTCTTTATAAGTTAAAAAAAATAGAGATTTCAGAAGCCACGCGCGCTCGAAAACCTTACCCTACCTCTTCTCTTTGTCATCCTCCTGCCTGAAATCACTGTTCTCTTTCTCCTCCCGCCTGAAATCTGCCGAAAACCACTCTGTCGACACCCACATTGTCATTGGTCGAACTCACAGAACCCCCTACACTGCCGGAAAACCCACATTGTCCTCGCTGGAACCCACAGAACTCCCTACACTGCCGAAAAACCCATATTGTCGTCGCTCGAACCCCACAGAACCCACATTGTCCTGGCTCAAAGAAAACCCTAGATACATTGTTGCTACTAGGGTGCTGAAATAGTCGTCGGTGCTCAAAGGTCAAAGCTTTCTCCGCGAGGTACGTAGGTCAAATTGGTGTATGCTAAGTTTCGTTGTTTGCGATTGAGAGTGGCATCGGATAATAAAGAAAAGGTTTTTGTTTGTGATTGTACAGGCTCCACTGACGTGCGTGTGTTGCTGGGTTCTCTTGATCAAGGTAACACTAACTTCTATACTTCATTTGACCTATTTTATTTTTTCTGGGTAGTAATAAGTAATGTTGCATGATTTTTAGTAAGGTGTTATTCTGTTTGCACTATAACATAGAATCAACCATGATTTCTGTAGATGGATCCACAGGGTTGTTGAAATTGCCTGCAATTGGTTTAACATTTTACTGTCCAACAGAGGGGGCTTCACTATTGTTGTTTTAACATATTTTTTGTTTCTTGAGCAAGTAATGCTTAAGTATAGATAATGTTTTTACCCAACTGGATTTAAGGAACTGGGTTGCTTGCTCTCTTTTCTATTTTATTCGCTTAATTGTTGAATGCTTCCAGACTGTTTATAAACTATTCACTTGCCTCGTATTGGCAGTTTCTAAAAGTTCTCATATCCTGTTATTGCAAATTATGCTTGTAACTGTTGATATTAAAATAGGTTATTGCATTTAGTTATTTTACGATGTGGGATTAAAATAGGTAACTGTTGATAACTGTTTTGGACTATAAAAATAGGTAACTGTTGATATTAAAAACAGTTACCTATTCAAAGTAACTGGGTTCGTCAGTTCTCATATTCTTGTATTGCATTTAGTTATTATGCTTGTAACTGTTTTACAATAACATATCCTGAAGTGAACTGCTTATCTAAAAATGATGAAGGGTTTTAGCCTTTATAATGTTAGGATTTTCCACCCAGGTGTCACGAATCTGCAACCCCCTCAAAGCATTTCTCCTCCTCCTCAAATTAATAACTCTATGAAAATAGGATGTGTTGCTGTCCCCTTCTTTGATCCATCTGCATCTTGATTTCTGCTTATGTTGTTTTTATTCAATAATCTATTGCCATTTGCCTGTTATATCTGGCTATAGAAAATAAATCTTGGGTTATTAGATGAGGGTTATTCTGGGAGGGTGAGACATGATAAATTATACTAGGCTCTTGCAATAATTTACTTCTATGCTGCTACTACCAATTAGATTGTTTAAATGGATGTGTGGCTTGATATTGTATTAACTGACCTTTATGTTATATAGATCTTGAGGCTTGCTAGGGATCTTGGAGATTTTCTACTTGTTGGAATACACACAGATCAGACAGTCAGGTTGGCAACCTTTATATCTCTGCCTCCCCACTGTATTTACTTTTTAATTTTTTTTTGTACTTATTATCAGTGTTATCAATGGTGAATAGTGGCAACCCAAAAATCCACCATGGAATTAAGCCGTATGGCATTGTGGCAAAAGTAACATAAGTAAACTATTTTTTTAACATATCAAACTTTTTAAAAGTAGAACACATTCTCGAACTTAAATGAAATCAAAAGGTTAAAAAGGAAAGACCAATAGAAAACATAATATAAATGGAATCATGAGCTATATAAGCAAGCTGGAAAAAAAACCTGGACAAGGAAACATTTCAAACATAATATGCTGAGTTGCAGTCCCCTTCTTTTAACCACTTTGCTCTAGATTTCTGTCTTAAAAGGGATTCATAGGCATTTGAGACCTCCCACAATTGTTGCTATAAATCTCTCTTAGCCTTGATGTCTTCCTCGGATAGGCTTGTATTGGATGCTAGATCTTTCACTTCATTTAGCTTCTGTTGGATTTTATGAATTCCTTTATCATTAATGAACCCATAATCTTTACTCCATTGCCTTATGACATCTTTTACGTACATCAGCTTGTTTTTGAGAACAAAACCCCCCCAACCCCCCTGCTGAGCACTACTCCAAGTCTCCCTCACCAATTTTTGATACCCTTTTTGATGAATCCACTAATCAGCTACCCTAAATGGCTTAGGACCCCAATCCACCGGCTTAGTTTGCAAGATGGTTGGGCAATGATCAGAAAAGTTGTGTGGTAGGACATGTTGACAGCTATCAGGCCAAGTAGATAGCCACTGGTCTAAAACCAGGAATCTATCAAGCCTACTCTTCACACTACCATTGGGCCTGATCCATGTAAAGCTACTACCAGCACTCTTAACTGGTTTGTTTGTTAGGGTTTATTTGTCTGTTTTCCTTTCATGGGGTTTGTTTGTTTGTTTTCGAAGAATTTTTCTTAAGTGGTTCTTCCTATGGTCATCATGGCTTGAATAGTCAGCTTGTGCTGAAAGTCATGTGAATTGTGCAGTGTGCAAATGAAACAACTACTAGTACTATTGTAGACAAGTTTTCCTTCTCCATTACTCACGGAAAAAGCTAAACCCATTATCATTATGGTTCTTCTCTATTTGAATACTGGACAACCCTCATATTGTTGATAAAAGGCTTTAAATACACTGTGGCTAATTTTTGTATGGTTTTTTTTAGGGTTATCATTTACTACTGCTAATTGGCGTTGCTGTGGAAGCGCTTTGATTATATCTTTGAAGCCTCGAACTCAGGTATTTTTATGTTTGATTCGAAAACTAATTTGAAATTGTTGTTGTATGCATTACTGGTATATTTGTAACTTATGCTATGCCTGTCTACATGACCTTTCTTTCATTGGATTGATATGTTCATGCCTTCTGTATATATATGTTGTGACTGCCACTACCCTTCTCTCTGTCTTCTATTATGTTTTTTTTTATCAGCAAAATTATAATTTGTATTAATAACTGTGAGTACCAAAGGTACTAAATATACAAGGTAGAAACCAACAGACTAGCAGAACCATAGGTCCTACGAATCAGGTGCCAATCTAAATAGAATACAATAACCCTGCACTGCTACCCTAATCAAAAAATGTTGTTGATAAATTACTAGACCAATAGTTGTAGGGCTGGGCAAAGCCTTTCTCCAGCTGTCTTCTCCGCAAATTCCCTTTAGTTGGGATTCTATCTTTGATCAATCGGCAAGCAAATGTTTTTTTTTTATCAGCAAAGATAAATATATTATATTGAAATAAAGTACCAGAGGTACTAATTACAAAGGTATGGACTATTATATGTAGTACATAAGTAGTCTAATAGGTCTACTTGTGTAGTGTACAAGTATTTCTGAAACTATGTGCACTCCCTCTACAAAAACAAAAAGCCTTGTCTAATATTACTTGACCACTGATTATAGTGGACTGTGAAGTCCTTCTCAAATTGTCTAAGCCAAGTCCAAATTATAAAGATAGCATCTTCAAAAAGCTGATTAGTATCAAATTCTGCATTTGCAAACAAAATTCTGTTTCTGAGCTTCCATATAGACCATGTTACTGCCAGCCACCAATACCTCCATCGCTTTGCCCTTAATCCTTCGATCTGGTTAGAAATGTGCTGCATGAAATGCTGTTTCGGGCTGAAGGGGAAAGCGCCTTTGATATTCATCTATGACATCGATTCCCACCAAATTGGTTGGATTTTGATGCAATGAATAAATAGGTGAGATTCATCTTCCATAGCTCCACTGCAGAAAGGGCAAAGCATATTGTTGATCTGTATGTTCCTTTTTCGCAGATTCTCCTTTGTAGGCAGTCTGCCCCTGCATAATCTCCAAGCGAATACCGCAATTTTGCTAGGTATCTTTGTCTTCCATAGTCCCATACTCCAATCCTCCTTCTGGCCACCAGCAATTTCCTCCCATATCAGATTGTAGGCGCTGCGAGTTGTGTAAATCCCTGATGAATATCCTATCCACTCCCAAATGTCAATTTGCTGTTGCTGTATGCTTTGTCCTTGTACCTCCCAAAGGAAACTGATGGCAGTATCAATTTCATTGTCAAAAAGCAGTCTTCTCCATGAAAAATTCCATTCCCAGCCCGTGTCATTTTGAGTTCCCATCTGCCTAATGGTGTGATTCTGCTGGGAGGATATAATAAACAGCCCAGGGTACCTTTCTGCTAGTGACTCCTCTTGATTAATCCACTTATCTGTCTAGAATCTAACTTTCTCTCTATCCCTCACCTTCCACCTCATGTTATTTTGAATAACCAGTCCCTGTTGAGATTGATTGAAAGCTTTTTTTAAATCCCTCCACCAAACAGATTGTTTTGTTGAATTTCCTGTTTCTTCAAGGTTCCTCCATCCACCATATTTGGAATTCAAAACTCTGGTCCACAGCTCACCATTTTGTTGCATTAATAGCCCCTATAGGTATGCCAAGATACACAAAAGGAAGAGTTAAGCAGCTGCAGTTCAAGTACTTTGCTGCATCATGCTTCCATTGATTAGAAATCCTGAAAGCTCCGAATCTACTCTTAGCAAAATTGATTTTCAGACCCGATAGTTCAGCTTCAGATTCAAGCTTGTTAAGCTCAGCTTCTAACTTCTGGACCCTTTTAACTGTGCATCGCTTTGTGTGCATCTTCAACACACACACACACACATACACAACCACACCCCCCCCACACACACACAGAGAAACACATACACACACACAGAAACACACACACACACACACATACACAGAAACACACACACACACACACTGACAGAAACACACACACAGAAACACACATACACAGACACACACAGACACACACATAGACACACACACACACAGAAACACACACACACACACACGCACACACACACACACACACACACACACACACACACACACACACAAAAACACACACACACACACTGACAAAAACACACACACAAACACAGAAACACACACACACACAGAAACACAGACACACACACACACACACGGACAGAAACACACACACATACACAGACACACACACACACACACACACAGAAACACACACACACACACACACACACATAAACACACACACACACACACACACACACACACACACAGAAACACACACACACACACACACACACAGACACACACACCCACACACACACAGAAACACACACACCCACACACACACACACACACAGAAACACACACACAAAAACTCACACACACACACACACACACACACACAGAAACACACACACACACCACACACACAGAAACACAGACACACACACACACACACACACACACACACACACACACACACACACACATACACAGCCTCACACCCACACACAGAAACACACACACACACATTGAAACACACACAAACACATACACACACACACACACACACACACACAGAAACACACACACACCTACTTGTCTCTACACTCAACAATTTTCTGCCTACTCTCCACACTTTTCTCAATATTAGAGCTCACAAAGGAATTGCCTTTGGATGGCACAGACCCTCATGATACACACAGACACACGTATGCCCAACTACAATAATAAAGCATAAGCACTCTTGAAACCCAGCATTTGAAATTAGTTACATAAACAACTACTGATGTCTATATTTGTCTGTAATTGAATTTTACCTTTTGTATGTTCTTGTATGTGATCAGTGTAATTTGCTATATAAACAACTGTTGTTCATGGTGAGTAAACCTTAGATTCCCGTTTGAGACTGAATGCAATGACTCTTGCGGACAGTTTGCATTAGCCATTGTATTTAGTCTTGAATTGTTCGTTTGGACAGTTTGGGGAGACTGATATTTTTATGTTAGATTCATTCGTGAAGGTTATTATTATTTTCATTAATTTGATTAAATTTCTATTCAATGCATTTCAAGTTGTTCTTTGAGTGCATACTTGATTATCGGGAAATTCATTTGACCGATGTCATGTCGTGTACTTGGAGACCCTGACGTTTGAGGCTAACATAAAAGACAGTCTTCCTAAATGGGATAGGGCCACACCTATAAATAAAAAAGTGAGATTTGCATAGATGGATCGAAGTTGGATCAATCAAAGTCGCATGAGCCCAGAATATGAGGATGGCATCGAGCAGTTTTTGATATTTGCTTTAGAAAGAGGTCGACCGAATGAAGAAGGAAAATATTATTGTCCTTGCATCAACTGTTTGAATGGAAGACAACAACTACTTGACGACATACGAGACCATCTATTGTGTGATGGGATGAAGAAGAATTACATGACGTGAATATGGCATGGTGAAGTGACTGACATGCAGAGTGGGTCCTAATCTGAACCGTTTGATGTAGAAATGGGAGATCGCTTGGAGGACATGATTTGTGACCTTGGACAAGAGTGTTTTCAAGAAGCACACGCCCCTGTGTATGAAGGATTGCAGAGTGATTCAAAGAAGCCTTTGTATACGGGGTGCAAGAATTCCTTAACCCTGTTGTCTGCAGTGTTAAGTCTGGTTAATGTGAAGGCCAGGTATGGGTGGAGTGACAAAAGTTTCACCTCACTGCTTGAGGTAGTGCACAATTTGCTTCCAAAGGACAACACGCTGCCTAAAAGTTACTATAAGGCGAAGAAGATATTGTGTCCCATGGGTATGGAGTATCAGAAGATTCATGCTTGTCCCAACGATTGTATACTCTACAGGCATGAATTCCAAGAAATGTCCAAATGCCCTGTGTGTGGGACTTCACGGTACAAAGTGAAGGATGACGAGGGAAGCAATTATGATGAAAAGTCACAGAGGGGCCCGCCAGCAAAGGTTTTGTGGTATCTTCCAATCATTCCAAGGTTTAAGCGTCTTTTTGCTAACGAGGACGATGCAAAAAACCTTACATGGCATGCAAATGGAAGGATTTCTAATGGAATGGTCCGTCATCCGGCTGATTGCTCCCAGTGGAAGAAGATTGATGGTTTGTATCCGGATTTCGGGAATGAGCTAAGAAATCTTAGACTTGGACTAGCCAGTGATGGAATGAATCCATATGGCACCTTAAGCACTCAACACAGTTCATGGCCAGTTCCACTAGTAATTTACAATTTGCCTCCTTGGTTGTGCATGAAACGAAAATACATGATGTTGTGATACACAGCCATCTCCGTCAAAATTGGAGACCATGACCTTGACGTTGCACTACATTCCATGATCACAATACTAAAGCTAGAGCCCTTCACTTACAGCCTCTTCTGAAAACAACCTAAGGATTTGGACGAGCTTTAGGCTAGGGCAGCAGGGTACATCTAGGTGGAAGAATTATTCACTTTCTACCACCAAATCTATCATGGATACCAAAAAAAGGATGATTAAAGCAAGGATAGAGTCAAGCACATTCTAGACAAATCCTTTTAAAAAACCTGAGAGGCTACCATTAACATTATTCAATTCAGGAAGGATGATTAATGTGACGTATCAATAAATAAAAGTGGCTATTTTGAAGAATTCAATTCAAAGCATGTTAAGACAAGATTATGTTTAGGAATCACAGGCTAAATGTAGCATTAAAAGAATGAACCTATCTCGAAAAGAAATTTCCCTTTCCAAAAGAGATGATTGTATCTCATCCAACTTGTGTTCAACATAAGTCTCCAAATTTGAAGGCTCTATAGAGATTCGAAACAGTTTCCCTTGCTTCCCATGTATATCTCTCTTGGATATCACCACATTTTCACTAGCCACATCGTGAGGACCAATTTCAAATTTAAGAGGAACTCCCTAAAATATGAAGAATTAACTGATATAAATATATTCAGATAATCAAAATAGGATAAGATCCCGTAGCAGGAGACAAAGCAATGATATTTATTTATTTTTTTAAGTTAAATTCAGAATTTACCTACATGCAATGCACCATCATATTGGCCCCTACCAATCATTGCAAGCATTTGCAAGTTGAATTCAAATCTTTTTAACTTCAAGGATGGGATGGTGATTATTCGAAGAGTTGAGATCATAAGTGTTGAGACTTTTGGCAAGCGTAGTAATTGTCGTTGTAGGTTTCACATTTATAAAAGTGTGCGTCTCCACATGTACTTGAGTTTACTTAATTCATTCGGATAAAAGTAAATCAGTTTAATAGTTATGTACAAATTTAATTGAATGTCATTGGTTATGCTTTGATTAACAAAAGACAACTTAAAGTAAAAATAACGGATTTATAGAAATACGGAAAATACGGAAATAATAGAATTTAGTGCAGGGGAAACTCGCCCAAGCGAGCTGCATCCTTAGGGTTGAAGATATCAGCTCGCCCAGGTGAGTGGCATGCTTAGGGCTGATGTTTTTTCTTAGCCCAAGTGAGCTGGATGCTAGCCAGGGTAAATTTATGGTCAAAAAGCTTCATGAAAAAACCATTTTTCCCTTCGTTTTAGCTTTGTTTCTGGATCTAACAAATAACCATCAAAACCTACAAAATCATGAATGAATCTTTCATATGTAAACAACAATATTAGTAAATGTACAATATATAGTTGCAACTAGTTTTAAGGGTAGTTTATAAGAAAACTATTACAATTAAAGGATAATGCTAACAATTTAATCGCAAAAATAACTAAAATTTGGCACTTGTCAACTCCCCCAACCTAGAATCTTGCTAGTCCTCAAGCAAAGTAAAGAAAAATTAAAAATAAAAAATAGTACAAGTAAGCTTCAAAAAAATATGAACATGCTTTGTAAAGAATCAATTCCTAAACTCATCATAATAACATTTTTCAAAATGCAACGATGAGAAAACAAAGCACAAAGATGGAACTTTGAGAACCAAAAAATGAGATTAAGATCATTTCACATTTTGTTTCTAAAGAACATAAGAGGAAACACTGGATTTATTCAAATAGAGGAAAACCTCTCAAAGGTGTATGAATCTCACATAGGCAAGTGTTTCATCTCAATTCCAATCACAGATATGTCATGAATCAATTTTGCTAGTCATTTCCCATTAAATCAACGATAATGTGCATAATCATCATGGATCAATAAGTCTTTTTAAGGTTGGGCCTGGTTTTGAAGGAAATCTTGGTTTTTTTGGATATTCAAACATACCTTGAGAACAGGAAAGCAGAGATAAAAATCTAGCTAGTAACTTAAACAAATGATCACTTCCTATCCTCTTTTTTTTCAACCAAGTTATCACTTCTTTTTATTTAGATATTTACAACAACTTTGTACATGATTTAGACATTTATTTATCCATAAAGAACTTGGTTTTCCTTTCTCTTTTTGTTCTTTTCTTTTCTCATAAATATTTAATTTCCTTTAATACCCATAAAAATAGAGTATTCACATCACATTAACCACCAAATGATAGAAATCCACATCAAAAAGATCCTTGCTCTCCTAACCTAAGATAAGGTAGGAAAATTTTTATCCTAGCTTAGTGTTCCAACAAAATATCAAGTGTTTGGCTCAATGGGCTTTGCAACTGGTAAAATAATATACGTTGGGATAGCTATCTGGCCAGTGGCTTAAAATGTAAAGAAAGAAAGAATGCTTAGATTGTATCCATGAATCATATGTTATGACAATTAGAAATTCATGCAAAATCAAATGTAGAACATATCAATGAGGACACTCAATGTAAAATTCATGGTTGCACGCAGTCACTAAAGCTTAAGGCATGTTTCCATATTCAAATCCAATCAGTGTTTCGAAAGTTGTTTTTTTTATCAAGTCCATGCAAAAATATCTGAGTTCATTTGGTATTAGGGAAAGTCCCTTGTTGTTTTCATTCTTAATGTTTTCCAAAAAAAATCTTTTTGTTGTGTTCTAATCCAAAAAAATCCTTTTATACATTCAAAAATATTATTCATGAATAAAGACTCGAAATTAAGGTTTAGAAATATAAGACATAAGATTAAAGTAACACAAATTAAGACAAAGCTTAAAACACTAGGTTGCCTCCCATGAGCGCTTCTTCAACGTCTTTTAAGTTGGACGTTATTGTTGTGGCTGAGGTTTCACTATTTCATCATCCATAATTCTTTTCTTCTTCATAAGAAAATCTTTCATGAATTTAGCATATGTTGGCATCTCCTCTAATGCCTCAGAAAAAGGAATTTTAACAGTTGTTTAAAAATATCTATAAAACACTTGTACTACCTTTCCTTATCTTTCTTTGATGGAGCATGTGGATAAGGAAGATGCTCAATTGGTGGATTGTTTACTATAGCTTTACCTTTATCAGTGGTTTATTCATTTGATTTCTTCTTCTCTTCTTCACTTACCACTTTTTCACTAGTCACCACTTCATCATGTTTCTTGTTTTCTTTTTCAACTCCTTGTTTATTCTTTTTCTCATCATTATCCTTCAAACCTACCACAGTCCCCCACCTTGTTGTAATTAAATTACAATGTTTCTTAGGGTTGACCTGTGTGGTTGTTGAGAAAGATCCACTTCCATATTTAGATAGCTATTTTCCCAGTTGTCAAACTTGAACTTCTAGATTTTTAATAGAATCATCAATGTTCTTCTTGTTTGAGATGGATACCTGCATAAAGAGTGTTAAAGTATCTTCCACTTTAACATTCTATCTGGCTGAGCTTGCTGTTGTTGTGGACCTCTATTTGAAAAACATCCATAAGAGTTGTTAGAAGGACCTACAAAAGAAGTGTTAGTGGGACCAGAATTTTGTGGTCTCCAGCCATAAGGCTTATTTGAACTTGAGCCACCTCTATAGCCTTGGTAACTTCCTTGAAATTTTTGTTGAGGTCTAACTTGGTTCTACACATAGTGGGCTTCTCTTCTTGTTGTCCATCACCAGGTGTTGTACAGTGGCCATACTAATGGTTACCACCACAAAAATCACATATCAAAATTTGTTGAACTTGATGAGCTTGATGAGTTTTCTGTGGTCCACCTTGGTGATATTGCTAAGGAAGTTGGCCTATCTGCTTTGTTAAGGCCTCAGTTTGTTGCGTCAAGAGTTTGCTCTGAGCTAGAATTGTAATCTGGAGTGTCCAGCTCCATTATACCCTTTCTTTGTGTCACTGGCTGCTATGGAGTCAATGATTACTATGGCTTCCTCTGGACTCTTGGACATCATAGTGCCTCCAGCTGAGGCACCAAGGATCATCTTGGTTTGAGGCTTCAAACCACTATAGAAGATATGCAATTGTGCAACATCATCAAAGTTATGGTTCGGGCACCTGTGCAACAAAGCTTTGAATCTTTCCCACGTCTCACAGAGAGGTTCGTCAAATCCTTGAGAAAACGTCGCAATGACAGATTTTGCGCTAATAAATCTTGAAGGAGGAAAGAACCTCGCTATTAATTTCTCCTCCACCTCTTCCCAAGTGTTGAGGCTTTTATTTAGATGTGATTGGAGCCATGTTTTTGCCTTAACTGTTAAAAAAAATGGAAAAGCTCTGAGGTAGACAACTTTAGCATCTTCATCAGAAGCTCCCATAGTACTGCATAGTTCCATGAAGGTAGACAAATGTGTGTATGGATCCTCATGATCCATTACAGCAAAGGGATGTGAGTTAATTAAGCTAAGCAATGTTGGCTTTAATTCCACGACTTTATTGTTGATAGGAGGAATGACTATGCTATTGTAATGTTTTGATCCTTGTTGATAAGCATAGTCACTCAGAGTCATCCTTGGTGGTCTATTTCCTTCTCCTCTTTTAGCCATGTTATTTTCAACCAGTGGTTTATCAGTTGAAAGATAATCAGAAGAAGAAGACTTACCTGGTGTTATAGTGGTTGCTTGTTTCTTTTTCTTTTATTCTTCTTTTCAGTCTTGGTAATTTCTGGATCAAATGGTGATATATCTGCGAGAAATTTACCTCGCATAAAGGAAAAAAGAACACACTACAACAACCCATAAGCACCAAGGGAGGAAAACACGTGGAGTCGCCACCAACATTTATTCGAGGGAAACGTCGGAAAAAACCAAAAAGTGGGTCTACGAACTTTAAGTATGAAAGGTTCAGGAGTTATTTTTACACACGGGGAAGGTGTTAGCACCCTCCACGTCCATCACACAAAACGGCAGCCTTTAATCAATTGTGCAAAATCATGGCTTTAATTTGTTTTATTTTCCCTTTTTCTGTTTTTTATATCTTCTGTGGTTGACAAAAGCCGGGCTTTTGCACCTATGTATCCTCAATTGTGATGAGGAACTCAGACCTACATAATTCTTTAAGAAAAGCATGAAAATTATGTGAGGTGTTGATTTTAGACTTTTAAACGGTTCATTTTAACCGCTAAGAGTAAAAGGACCATTTAAGGCGTTGGACCTTGAAACGGTTTCAAATGACCTTTTTATTGGCAAAACTTGATTTGTGAGTTAATTTTAGACTTAGTTTAACTTGGCTATTTCTCAACTTATTTAATAAGACTTTAAAAGTAAATGTTTGGTTGAAAACTTGCCTTTTTGATGATTAAATGACAATACAACGTAAACGATCGGTTGGATTTTATTTTAAAGGCGATTAAATGAGAATACAACGTAAACGATCGGTTGAAATTCATTTTTACATTGATTAAGTGAGATTACGGCTTAAATGATCAGTCGAAACTCGCTTAAAACAAAGAAAAAGAATACCAAAAGTAGACGAGATGAAGATGAAAACATACAAAGCAAGAATGGACCCCTAAGGGTGCATACAATGAATTCAAAGCTTCAAAACTGAAAACTAACTAGTTAAAGATCGATGAACGATGAAGAACGACAAAGAACATTCACATAATTGATGACGGAAGCATTACGGAAGCTTCTCAGCTTCGATTTTCTTCTTCTCCTCACTAATTTTAAGTGAAATATGAATACCCAGGGTGCTGAACCCCTTCCCCTCAGCCTCCTAAGCCATTTTATAGTCAAAATAGGGGAGGAGGTTACCACCCAGCTCGCCTCCAACCAGAAGCAACCTTGCTCGCTTGCTTCCTCCTGAAGATTCTTGATGGGCCCAGGGCTAAGGAACACCCCCTAAATTGATCAGTTCACCCCCATTTTGAGTTTTTTTTGGCTTATTTCTTCCAAACATCGCAAAACCTGATGGATTGCGTGGCAATTAGCTTTAAGCAGCTCAACGTGACTGAAAAAATCTGCATGTTGACAAACAATTGTCTCTGGACGAAATTAGGGTATGACAATTGCCCCTCTTTACTTATCTTTTATTGGATATAAAAGGGAAGTAAATATAAGACACTAATTTAGTTCGATCTGAATTTCCTCCCGACCGATGATTTGACAATCAGAGAAACTTGTCAAAAGAAAGAGCATAAAAGACATCAGGTTCATTAGCAAAAGCCTTGGTGCCTTGAAAGCGACAAAAAATGAATAACCGTGATGGTCTCTGCACGCCATCAAACTCGCTTGTTTCGTGATAGTAGGGGAGACTTCAGTAGCTTTGGTCAATAGACATTGAGTCTCTCGACAAGGGAAGCAGACAACTATGTTTGTCTCTGCATGCCATCAAACTTGATAGTCTCCGAATAGCAAAGGAGACTGCAACAATCTCAACAAATAATTAGAAATGGATGACCATTATCGTGCCTGCATACCATCGGACCTGCTTGTCTCTGGATGATAAGGGGGGACTATAACAGTCTCGGTCGAAAGACATTGAGTCTTCGACCAAAGGGGGCAGACGACCATATTCGTCTCTGCGCGCTATCGGACTTAGTTGTTTTTGGATAGCGAAAATGGAGACTAAAGTAGTCTCAGTCGATAGATGTTGAGTCTTCGATGAAAGGGTACAGATGACTATATCGGTCTCTACGTGCTATCGAACTTAGTTTTCTCCGGATAGTGAAAATGCAGACTAAAGTAGTTTCAGTCGATAGACGTTGAGTCTTCGACAAAAGGGTGCAGATGACCATATCAGTCTCTGCATGTCATCGAACTTGATTGTCTCGGGAAGATGAAAAAGAGAGGCTAAAGTAGTCTCGGTCGGAAGACACTGAGTCTTCACAAAGGGTGCAAACCACCATATCGATCTTTGCGTGTCAATGGGCTCGCTTGCCTCTGGTTGACAAAAAGGAGAGACTAAAGTAGTCTCGGTAGGAAGACACTGAGTCTTGAAAAAGGGTGCAGATGACCATATCGGTCTCTATGTGTCAACGAGCTCGCTTGCCTCTAGTTGATGAAAAGGAGAGACTAAGGTAGTCTTGGTCGAAAGACATTGAGTCTTCAACAAAGGGTGCAGATGACCATATTAGTCTCTGTGTGTCAACGGGCTCGCTTGCCTCTGGTTGACCCAAAGGAGAGACTAAAGTTGTCTCAGTCGAATGACATTGAGTCTTTGACAAAGGGTGCAGATGACCATATCGGTCTCTACGTGTCAACGGGCTCGCTTTCCTCTGGTTGACGAATAGGAGAGACTAAAGTAGTCTCCGTCAAAAGACATTGAGTCTTCAAAAAATGGTGCAGATGACCATGTCGATCTTTGCATGTCAACGGGCTTGCTTGCCTCTGGTTGACGGAAATGAGAGACTAAAGTAGTCTCGGTCAGAAGACATTGAGTCTTCAACAAAGGGTGCAGATGACCATATCAGTCTCTGTGTGTCAACGGGCTCGCTTACCTCTGGTTGACGAAAAGGAGAGACTTTAATAGTCTCGGTCGATAGACATTGAGTCTTCGATAAAAGGTATAGACAACTATGTCGGTCTTTGCGTGTCAACGGGCTCGCTTGCCTCTGGTTAAGGAAGGGGAGACTTTAATAGTCTCGGTCAATAGACATTGACTCTTCGACAAAGGGTGCAGACGACCATGTCGGTCTCTACATGTCAACGGGCTTGCTTGCCTCTGGTTGGCGACGGGGAGACTTTAATAGTCTCGGTCGATAGACATTGACTCTTCGACAAAGGGTGCAGACGACCATGTCGGTCTCTGCGTGTCAACAGGCTCGCTTGCCTCTGGTTGATGACATGGGGGAGACTTAAATAGCCTCGGTGTCCTTTCACTAAAAATGTGAACACCTTAGCAAAGAAACAAACCTCCAACCGATCAGAGCAACATATACTTTTGAAGAAAAACAATGTGTCTATTGGGGAAGGAAAGCATGCTGATAAAATTTTCTCATAACCACCAATAAGATTTAGGATATTAGCATTTCATTTCTAAATGATCATTTAGAAGAAACACTAGGTCCAACTAAAAATAGAGGAAAACCACTCAAAGTGTATCCCAAGAAGGTGATGGCTTCACGCATCCCAAGTTATGGTTGTTTTTCTTTTCTTTCTTGCTGGTGACCATTCTGCATATTTTGCTTTTGCTTTCTTCTGATCTTTGACAGGGAATTTTCCTTTTCTTTTGCTTTTCTCCAATCTTTGATTGAGAATTTTCTCTTTTCTTTTTCTTTTCTTCCAATCTTTGATTGGGAATTTTCTCTTTTTCCTTTGCTTTCCTCCGATCTTTGATCGGGGATTTTCTCTTTTTTTTTTGCTTTCTGAAGCACATTCACAACTTAACAGTAAATGAAACTTCTTTTTTGGGAGCGCCTCCTGTTCTTTCTTCTGAGGGTAAGGGTAAAAAATCTTATCCTGGGTCAAGGTTTATGGCCAAAGGGTTAGGGTTTTGGCTTAAAAGGCTTGCGGAAGGCAAGACATGGCGTATGTCAGGGTACTTGCTTGGCAAACTGTTAGTGCTTAGCTCTACTGAGTTTTAAAAGATTGGCTAAGATTTTGTTAAAACATAAGCACTTAGACAATGAAGGAAAGCTGGAGTTGCTGCACATGATGTCCAACATTATGTCAAGGAATAAGATCGGGCTGCACAATGCACAAGGCAAGATAAAATGTCAAATGAAGAATTGAAGTTGCAGGATCCACGATGTCGGATACAATGTCCTGACATCCTGCCCGAAAATACTGGAGTTGCTGCACAATGCATAAGTCAAGATAAAATGTCAAATGAAGCATTGAAGCTGCAGGATCCACGATGTCGGATACGATGTCCTGACATCTTGCCCGAAAATACTGGACACATAAATCTGTTATATCTTTAACAGATTATTGTGCAGTTAGCAAGAGATTAGATGATCTATCTTTAGGAACGAATTAAAAGATAATTAAAGTTCGAATTTCAAAGTAGAAGAGTTCGTTCAGGGATTAAAGATTAAAGATAAAAACTAAAAGATCAAACTGTATCTTTTAGATCTTTAAGTGCAGATTTTCAGGAAAAGGATAGATCTCATCCAGCACAAGCCGTTGCAGCCCAGAAACGCACATTGCTATATAAACATGGAGGCTGCACGAGTTTTCTACCAAGTCCGGGATTGAAGAGTTGTTTTGTGAGTTTTGGGACTTGAGTGTTTTGTGAGCCACCTTGATGTTATCCTAACATCAAGTGTTGGACCTGTGTGTGTAGAGTTGATCTCTAGTGTGTGTAGAGTTGATCTCTAGTGTGTAGAGTTGATCTCTAGTGTGTAGGGTTGATCCCTTTTGTTCAGAGTTGATCTCTGGTGTGTCTTTGATTTATTTGTAAACACGGGAGTGTGGTTGAGAGGGAGTGAGCGGGGTTCTCATATCTAAGAGTGGCTCTTAGGTAGAGATTGCACGGGTAGTGGTTAGGTGAGAAGGTTGTAAACAGTGGCTGTTAGACCTTGAACTAACACTATTTTAGTGGATTTCCTCCCTGGCTTGGTAGCCCCCAGATGTAGGTGAGGTTGCACCGAACTGGGTTAAACAATTCTCTTGTGTTATTTACTTGTTTAAACTGTACACACTGTCAAATATAATCTGCATGTTCTGAAGCGTGATGTCGTGACATCCTGTACGACATCTGTCCCCAGTATCAGAATTTCAATTGGTATCAGAGCAGGCACTCGAAATCACTGAGTGAGATCTAGGGAGATAAATTCTGATGAACATGGAGAAAGAAGGAGGACCAGTGAACAGACCACCTATTCTGGATGGAACCAACTATGAATACTGGAAAGCAAGGATGGTGGCCTTCCTCAAATCACTGGATAGCAGAACCTGGAAAGCTGTCATCAAAGGCTGGGAACATCCCAAGATGCTGGACACAGAAGGAAAGCCCTCTAATGAATTGAAGCCAGAAGAAGACTGGACTAAAGAAGAAGACGAATTGGCACTTGGAAACTCCAAAGCTTTGAATGCTCTATTCAATGGAGTTGACAAGAATATCTTCAGACTGATCAACACATGCACAGTGGCCAAGGATGCATGGGAGATCCTGAAAACCACTCATGAAGGAACCTCCAAAGTGAAGATGTCCAGATTGCAACTATTGGCCACAAAATTCGAAAATCTGAAGATGAAGGAGGAAGAATGTATTCATGACTTCCACATGAACATTCTTGAAATTGCCAATGCTTGCACTGCCTTGGGAGAGAGGATGACAGATGAAAAGCTGGTGAGAAAGATCCTCAGATCCTTGCCTAAGAGATTTGACATGAAAGTCACTGCAATAGAGGAGGCCCAAGACATTTGCAACATGAGAGTAGATGAACTCATTGGTTCCCTTCAAACCTTTGAGCTAGGACTCTCGGATAGGGCTGAAAAGAAGAGCAAGAACTTGGCGTTCGTGTCCAATGATGAAGGAGAAGAAGATGAGTATGACCTGGATACTGATGAAGGACTGGCTAATGCAGTTGTGCTCCTTGGAAAGCAGTTCAACAAAGTGCTGAACAGAATGGACAGGAGGCAGAAACCACATGTCCAGAACATCCCTTTCGACATCAGGAAAGGTAGTAAAGACCAGAAAAGATCAGATGAAAAGCCCAGTCACAGCAAAGGAATTCAATGCCATGGGTGTAAAGGCTATGGACACATCATAGCTGAATGTCCCACTCATCTCAAGAAGCAGAGGAAAGGACTTTCTGTATGTCGGTCTGATGATACAGAGAGTGAACAAGAAAGTGATTCTGACAGAGATGTGAATGCACTCACTGGGAGATTTGAATCTGCTGAAGATTCAAGTGATACAGATAGTGAAATCACTTTTGATGAGCTTGCTATATCCTATAGAGAACTATGCATCAAAAGTGAGAAGATTCTTCAGCAGGAAGCACAACTGAAGAAGGTCATTGCAAATCTGGAAGCTGAGAAGGAGGCACATGAAGAGGAGATCTCTGAGCTTAAAGGAGAAGTCGGTTTTCTGAACTCTAAACTGGAAAACATGACCAAATCAATAAAGATGCTGAATAAAGGCTCAGATATGCTTGATGAGGTGCTACAGCTTGGGAAGAATGTTGGAAACCAGAGAGGACTTGGGTTTAATCATAAATCTGCTGGCAGAATAACCATGACAGGATTTGTTCCTGCCAAAAACAGCACTGGAGCCACGATGTCACAACATCGGTCTCGACATCATGGAACGCAGCAGAAAAAGAGTAAAAGAAGTAAAAGAAAGAAGTGGAGGTGTCACTACTGTGGCAAGTATGGTCACATAAAGCCCTTTTGCTATCATCTACATGGCCATCCACATCATGGATCTCAAAGTAGCAGCAGCAGACAGAAGATGATGTGGGTTCCAAAACACAAGATGGTCAGTCTTGTTGTTCATACTTCACTTAGAGCATCAGCTAAGGAAGATTGGTACCTAGATAGCGGCTGTTCCAGACACATGACAGGAGTCAAAGAATTCCTGGTGAACATTGAACCTTGCTCCACTAGCTATGTGACATTTGGAGATGGTTCTAAAGGAAAGATCACTGGAATGGGAAAGCTAGTCCATGATGGACTTCCTAGTCTGGACAAAGTACTGCTGGTGAAGGGACTGACTGCAAACTTGATCAGCATTAGTCAGCTATGTGATGAAGGATTCAATGTAAACTTCACAAGGTCAGAATGCTTAGTGACAAATGAGAAGAGTGAAGTTCTAATGAAGGGCAGCAGATCAAAGGACAACTGCTACCTATGGACACCTCAAGAAACCAGTTACTCCTCCACATGTCTATCCTCCAAAGAAGATGAAGTCAGAATATGGCATCAAAGATTTGGACATCTGCACTTAAGAGGCATGAAGAAAATCATTGACAAAGGTGCTGTTAGAGGCATTCCCAATCTGAAAATAGAAGAAGGCAGAATTTGTGGTGAATGTCAGATTGGAAAGCAAGTCAAGATGTCCCACCAGAAGCTTCAACATCAGACCACTTCCAGGGTGCTGGAACTACTTCACATGGACTTGATGGGGCCTATGCAAGTTGAAAGCCTTGGAGGAAAGAGGTATGCCTATGTTGTTGTGGATGATTTCTCCTGGGTCAACTTTATCAGAGAAAAATCAGACACCTTTGAAGTATTCAAGGAGTTGAGTCTAAGACTTCAAAGAGAAAAAGACTGTGTCATCAAGAGAATCAGGAGTGACCATGGCAGAGAGTTTGAAAACAGCAGGTTTACTGAATTCTGCACATCTGAAGGCATCACTCATGAGTTCTCTGCAGCCATTACACCACAACAGAATGGCATAGTTGAGAGGAAAAACAGGACTTTGCAAGAGGCTGCTAGGGTCATGCTTCATGCCAAAGAACTTCCCTATAATCTCTGGGCTGAAGCCATGAACACAGCATGCTACATCCACAACAGAGTCACACTGAGAAGAGGGACTCCAACCACACTGTATGAAATCTGGAAAGGGAGGAAGCCAACTGTCAAGCACTTCCACATCTTTGGAAGTCCATGTTACATTTTGGCAGATAGAGAGCAAAGAAGAAAGATGGATCCCAAGAGTGATGCAGGAATATTCCTGGGATACTCTACAAACAGCAGAGCATATAGAGTATTCAATTCCAGAACCAGAACTGTGATGGAATCCATCAATGTGGTTGTTGATGATCTAACTCCAGCAAGAAAGAAGGATGTCGAAGAAGATGTCAGAACATCGGGAGACAATGTAGCAGATACAGCTAAAAGTGCAGAAAATACAGAAAACTCTGATTCTGCTACAGATGAACCAGACATCAACCAACCTGACAAGAGACCCTCCACTAGAATCCAGAAGATGCACCCCAAGGAGCTGATTATAGGAGATCCAAACAGAGGAGTCACTACAAGATCAAGGGAGATTGAGATCGTCTCAAATTCATGCTTTGTCTCCAAAATTGAGCCCAAGAATGTGAAAGAGGCACTGACTGATGAGTTCTGGATCAATGCTATGCAAGAAGAATTGGAGCAATTCAAAAGGAATGAAGTCTGGGAGCTAGTTCCGAGACCCGAGGGAACTAATGTGATTGGCACCAAGTGGATCTTCAAGAACAAAACCAATGAAGAAGGTGTTATAACCAGAAACAAGGCCAGACTTGTTGCTCAAGGCTACACTCAGATTGAAGGTGTAGACTTTGATGAAACTTTTGCCCCAGTTGCTAGGCTTGAGTCCATCAGATTGTTACTTGGTGTAGCTTGCATCCTCAAATTCAAGCTGTACCAGATGGATGTGAAGAGCGCGTTTCTGAATGGATACCTGAATGAAGAAGCCTATGTGGAGCAGCCAAAGGGATTTGTAGATCCAGCTCATCCAGATCATGTATACAGGCTCAAGAAGGCTCTCTATGGATTGAAGCAAGCTCCAAGAGCTTGGTATGAAAGGCTAACAGAGTTCCTAACTCAGCAAGGGTATAGGAAGGGAGGAATTGACAAGACTCTCTTTGTCAAGCAAGATGCTGAAAACTTGATGATAGCACAGATATATGTTGATGACATTGTGTTTGGAGGGATGTCGAATGAGATGCTTCGACATTTTGTTCAACAGATGCAATCTGAATTTGAGATGAGTCTTGTTGGAGAGCTGACTTATTTTCTGGGACTTCAAGTGAAGCAGATGGAAGACTCCATATTCCTCTCACAAAGCAAGTATGCAAAGAACATTGTCAAGAAGTTTGGGATGGAGAATGCCAGCCATAAAAGAACACCTGCACCTACTCACTTGAAGCTGTCAAAAGATGAAGCTGGCACCAGTGTTGATCAAAGTCTGTACAGAAGCATGATTGGGAGCTTACTATATTTAACAGCTAGCAGACCCGACATCACCTATGCAGTAGGTGTTTGTGCAAGATATCAAGCCAATCCTAAGATAAGTCACTTGACTCAAGTAAAGAGAATTCTGAAATATGTAAATGGCACCAGTGACTATGGGATTATGTACTGTCATTGTTCAGATTCAATGCTGGTTGGGTATTGTGATGCTGATTGGGCTGGAAGTGCAGATGACAGAAAAAGCACTTCTGGTGGATGTTTCTATTTGGGAACCAATCTTATTTCATGGTTCAGCAAGAAGCAGAACTGTGTGTCCCTATCTACTGCAGAAGCAGAGTATATTGCAGCAGGAAGCAGCTGTTCACAACTAGTTTGGATGAAGCAGATGCTGAAGGAGTACAATGTCGAACAAGATGTCATGACATTATACTGTGACAACTTGAGTGCTATTAATATTTCTAAAAATCCTGTTCAACACAGCAGAACCAAGCACATTGACATTAGACATCACTATATTAGAGAGCTTGTTGATGATAAAGTTATCACACTGGAGCATGTTGACACTGAGGAACAAATAGCAGATATTTTCACAAAGGCATTGGATGCAAAACAGTTTGAAAAACTGAGGGGCAAGCTGGGCATTTGTCTGCTAGAGGAATTGTAGCAACTACTGATATCTGAACGTGCCCAAACGAATCACTTAACATTAATAGCACGTTCACTACTGAACCAAAGCAAATTCGACCGTTGCTTCACACGTCCCTCTACATTCCTCATTCAAACTTATATTTTCGTGGTAATCTCGTTTTCAGCATTCCCTAACAGCTCTCTGAGATTTACGAAATCATTCCAAACGCTCTGCTTCTCCATGGCTACCTCACCAAAAGAAACTTCAGCTCCTGGTTCACCCTCTGCACCATCAAACCAGGAACGACCTGAATTCAATATCCAGCCCTTACAAATGATTCCTGGTTCAGCCTCTGTTCCTAAAAATTGGTTCCCAAACGACAAAAGGGTGTGAAGATTTCTGAAAACCCTAGCCTTGCAACAAGTCCTAGGGAAGTAGACACAGAGATGGACAAGAAGATACGCAGTATTGTGAGTAACATTCTGAAAAATGCGTCTGTTCCTGATGCTGGTGAAGATGCTACAACATCCTCCACCCCGAATGTTTCTGTGCCTGATGCTGAGAAAGATGTTCCGACATCTTCCGCTCCAAATGCTGAAGCCCTCCCTTCACCCAGTGAAGAGGAATCAACAGAAGAAGAAGATCAAGCCACAGAGAAGACCCCTGCACCAAGGGCACCAGAACCTGCTCCAGGTGACCTCATTGACCTTGAAGAGGTAGAATCTGATGAGGAACCCATTGCCAACAAGTTGGCACCTGGCATTGCAGAAAGACTACAAAGCAGAAAGGGAAAAACCCCCATTAAGAGGTCAGGACGAATCAAGACTATGGCACAGAAGACGAGCACTCCAATCACTCCTACCTCATCCAGACGAAGCAAAGTCGCAATTCCTTCCAAGAAGAGGAAAGAAATTTCCTCATCTGATTCTGATGATGATGTCGAACTAGATGTCTCGACATCAAAGAGGGCCAAGAAATCTGGGAGAAAGGTGCCTGGAAATGTTCCTGATGCACCATTGGACAACATCTCTTTCCACTCCATTGGCAATGTTGAAAAGTGGAAATATATGTATCAACGCAGACTTGCGGTTGAAAGAGAACTGGGAAGAGATGCCTTGGATTGCAAGGAGACCATGGACCTCATCAAGGCTGCTGGACTACTGAAGACAGTCACCAAGTTGGGAGACTGTTATGAAGGCCTAGTCAGGGAATTCATTGTCAACATTCCCTCTGACATAACAAACAGAAAAAGTGATGATTATCAGAAAGTGTTTGTCAGAGGAAAGTGTGTTAGATTCTCCCCTGCTGTGATCAACAAATACCTGGACAGACCAACAGATGGAGTGGTGGATATTACTGTCTCTGAGCATCAAATTGCCAAGGAAATCACTGCCAAACAAGTCCAGCATTGGCCAAAGAAAGGGAAGCTGTCTGCAGGGAAGCTAAGTGTGAAATATGCAATCCTGCACAGGATTGGAGCTGCAAACTGGGTACCCACTAATCATACATCCACTGTTGCCACAGGTTTGGGTAAATTTCTGTATGCTGTTGGAACCAAGTCCAAATTTAATTTTGGAAACTATATTTTTTATCAAACTGTTAAGCATTCAGAATCTTTTGCTGTCAAATTACCCATTGCCTTCCCAACTGTATTGTGTGGCATTATGTTGAGTCAACATCCCAATATTTTAAACTACACTGACTCTGTAATAAAGAGAGAATCTCCTCTATCCCTGCATTACAAATTGTTTGAGGGGACACATGTCCCAGACATTGTCTCGACATCAGGGAAAGCCGCTGCTTCAGGTGCTGTGTCCAAGGATGCCTTGATAGTTGAACTCAAGGACACATGCAAGGTGCTGGAAGCAACCATCAAAGCCACCACAGAAAAGAAGATGGAGCTAGAACGGCTGATCAAAAGGCTCTCAGAAAGTGGCATTGATGATGGTGAAGCAGCCGAGGAAGAAGAAGCAGCTGAGCAAGAAGAAGAAGAAGCTGAGGAAGAAGAAGAAGAAGCCGATGACGAAGATGCAGCAGAGGATACAGAATCCGATGATGATGATTCTGAAGCCACCCCATGATCATCAGACCTTTATATTTTTTTGCTTTTTACTAGCTATAGGGGCATGTCCCTTTGAACAATTGTTTACTATGGGTCTGTAATATTTGCACCTTAAGTTCATGCATTCTACTTTTGTCAAATTCTGTCTAAAAAGGGGGAGTAATATATTATGCATGATTGATACGATGTATGGCAGTAGGATACGATGTATGCATGATTCATGATTTTGAGGGGGAGTTGTATGTATATGACTTTGAGGGGGAGACTGCTGCTGATGATGATTGATGTAAGCTACTAGTAGCTGATAGAAGATGCTGCAGTAAGAGCATGAAGACAGGGGGAGCAGAACGCTGATGTCACAAGAGATGTCTTGACATCCTGGAAAAGACTAGTAGCTGATAGAAGATGCTGGAGTAAGAGCATGAAGACAGGGGGAGCAGAAGCAGAAAGCTGATGTCATGTGAGATGTCTTGACATCCTGGAAACGACTTGCAACTTGTCTAAACTACAGATTCCGCTGTGCTTGATTACTCTGATAATGGAAGTTGCTGATCCCACTTGCATAACTGCTCGTACCTGCTCAGGAAGTGTCTAAGTATGTTTTAGACAAAATTTGCCAAAGGGGGAGATTGTTAGTGCTTAGCTCTACTGAGTTTTAAAAGATTGGCTAAGATTTTGTTAAAACATAAGCACTTAGACAATGAAGGAAAGCTGGAGTTGCTGCACATGATGTCCAATGTTATGTCAAGGAATAAGATCGGGCTGCACAATGCACAAGGCAAGATAAAATGTCAAATGAAGAATTGAAGTTGCAGGATCCACGATGTCGGATACAATGTCCTGACATCCTGCCCGAAAATACTGGAGTTGCTGCACAATGCATAAGTCAAGATAAAATGTCAAATGAAGCATTGAAGCTGCAGGATCCACGATGTCGGATACGATGTCCTGACATCTTGCCCGAAAATACTGGACACATAAATCTGTTATATCTTTAACAGATTATTGTGCAGTTAGCAAGAGATTAGATGATCTATCTTTAGGAACGAATTAAAAGATAATTAAAGTTCGAATTTCAAAGTAGAAGAGTTCGTTCAGGGATTAAAGATTAAAGATAAAAACTAAAAGATCAAACTGTATCTTTTAGATCTTTAAGTGCAGATTTTCAGGAAAAGGATAGATCTCATCCAGCACAAGCCGTTGCAGCCCAGAAACGCACATTGCTATATAAACATGGAGGCTGCACGAGTTTTCTACCAAGTCCGGGATTGAAGAGTTGTTTTGTGAGTTTTGGGACTTGAGTGTTTTGTGAGCCACCTTGATGTTATCCTAACATCAAGTGTTGGACCTGTGTGTGTAGAGTTGATCTCTAGTGTGTGTAGAGTTGATCTCTAGTGTGTAGAGTTGATCTCTAGTGTGTAGGGTTGATCCCTTTTGTTCAGAGTTGATCTCTGGTGTGTCTTTGATTTATTTGTAAACACGGGAGTGTGGTTGAGAAGGAGTGAGCGGGGTTCTCATATCTAAGAGTGGCTCTTAGGTAGAGATTGCACGGGTAGTGGTTAGGTGAGAAGGTTGTAAACAGTAGCTGTTAGACCTTGAACTAACACTATTTTAGTGGATTTCCTCCCTGGCTTGGTAGCCCCCAGATGTAGGTGAGGTTGCACCGAACTGGATTAACAATTCTCTTGTGTTATTTACTTGTTTAAACTGTACACACTGTCAAATATAATCTGCATGTTCTGAAGCGTGATGTCGTGACATCCTGTACGACATCTGTCCCCAGTATCAGAATTTCACAAACAGTTCAAAGATAAGGGAATGCCCCATGTTATTTCCATGACATGCATATAACAATGATGATTTAGAATTTTATGCAAAACTCACCATGCATGCACCCATGTGGACACTCAAGCATCAAGTTTTGTGGCCATGTAACACTAAGGCTTAAGGTTCATTTTCCCTATTTAAATCAACCCCATGTTTCCAAAAGATGGTTTTTTTTTATCAATTTATGCATACATATGAATCTATTCAGGCATTCGGGGAACTTTCACAGCATTCACCCTTCAGGCATAGACACATTTTTTTTTAAATCTAGTTGTGTTTTGACCGGTGAATTTTTCCAAAGAAAAACTGGTAGTTATTTCTTTTCAAAAGTGCGTTGGCCTTTTAGTTAGACTTTTTTCTCTTTAATTGATCAATTATTATTATTTTATTTTCTTTGTTGTTTTTTTTTTCTTTCTTTCAATCAATTTCTTTTAAGCCAAGAAAAGATTAAAATAGCTTGCAATCCGGGCACAGTTGGTAACCGAGGTTACAATTTATCATCAAAAAAGGGCGTTTCAGACAAACCATCGCAAAGTTCATACGATAATATGCTAGATGCGGTAAAATTGCTTATAACGAGTAACAGATAACTGAAAGTGACACAACATGTTCAGTTCAATCATAACAGACATAATAACTGGAAGTAGATAATGTCAAATCACAATGGAAATAACAAAATAAGCCAAAAGCAATAATGTCACATCACAATGGAAATAAAAAAATATCCAAAAGCAATAATGTCGAAAGAAGACAAATCACAAGTTTGGTGATCCGGTCATACAGCCTCATCTCCTTACAAGAGGAAGTCTATCAGGTTGGCCATGTCCTCATCGTCCTGGGCTTCTTCTCCACCTTCAGAGGTCCCCGCGGGTCCTGCCTGTGTCTCAAAATCGGGCCAATCTCCAGGCCATGCTACTGCAGCCTCAAACTGCTCTGGAGTCGGCCATGCGTAAGGGCTGGAATTCTGGCCCTGTTGGCGGAGAGTGTACTGATAGAAACTCTCGTTTAGCCGTTCCCCAGGCTGCTGTGGTGCCTCGCCCTACACCTGCTTGGGGATGCAATACTTCTCAATGAAGGCTCTAGTAATACGTGGTCGGATGACCTTGTTGGGGGTGACAGGCACTCCGTAGAACTGGCAGAGCCCTATGATCAGAGCGGGAAACCCCAGGGTCGTGTTGGACTTCTCCAAGTCCACAAGGTGTCTCATAGGCGCCATACCTGCAAACTGATAAATGGCGTTAGAATTCAACCGAACCACGTGCACACTCACCTGTGTCAAAATGGCATAAACCAACTGACACTTTAGCTAGGGAGGTCAGAGTTGTGGTCACTGGGCAGATTGTTGTTGAGTAGCAATGTCATCCATATTTATGTAAGGGTGGTCATGCTGGTGCGCATGATCCACACCCATCTCCCTGCAGCGGTCCAGGTGAAATCTTACCTCGGTATGCATAACAGCTGGGCAATGGCCTCCTTATCAAAGCTAGAGATCTGACTCCTCATTTGGCTGAACTCGCACTGCTGACCCTCTACCAAGATCAATGGGTGGCCCAAGAACAAACTAAGTGCTTCTGCATCGAAAGGAATCCACTGGCCCCTCACCCAGGAGCGCATATCTCGGACTCCATCCTCTGTAGGCCAGGCATTAGCATAAAATTCCATGACTATCTCCGGAACAAATTTAGCCATAGGTGTCACAAGTTGTGCCGAGTGCCTGGGGGCTATCTCCTCCTGAAAGTTAGGGAACTCATCACCCTCAGTTGGACCCACCTTTCTCTAAGGAATGACCTCCCCTTGATGGTCTCAAAGAACTGTTGATGTTCGAAACACCGGAATCAGTGTCGATTGAAGTTCATGTCAGCCTGCGGGGCAGCGCTAGAGCCTTCTCAAGTGGTGTCCTTCCTAGACCTTTTTGTGGGAAGCTTTTTCGGGGCCATCTCATGTGAAAACACATTTGCAACGTTAGTTTACAAGGAAATGCCATTTTAAAGCAAAATCAAGCAAAAACAGCATACAACTCCTTCCAACAAAACGCAAATATCAATGTAAATTTAGAGCAAACTCATACACCAATGCACGTGTTTTTCTGGGACATACATTTATGAACATACATGCATGCAAGATATTTTGCTACCTATCTTCACATATATGTGTTTCCAAAGCATTTTCGCTAAATTTACATACATGCATACTCAAGGTATTTTGGGCTACGAAAAATTACATACATGCATATTCAAGGTATTTTTGCTACCAAAAATTACATATATGAATATCCAAGGTATTTTTGCTACCAAAACATTACATTTTATGCATATTCAGGGTATTTTTGCTACCAAAAATTACATACATGCATATCCAAGGTATTTGCTACCAAAAATTACATACACGCATATTCAAGTATTTTTGCTACCTAAATTATATTTTATGCATATTGATGTGTCATCATTTTCTTCTATTTCTTAAACCCTTTTTGCACCATTTTAATTACTGATTAGTCTTAATTGTCAAATTAATTAGGCAATTTTATTATTTAGGCTCATTCAGCTAATTTGATGTTTTTAATCTAATTCAGGAATTAATGAAACATTGGGCTTAATTCGGATTTTAGTTGTGGACTTGAAGAGGGTAAATAAAGCAGCGCTTACCTTAGTTAATTTCTAATTAGGAGATTGCAATTTCATTTTATGTTGTTCAGTGTTTATTTCATTTTGGGGCAGAATAATGTAATAGGGCCTAGTGACTTTGAGTGACTCTTTTAAATAGTAGCCTTGGGATTCGTGCAAGGCTATTCTGTTACACTATTATTCAGAGCATAGGGTTTAGGGTTTTACGTTTTCTATTCTAATGCTACTGTTCACGTAATGCAATTGTAATTTCTCTACTTCTTATTGCAATTTCGTTTTTGTTCCTTCTTCTGCTTTCATTTATTTTTCTGCTTCATTTATGTTTCTGCTGTTAGTTTCATTTACGTTTTCTGCTTTTATTGAATCTATGGAAGGCTAAGTTTTCTGGTGTTGTTTCCTTCTGAGGACGAAGCTCAACTCTCTTCGAGGTTCTGTTTATAATGTGGCTTCCTGGCAGTTTTTCCCTTCACCAATTAACCCACATTCGTTAATATTAATCTGTGCACGCTTCGTGTTCGATTAATTTCCTCTGAGCCTAACTTGCGTTCAAGCTTAATGGATGAAGGGTTAATTGGTGTATGTGTTGCCTAATCACATATTGACAGCCCTAAGTTGGTTTTCGCTTAGTAAATTAAAATAGGGTTGGATTAAGTGGTTAACTGTTAGGGACGAATTCTCCATAACCTAGGACAAGAGAGTGGCTTCTGAATAAGAGGAAACAACCCATTTTTAATACTATTAATTTTGTATTCTAGTTTGCTTGTTCTTTATTTCACAAAACAAACAACCCCCCCCTAATCGTTACTATTAATGCAAGTATATTATGAACATTTGGTTTATCATTGCTCGTTGGGAAACGACCTAGGATCACTTCCTAGTTATTGCATTTTCATGTTTATTTGATTCGGGTTTGGTCTCAATCACATATTCAACTATTTTTGCTACCTAAATTAACACATAAATGAACAAGGCATTTTTTCTACCTAAATTAACAAGGTAAATTATCAAGGCATTTTTGCTACCTAAATTAACAAGGTATTTTTGCTATCTAAATTAACAAGGCATTTTTGCTACCTAAATTAACAAGGTATTTTTGCTACCTAAATTAACACATTTGGGTGGCATTTTTTCATTTTATTCATACATACATGCACACTTGAGAGCCAATTTCATGCTATACACATATTTACATTTATTTGGAAAGCAATTTCACATCACACATTCATGGGAAAGGTAGAAAATTTACTACTCATTCACACTTTGCAAAGCCATTTCATGTCATATGTTCATATTTGAGATGCAGTTTCGTGCTACACTCAACATAGATACACATCTTGCAAAACCTTGGCTACCTATTCAACATACATACACTTCATTTGGAAGGTATTGCCTCTTGCTACCTATTCTACATCTACATGTACATGATGAACAACATTTTCAAACATCTAGGTGCAAAGAAAACATTATGGTGCAGCCCAATAAAGCGCTGGCCAAAAGGGGAGTCCTCACCAACATGCTCTCATTTTCCATGCCTTCTTGCATTCAAAATCAAAGCTTGAGGTTCCTAGGCCTAAGTCCTATTTTTGGCACCTACTTTAGCCTCTACAAATTGTTCCTAGACTCAACAATGGCAGCCACCTATGCCCAAGTTAGCCCCACAAACAAAACTCACAGAATTATGCTCAAACGCCATTGAGGCATTTCACCGAGCACTTGGTGGGCGCACCTTTAGGCATGAAAAAGTGGGGCATGGGGGTAATGCGGCATGCCCATTTGCTTCAGGATGCACCATAGGCCTAAGGCCATCGCCTACAATCCCACGAAACAAGCACAAATTCATGGATGAATTGGTTCTCAGATTCAACCAAATACATACAATTTGGAGCACCAAAATACATCAATGGAAAGCTAGAGAACCCCAGAATGATGTACTTAATTGTTGGGAGTGAATAATAATGCCAAATGGAACCAAAAATGCAAAAAATAGTGATCTGGGGCTGGAAAATCGCAAATCGCATGAGCCTTCATTCTTGGCACTTTGAATATGAGGGGGAAGATGTTTGGGTGAAAAAAACTTCACCCTTCCCCCCTTTATGACCATTTTTGTGCAGCGGGTGCTCGCCCAAGCGAGCTCAGCTCGCCTAGGTGAGCTAACTCTGCATTAATTAATTAATTTAATTTTTTTTTTGCAAAATTTGACTACTTTACCGGTTTGCGCTTGTTTATTTCAATTCCTAAGATTATGAGGAAACTTGGCGTATTCAACTATGACTTAAGAAACATAGGTGAATAAATAACGAGCAGAAATTTAAAAGGTACTAGGCTGCCTCCTAGTAGCGCTTCTTTAACGTCTTAAGCCGGATGCAGGATGATGATCTGCAGAACACGAGCCTGGCACCTACTCGTATCTGCCCCTAAGTCTATGAAAATAGGAAATGGCTCCGCGTAGTAAAATATGACTATGGTACCACTTACCTAGGTTTACCTATGTCTTGAATTCAGTGCGGTATTGACCATCACTCGAAACAAATCTTCTCCTGTCCTTCGACTCACAGGATGATAAATATTTATTATGTTTAATTTTACTTAAACGCTTATGACACCCCTATAGTTTAAGAGCATGCATTTTAAAGCAATAACAGACACAACACCAGGGTTTAAATGCAAACCATTAATCCAATGTTTATTAAATGTTGCGATCAAAGCTTACAAAGGACTGGAAAACTTTAGGGAGCCTCAGAGTACATTCATGTATTGACTCTCCTAGCTGCCCCAAGTGCTAAGCATAATATCGTTTGATGATATCGGCATTCACAGGTGAAGGCAACTCTTCATTGTCCATGCTGGCAAGCACCAGTGCTCCTCTCGAGAATGCCTTTTTCAAGATGAAAGGCCCTTCATAGTTTGGATCCCACTTCCCCCTATTGTCTTTTCGGACTTGGGATACTTTCTTCAGAACAAGGTCCCCTCCGTTAAATTTGTGCGGGTGCATCTTTTTGTCGAAAGCGTTCTTCACCCGTCTCTGATACAAACGCCCGTGGCTCATAGCTGCCAAACTCTTGCCTTCTATGAGATTGAGTTGATCGAAGCATGATTGGGCCCACTCCGACTCTTTCAACCCGGACTCTGCCAGAATCCCTAAAGTGGGGAAATCTACTTCGAACGACAGTACGACTTCCATGCCGTATACCAAAAAAAATGGAGTTGCCCCAATTGATGTGTGCACTGAGGTTCGGTAGCCATGCTGCACGAAAAGGAGCATCTTGTGCCACTCTTTGTATGAAACCATCATCTTCTGAACTATCTTCTTGATTTTCTTATTGGCAACCTCAACTACCCCATTCATCTTGGGCCTGTAAGGCATGGAATTATGGTGTTGGATCTTGAAATCCTTACACATTTCCTTCATCATCTTGTCATTCAGGTTGGTGGCATTGTCCGTGATAATTTTCCGGGGTAACCCATATCGGCATATTATCTTCTTTTTGATGAATCTAACCACTACAATTCTCATCACGTTGGAGTATGAAGCAGCTTCAACCCACTTGGTGAAGTAGTTGATCATGACCAAGATGAAGCGATGTCCGTTCGAAGCCTTGGGCTCCATGGCTCCGATTACATCTATTCCCCACATAGAGAAGGGCCATGGCACTGCCAAAATG
Organism: Glycine soja; assembly: GCF_004193775.1. Lineage (NCBI taxonomy): Eukaryota > Viridiplantae > Streptophyta > Magnoliopsida > Fabales > Fabaceae > Glycine > Glycine soja. The sequence continues at coordinate 19,852,289 of NC_041015.1, forward strand.
TTCAAAGGCATGGGCGGAGCGTTGACATTGTCAGCGAATGCCTGGCACTTGTGGCATCTTCTCACATGGATGCAACCGTCGCTTTCCATGGTAAGCCAGTAATAGTTGGCCGTTAGAATCTTCCTGGCCATGGCATGCCCATTAGCATGTGTCCCAAAAAACCCTTCACGCACCTCCACGAGCATTCACTCGGCTTCCTTAGCATCCACACAACGGAGCAAAACCATATCATGATTTCGCTTGTACAGGATACCTCCGCTTAGAAAGAACCCAGTTGCCAACCTCTGCAACATCCTTTTGTCGTTTTTAGAAGTCCCCTGTGGATACTCCTTATGCTCTACGTACCGTGTTAGTCGTCTTATACGACTAACTTTTGTATAAAAAACTATTGCAAAATATGTATAGTTTTCCCCAATTTATAGTTCTTTTGTAAGAATTGTAAATAAACTTTGTTGTGTTTTGATCTCTGTCATTAGAGTCTCTTTTATTGGAATTAATGTTAAAATCTATACAATTTCAGGTAGAAAGGAGCTAATTTCTTGAAGTGCAAAACTCAGTGGGCTTAGCGTGTATCCATCGCTAAGCACGGCTTCAGCGCGCTTAGCTTGAAGAAGGAATATGGAAGAGCACCTAAATCGAAGCAGCACGCTAAGCGCGAGATCAGCTTGCTAAGTCAGTCGTTCATCTCTTGCCAGGCTCAGCGCAACATTGGCGCTTAGCCCAAATTCACTTACTCGCGCTAAGTGCGACAGTGGTGCTAAGAATGAAATCATTACGCTTTTGCATAGAATTTTACACAGTCAAAGGAGGAAGCAACAACAAGGAGCCTAGGGTACATCTTTAAGCAAGATTAGAGAGTGTTTGAGTGATTATGAGGTGCCAAGAAGAGGAGGAGCGATCCCCCTTCCTGTGTAAGCAATAATTTCTCTGTATTCTCTATCTAATTGTAGAAAAGGCCTCCTTGTTATGGCTTGCTAAAACTCTAGTTGGGGATTTCTAATGAAAAGTTGATGTAAACACTTTTCATATCTAATTAAGTGTGGTTTATGTGTTCACTGCTTCTATCGATGCTTCATTGTTGCATGCTTTTAGTCTGATCACCCATTGGTGTGTACTGTTAGGAACTTTAGCACTGGGAACTATACTATTTCCTTAGAACTTGATAGAGCAGGGCTAGATAATGGCATTGCTAGGGATAGATTGCAGGTTTTTTAGTTTTTAATTATGTTATGATTATAATGCTGTTTAAATTAAGCCTAGTCCAACAAGAGGGATCTGAGGTCGAAGCTTGGTTTAAATTAGTCTAAACTCACGAGGGATCAAGGTTTAGTACTTTAGTCTTCAACATAGAACACAAGCACATTCTTAATTAGAGCATGAGAACATTCCCTTTCCACCATAAGGGGTGCCACCTGAGCCGCCAAATCCCTCCATCTTTAGGCGTACTCCTTGAATGATTCATGTTCCCGTTTGTTCATGTTCTGTAGTTAGGTCCTATCGGGAGCCATGTCAGTGTTATATTGATATTGCCTTATGAAGGCAGTAATCAAGTCTTTCCATGAGCGGATGCGAGATGCTTCCAAGTTGGTGTACCAAATGACTGCGGCTCTGGCCAAGCTATCTTGGAAGAAGTGCATGAGCAATTTCTCATCTCTCGAGTACACCCCCATCTTCCGACAGTACATTTTTAAGTGGTTTTTGGGACAAGTCGTCCCCTTGTACCTATCAAAATATGGTACCTTGAATTTGGGTGGGATGACGACATCCAGTACCAAACATAAGTCGGTCATATCGGCAAAGGGATAGTCACTGAACCCTTCAACCGCCCTCAGTCTCTCTTCGATGGGATCAAGGTTTTCCCTTCCTTCCACTATCGGAGATGGCCCCCCTACGGAGAAGTGAAGTGGTTGCATTGGGCGGGGCTGAGAGACTCCCACGGTATTAGCCAAGGCATTGGGTGCTGGTCCCTCAACGGTGAATAGGGGGTATGAGTTGATGTCCACTTGGGCATGCTCCCGAGGCTCTTCGTGGGCGCCCCCTATAGGCTAGGGAGGCTGCCCTTCGAAGGTAAAGGGAACGAATGGATTCATGTTCTCATGCATGGTAGGTGGTGTGAAATTCGGGGGTAGGCTGTAGGGGTAAGCATTCCTATTATACCCCCGATGCGGGCCGCTAGCATTCCCCAATGCGTCTCCTCCTCGTCCTACCATTTCTAGGGTGAGTTGGTGTGCTTGATTCGTTGCAGATGGAAGGACCGGATCTGCCACTTAAGCGGTGTTGGTGGCGGCAGCCCTGGCTGCATTACTTTCCATTAATCTCCTCATGCTTAGCATGGCTTCCATGATGGAAGCCATTTGATCTTTCAGGGCCAACATGTCGGCCTTCATCTGTTCTTGCACTTCCTCTTGTTCACCCATGGCTTTAGATTTAGAACGGGTTCTATAGGGATGCTTTGGAGCACGCTTAGTTATGGTCTTACTCCCTAAAGGAAGAAAATGTGGTGAGTAATGCGATAAAAAATTTAAACATGAATGTATGCTAAAGATAAGTTGTTGAAGCATAGGATTCACACAGGATTAAATCAACCTCATTTTATTAGAGAACAAAAAGATTTATCTAGCCAAAATCAAGGCGATGATACAATTGCCTTAGTGGCTCCTAATTATGTGGGCAATAATTAAGGAGCCCATGAATTTCCCCGGGGCTATGTATACATCTGCCATTGCCTTGGCCTTAGCTAGCAGTCGGGGAAGATCTTGACTCTCATTCAAAGTAAAGGCGAATCTGTCCATCCACATCATTGCTTCTTTGTGCAATGAATCGATCACCCATTTCCTTGCTTCCCTTTCCGCTTGCAAGACTAATACCTTGGCTTACTTGTCCTCTAGCTTTTTCTCATGAGTTGCTGCTAGGTCTAGCTTTTCTTTGTACTCATTGATGATGGCCCATATATTTCCTTCAGTCTTGCTCAATTGTTGGGACAAGCTTCTTTTCGACCTATGACAATCTTTTAGGGCCTTCTTGGTTTCTTGTTCCAAGGCGTCGGTGGTGGCCATATTGATGTCTTTTAGTTCATCATACTCCTTTCAGACTTTGATGGCCGTTGACTTGAACTTCTCTTTGACTGCTCGGGCTTGTTCAAGCTCTGCTTTTAGGGCTTGTACCTCTTCACTTTCTTCTTGTGTCCAGACTCTCAACCACTTATGATAGCCGCCGATGATCCCATTACTGCTTTCCCTAAGCTCTTTGTCCTTCCTTTGCGCAGCATCCCATTCCTTGCGGACTCCTTGAAGCACCCTCGCGTTGGGGTCGCTGAAACCCCGTGTGATGAAAGGCGTGATGGTGCTCCTCTCATGGGGTAGCCAAGTTGTCTTATGGTGAGGACATGATTATAATTAATACAACCCCTTGTTCCCATCAAGGGGACATTTGAAAATCCCTCGCATGAGGACAAAACTCCAACTTTTCCTTCCTTCCATTGATGGATGCCCCTACCACACTAACCAAGAGTTGCTCCCAGTTTGCCTTTCCCTTCTCGGTGCATAAGTGGTGACCTTGCAGTGGACAAGTGGGCCTACTTTCTTGGCGAAAAGGTGCGAGACAAGCCACACATAGAGAGTTGGCATACAACAAACAATTCTTGTGCCGTTCTTTTCGCATCTTCGGTCGAACGTGTCATAGAGATCGGCCAAGATAGCGACAACCGGGATTTCCTTGTTATGGTGATAGGCAATGAAAGCATCAAAAGAGGATCCATAAATAGTCAAATCATCCATAGGCCAAAAGGTCACTGAAAATGCTAAGCATTCACCACTGGAAAGTACCAGGGGCGTTGCATAGGCCAAAAGGCATCCTCCTATAGGCCAAAGTGCCAAAGGGACAGGTGAATGTGGTCTTTTCTTGATCCTCAGGCGCAATATGAATTTGTAAATAACTAGAAAAACCATTAAGAAAGCAATAATGAGACTTACCTGCCAAGCGCTCAAGCATTTGATCAATGAATGGCAGGGGAAAATGATCTTTTCTGGTTACCTGGTTCAGCCTCCTATAATCAATGCAGACTCGCCAGCTGTTCTGCACTCTTGTGGGAATAAGTTCATCCCTTTCATTCTTAATTACTGTTAGGCCTGTCTTCTTAGGAACCACTTAGACTGGACTCACCCACTGGCTGCCAGAAATGGGGTAAATGATTCCAGCTTGTAAGAGCTTGGTCACTTCCTTTTTCACTACATCTAGAATGACGGGGTAGAGTCGCTATTGTGGCTGCCTCACTGGCTTAGCTCCATCCTCTAAAAGTATCCTATGCATGCAGGTAGATGGGCTAATACCAGGAATGTCTGCTAAAGTCCATCCAATGGCTTTCTTGTGCTTCTTGAGCCCCAACAAAAACTTCTCCTCTTGCTCAGTGTCGCAACCTACCCTTCGGCGGGAGGGCGACGCGAGACTCGCGGGATGCGTGTTCCACGAAAGGAATACGCGCGGAGTCTCCACCAACGTTTATTCGAGGAAAACGTCGGAAAAACCGGAAAAGACGCGATCTACGAACTTTTAAGTGAAAGGTTCGGGAGTTGTATTTACGCACAGGGAAGGTATTAGCACCCCATACGTTCGTCCCAAGGGACGGCAGCCTTTAATCGAATGTGCAAACATGACTTTGATTTTTATGTTCCCTTTTATGTTCTTATATCCTTTATACCCTTTTTATATTTTTTCTTTTTTGTGGTCGACAAGGGTGTTTCCCTTTGCTCCTACGTATTCCTCAATTTGTGATGAGGAAATCAGACCTACGTAGTTCTTTCGGAACAAAGTGTTTGGTTAAGTTGTTTTTGTCTTTTTTGCAAAATATGTTTTTATTGAACAAAAGGTCATTTAAGGTGTTGAACCATTAAACGGTCTTTTGATTTTGAAAGGGGATAAACGTTAAGGCGTTGGACCATTAACGATCTCTTGTTTTTGAAAGGAGAGAAACGTTAAGGCATTGGACCATTAACGATCTCTTGGGGTGGTCGACAAAAGCGGGGCTTTTGCTCCTACGTATCCTCAATGAGGAACTCAGACCTACGTAGTTCTTTCTTTTTGTCAAGTGATTCTTTTTTACTTAAGTGGTGATCATTTTAAGGCGTTGGACCTTAAAAAATGATCCATTTTACTTAGTGAGAAATTGAAATGACAAACTTCAAAAGCCTATTTTTGTGGACGAGCTTGACTAGGCGAGTTGATTTTAGCCTTAGTTTCACTTTAGTTATTAATCAATTCGATTAAGAATGAGAAATCCCAAAGAGAAAACGTCCGATTGATTTTCCGCTTTATTTTACTAAAAGATGTTTTTTTTTATTATTATATTATTTTTTTACCTCTTTTTTGATTTCCAACGTGGTTACGGCACGACCGAACGGTCGGAATTTATTTTAACCGAAGTTAACGGATAATACAATTCAAACGTTCGGTGGAAATTTATTTTATTTTTAAGTTAAGCGAGAAATGACTTAAGTAAAATGGCTTAAGCACGTCAAGAGGGGGTATAAAAAGTAAACAAAACGAGAATAAAAATGCACGAAACACAATGTGGACCACTACGGGTACATAGAATGAATCGAAAAGCTTGGTTCGAGGTACTTACCCGTTGAAGATCGAAGAACGATGAAGAACGGATGAAGAACGTCGAAGAACGGTTGAAACCTTTGCGAAATTCCTCACGGAAAACGTTACAGAAACGTTTCGGAAGCGCCTCGGCTTAGATTTTCTTCACGGAAACAATTTTTCCAAGCAAATTCGAAAGAGAGAGAAGTGCCTAAGGGGCTGAACCCTTTTCTTCTTCACTTCCTCCCCTATTTATAGCAAAATAGGGGAGGTGGTTGCCGCCCAGCTCGCCCAGGCGAGCCAGGTTGCTTCCTCCAGAAGCAACAGCCTTCTGGAGGAATATTCTAGAGGGCCCAAGTGGGCCTGGGTGCTATTTGCACCCCCATTTTTACTAAGTACACCCCCTCTGCTTTTTTTTTTGTGATTCTTTTTTCGTAAAGTTACGGAAACTTACGAATTTCGTAACGATACTTGTTTTCTTTCCGTAATGTTACGGAACCTTGCGGATTACATAATCATCCCCTTTTTGACTTACGGAATGTTACAGAACCTCACTTAATTATGCAACGATGCTTCCATTTGATTTCCGGTGTGTCACGGAAACTTACGGATTGTGCATCAATATTTTTTTGGTTTTTCGGCATGTCCTGGAATTTCACAAATTGCCTAATGATGGATGCCAAGCACCTCACAAGGACCAAAGAAAGGTCGCATGTCATCAAGCAAAGGTCCCCTGACGAAATTAGGGTATGACAGTTTCCCCTCTTTACTTGTCTTTTATTGGAGATAAAAGGAAAGTAAAGATAAGACACTAATTTCGTTCCTCTCGATTTGACGAGAGTCGCGGGTGACCATAAAATCTCCACATGCAAATGACTTGTTGTTCCCAGAATTTCACAAATTGCCTAATGATGGGTGCCAAGCACCTCACAAGGACCAAAGAAAGGTCGCATGCCATCAAGCAAAGGCCCCCGGACGAAAATTAGGGTATGACACTAATTTCGCTCCTCTCGGTCGACGAGAGTCGCGGGTGACCATGACTTGTCGTTCCCGGAATTTCACAAATCGCCTAATGATGGGTGCCAAGCACCTCACAAGGACCAAAGAAAGGTCGCATGTCATCAAGCAAAGGTCCCCGGACGAAAATTAGTGTATGACACTAATTTCGCTCCTCTCGGTTGACGAGAGTCGCGGGTGACCATGACTTGTCGTTCCCGGAATTTCACAAATCGCCTAATGATGGGTGCCAAGCACCTCACAAGGACCAAAGAAAGGTCGCATGTCATCAAGCAAAGGTCCCCGGACGAAAATTAGTGTATGACACTAATTTCGCTCCTCTCGGTTGACGAGAGTCGCGGGCGACCATGAAATTTCCGCATGTAAATGACTTGTTGTTCCCGGAGGAACAAAAGGTGCAGAAGACTATGTCAGCCTCTGCATGCTATCAAGCGTTCTGTCTTACAGATAGCAAAAGAATGTTTATACGGATAACCACTCGGGTATTTCCGCGTATCATCGGGCCCGCCGCCTCTGGATGACACAAGGGTGCGGATAATCGTAAGGTATCTCCGCGTATCATCGGGCCCGCCGCCTCTGGATGATACAAGGGTGCAGAATGACCAAATTTTGTCTCTGCTTGTCATCGGGCCCGCCGCCTCTGGATGACAAAAGGGTGCGGATAACCGTAAGGTATCTCCGCGTATCATCGGGCCCGCCGCCTCTGGATGATACAAGGGTGCAGAATGACCAAATTTTGTCTCTGCTTGTCATCGGGCCCGCCGCCTCTGGATGACAAAAGGGTGCGGATAACCGTAAGGTATCTCCGCGTATCATCGGGCCCGCCGCCTCTGGATAATACAAGGGTGCAGAATGACCAAATTTTGTCTCTGCTTGTCATCGGGCCCGCCGCCTCTGGATGACAAAAGGGTGCGGATAACCGTAAGGTATCTCCGCGTATCATCGGGCCCGCCGCCTCTGGATGATACAAGGGTGCAGAATGACCAAACTTGGTCTCTGCTTGTCATCGGGCCCGCCGCCTCTGGATGACAAAAGGGTGCGGATAACCGTAAGGTATCTCCGCGTATCATCGGGCCCGCCGCCTCTGGATGATACAAGGGTGCAGAATGACCAAACTTGGTCTCTGCTTGTCATCGGGCCCGCCGCCTCTGGATGACAAAAGGGTGCGGATAACCGTAAGGTATCTCCGCGTATCATCGGGCCCGCCGCCTCTGGATGATACAAGGGTGCAGAATGACCAAACTTGGTCTCTGCTTGTCATCGGGCCCGCCGCCTCTGGATGACAAAAGGGTGCGGATAACCGTAAGGTATCTCCGCGTATCATCGGGCCCGCCGCCTCTGGATGATACAAGGGTGCACGTCACATGACCTCAGGGTCAGTATGACAAAGATTATGGGGCGGCCGACAAAAGCAAGGCTCTTGCTCCTACGTATCCTCCAATGAGGAACTCAGACCTACGTAGTTCTGGATAACTTGTGAGACTTTAAAAGTCTCCATCGGAAAATGCTGACATCTCCGGAAAAGGCGCAGATGACCACATTGGCCTCTGCTCATCAATCACACTTGGGGTCACTGAATGACGAGGTGCGGATAACCGTAAGGTGTCTCCGCGGGCTACCAGCTCTTGGGTCATGGTAACAGAAAGCGGCGCGGTCGACAAAAGCGAGGCTTTTGTTCCTACGTATCCTCCAATGAGGAACTCAGACCTACGTAGTTCTGGATAACTTGTGAGACTTGAAAAAGTCTCGATGTTTTCTCCACTAAAATGCAAACATGCTTTAGCAAAGAGACAAATATTCCAACTGATTTAGAGCAGCATATGCTTTTTTGAGTGAAAAACAATGCGTCTACCGGGGAAGGAGAGTCTGCTGATGAAATCTCCCATAACCATAAATGAGATTTTGGATGTTAGCATTTCGTTTCTAAATGACCATTTAGAGGAAACACTGGGTTCGACAAAAATAGAAGAAATCCACTCAAAGTGTATCAATCTCGCACAGGTAAGTGTTTCATCCTAATTCCGAACCATAGATATGTCATGACTTGACTTTGCAAATTATTTCCTATCAAATCAAAAATTACATGCGTGATCATGGATCAAATAGGACTTCCCTTGGGAATAGGTTCTTTTGGGGAGTTTTTCGGCTTTTGATTATTTTTTTGCCTTTCCCTTTTCTGTTTTGGTTTTGCGCGAGGCGAACAAGTCACCGACGCACAGGATTTTGGTTGGTAATCAAAGGGAGAAGACCACTTTAGGTCATGGTTTCCTTTTCTTTCTTTTGTTCATTTGATGACAATTCTGTATTGTTCAGATATTGTCTGGTCCAAAGACCTCTCTGCACATTTCTTCTGGTTTCTTTGACCAAGAGCTTCCTTCTTTTTTACTTTCTCCCATTCTTTGGTTGGGAATTTTCTTTCTTTTCTTTTTTCTTTCTCCCACTCTTTGATTGGGAATTTCCTTTCTTTTCTTTTTTCTCTTTCTCCCACTCTTTGATTGGGAATTTCCACTTCCTTTTTTGCTTTCTCTTTGATTGGAAATTTCCTTTCCTTCTTTTTTTTTGCTTCCGAGGGTAAGGTTTATGGTGAGTCAGGATTTTGGCTCAAGGCTTGTAGAATGGCTAGACATGATACATGTCAGGGTTTGATTTGGTTCAAGGATAAAAAGGGATGCCCCACATTATTTCCATGACACAAATGCAAAAATGATGATTTGGAAATTTTATGCAAAACTGGTTATGCATGCACCTATGCGGACACTCAAGTGTCAAATTTTTATGGTCATGTGATTTTAAATCAACCCAATGTTTCCAAAATATGTTCTTTTATCAATTTGTGCATTCATCCGAGTCCATTTCGGGCGTCCGGGGAAATTTCACAGCATTCACCCTTCAGGTGTATACACATTTTTTCAAAAACTAGTTATGATCAGTGAATTTTTCCAAAGAAAAGTTGGAAGTCAACTCTTTTCAAAAGCATGTCGGTTTTTCAGCTAGACAACTTATTTTTCTTTTTCCATCTTTTTTTTTCTTCTTTTTTTTCATTTGTTCATTTTTTTTCTCGTTTGTTTTTTTTCCTTCTTTTTTTTTATGAGGTATTTTGCTACCTAAACATGTGTATATTTTTGTGAGGTATTTTTGCTATATACATGCATATCCAAGGTATCTTGCTACCTAAACATACATATATATATTTTGCGAGGTATCTTTTTGCTACATACATGCATATCTAAGGTATCTTGCTACCTAAACATACATATATATATATATTTTGTGAAGTGTGTTTTTGTTTACATACACGCACATCTAAGGTATCTCTCTACCTAAACATACATATATATATTTTGTGAAGTATTTTTTTGTTTACATACATGCATATCTAAGGTATCTTTCTACCTAAACATACATATATATATTTTGTGAAGTGTTTTTTTGTTTACATACATGCATATCTAAGGTATTTTCACTACCTAAACATACATATATATATTTTGTGAGGTATGACTACCTTCCGAGCTTGCGCTTGTTTTATTTAAATCCCCAGGATCATGAGCAACTAGGTGCGTCCTACTATAAAAAGTGATCAAATAACAAGCATAGATTCAAAAGGTACTAGGTTGCCTCCTAGTAGCGCTTCTTTAACGTCTTTAGCTGGACGCCTTATGACTTGTCGGTCACTGACCTAGTACTTTGCTTACCTTTGGCTTTGGACTTGGTCGCTTATTGGTCGGCCATGGGTCGTAAGCAACGCTCTAACCTTTTTGTGGATGAGCTGAGGTGAACTCTAGAGGTGATGGCGGTGCGTCTGTTGCCCGCTGCCGGCCATCCCCAGGCTGCTGTGGTGTTTCGCCCTGCGCCTGCCTGGAGACGCAGTACTCCTTAATGAAAGCTCGATTAGTAGGGGGCCTGATGCCCTTGCTGGAGGTGACAGGTACTCTGTAGAACTGACAGAGACCCGTAATTAGAGCTTGACAACTCCAAGACCCTGTTGGACTTCTTCGGGTCCACTGGGTGTCTTGCAAACGCGATCCCTGCAAACAATAGATGAAATCAGAAATCAGTTGGGGGAGGTGCATACTTATCTATGATGACGTGACCTTGTCGGGGGGGTACGGGCACCCTGTAGGATTGATAGAGGCCGGTAACCAGAGCTGGAAACCCCAGGGCCCTGTTGGACTTTTCCGGGTCCACTGGGTGTCTTTGTGGGTGCGATCACTGCAAACAATAGATGGTATCAGAAATCAGTTGAACCATATGCATACTTACCCATGTCGGGACGACACAGACCAACTGATACTTTTGCAGGGGGAGATTGGCATTGCGGTCGCTGGGCAGAATGTTGCTAAGTAGCAATGTCATCTATATCTGTGTAAGAGTGGTCATGTTGGTGCGCATGATCCGCACTTGTCTCTTTGCAGCGGCACGGGTGAAATCTTGCCCCGGTATGCATAGTAGCTGTGTGATAGCCTCCCTCTCTGGTTGTGCTCGCACAGTTGGCCCTCCTCCAATATCAGGGGGTGGCCCAGGGACCGTTAAAAGGAAACTACTGGTCCCTTAACCGGGAGTGCAAGTCTTGGTTAAGCATTTAAGGATAGAGGACCTTAAATTCTCTTAAGGTGCGGATGTGGAGCACACTGAAAATGAGGACACGTAGCCCTCTAAAGGTGAGGGCGTGCAACCCTCTCAAGGCGAGGATGTATAGTCCTCTGGAGGTGAGGGCGTGTAGTCCTCTCAAGGTGAGGGCGTGCAGCCCTCTGTTGGCGAGGACGTGTAGTCCTCTAAAGGTGAAGGCATGTAGCCCTCTGTTGGCGAGGACGTGTAGTCCTCTAAAGGTGAGGGCGTGTAGCCCTACGAAGGTGAGGACATGCAGTCCTCTGATGGCGAGGGCGTGTAGCCCTCTTAAGGTGAGGACGTGTGGTCCTCTAAAGGTGAGGGCGTGTAGCCCTACGAAGGTGAGGACATGTAGTCCTCTGAAGGTGAGGGTAACTAGTACCCAAGGCAAGGGCGAGTAGCCCTCTCAAGGCGAGGACGTGTAGTCCTCTGGAGGTGAGGGCGTGCAGCCCTCTGATGGTGAGGACATGTAGTCCTCTCAAGGCGAGGACGTGTAGTCCTCTCAAGGTGAGGACGTGGAGTCCTCTGAAGGCGAGGATGTGTAGTCCTCTAAAGGTGAGGGCGTGCAGCCCTCTGTTGGCGAGGACGTGTAGTCCTCTAAAGGTGAGGGCGTGTAGCCCTACGAAGGTGAGGACATGCAGTCCTCTGATGGCGAGGGCGTGTAGCCCTCTGAAGGTGAGGACGTGTGGTCCTCTAAAGGTGAGGGCGTGTAGCCCTACGAAGGTGAGGACATGTAGTCCTCTGAAGGTGAGGGCGTGTAGCCCTACAAAGGTGAAGGCACATGACCCTTTGACGGCGAGGACGTGTAGTCCTCTGAAGTTGAAGGTACATGACCCTTTGAAGGCGAGGACGTGTAGTCCTCTGAAGGTGAAGGTAACTAGTACCCAAGGTGAGGGCGTGTAGCCCTCTCAAGGCGAGGACTTATAGTCCTCTGGAGGTGAGGGCATGCAGCCCTCTGGTGGTGAGGACGTGTAGTCCTCTCAAGGCGAGGACGTGTAGTCCTCTGACGGTGAGGGTAACTAGTACCCAAGGTGAGGGCGTGTAGCCCTCTCAAGGCGAGGACATGTAGTCCTCTGGAGGTAAGGGCGTGCAGCCCTCTGATGGTGAGGACGTGTAGTCCTCTCAAGGCGAGGACGTGTAGTCCTCTCAACGGTGAGGGTAACTAGTACCCAAGGTGAGGGCGTGTAGCCCTCTCAAGGCGAGGACTTATAGTCCTCTGGAGGTGAGGGCGTGCAGCCCTCTGTTGGCGAGGACGTGTAGTCCTCTAAAAGTGATAGGTACAAGTACCCAAGGGTCCACCCTTATGAGAACGCAAGAGATCGACTCATCGAGAGGGCCGGTCATCCCAAATCCACAAGATTTGGACATTAGATGTAGGAAATCTATGCAGTTAACATGATTTTTAGGGATGCAGATGCATGCAACCTTTGTCGTGAAATTTGGTAAATGCGGACTTCATATGAAACAATGCAATGTAATGGAAAGTTGTACAATGTTCATGACATTCTTTCCCTATTTTGTGATTTTGATTTTGATTTAATTTTTTTTGGAAAACACAGATTGACTGTCCTTTTGAAAGAGGTGATAATTCATGCAACCTCATCCTATCTTTTTTGCAAATCTCTCCGGGAACTCCCTCAGAGTGTGTGTTCTGTTTGATTTAGTCACTTGACCATTTTGGAGTGACGGCAATGGAGCCGTTTGATGTTCGATCAATCCATTGAAATCCTAGGGTTTGTCCCCCTTTTTTTTTGTTAAAAACATCGATGGGTGAGAACTTTTAATCGGCCCCCATGTTCACTTGAGGCTCATGCACAGTGCCCCTCATTTCCCCAGTGTAAGGCTTTGAGGTACCAATCGTTGTCTTTCGTCATGACCTTGTAGGAGGGAACCTATTGGGTGAGAACTTCTAATCTGCCCCTAGGTTCGCTTGAGGTTTTTGCATGGTGCCTTTCGTTGCCCCAGTGTAGGGCTTAGAGGTACCAAGTGTTGTCTTGTTTTCACGACCTCGTAGTGAGGAAGAATGAAAGAAGCAGTTGATTCTTGCAAAAAGAATTTTCCAAGGATGAGAAATAGTTGAAGGATCTTTCAGTTGATGGATTAAGTCAAATGACTCCTATGTAGAAGCAAGATGTTTTGATGTCTTGATGACGCCAAAGGATCAAGTGCTTCCAAGTTTTATTCAAGACAAGAATCCAAGAAAGTCAAGATATATGATCAAGTTTGATCTCTTAGAATCTTTAGGAAGAAGTTTCCAAATTGAAGAAGCAAAAGGTTTGACCAAGGAATTCTATCCTTTCAAATTGAGATTTGCTCTCTGGTAATCGATTACTAGCAGTTTGAAAATGTTTTAATTCGAATTTTTTAAAACCTGTAATCGATTACATAAGTCTTGTAATTGATTACCAGAGGGGATTTTCAGAAAATAATTTCCAAGAGACATATCTATTCAAATGTTTTATGAATGGCCATTCAAATGTTTTAAAGAGAGTTTTCATTGCCCAAACAGTTTTATCCTCTCGAAAGATCAAGAGTTTTTCTGAACTGAAATGTCTTATCCTCTCGAAAAGATTCCTTGGTCAACCACTTGCTTATTCAATAAGGAATTTTTGATTGATCTTCATTTTACAATCTACCTCTTTTACGAGAGACCTCTTCTTCTCTTCTTCTTATTTCTGAAAAGGGATTAAGAGACCGTGGGTCTCTTGTTGTAGAGGATTCCTGAACACAAGGGAAGGGTTATCCCTGTGTGCATTGTTAATTCGAAAAGAGAGATTGATAGTTCAATTGGGGAATAGTCTTTGCATCTTAATTCAACCCCCCTTTTTCTTAAGGTAACTGAGGCCATTTGTCCAACATCCTATTCTTGATAACTCACTTCTCTCTAAAAAGACAAAATGAGGTCACATGAACGTCTATATTTTTACTTGAAAACACAGTCAATCAAATGCCTTTTTATTTTTTATTTTGAAACTTATTTTTTATATTGAAACTTATTTGTTTTGAACTTTGCTCGTTGTTTTACGGCACCCCCACCAATGTGCAAGATGAATAATCTCTGATTGAACGGTCTTGGAAGTCAACACTCAAGAGCGCAGGTTGCTTGAGCAAACAGACCAATGGCTTACACTCACATTCCGGTGGAAGTTGAATAAGCAAAGATGTGTTCGTGAGAGGATGTCCATTTTATCTATATCATTTAACATTGTAACTGTGGTTTATGGCATAAACTTGGAAATCCTGATGAGTCATAACAACAGCTTCCAGAATTGCCCCATGTATGGTGTTGCTTGTTAATGTTAGGATTCAACAAGCGATTCTCCTCAAATTTCAGCCAGCCCGTATCAATTAGACCTTGCACCTTACGCTTCAGAGCCCTACAATGCTCAATGGAACGCCCCGGGGCTTCTCCGTGACAAGCACACGTTGCGTTCGAGTCGTATTCTCGGAGAAATGGAGGTTGATGAACCTTGGCTAGGGTTATGGCTACCATTGAATTATCAAGTAGATATGGGATCAAGTTTAGCATATGACAACGGAATTTGGGGTGAACCCTACAGGCTTTTTGCTGCAAAATTCCTTTTTGTTGGTGTTTTTTTTTTTTTGGTTTGTGCTAAAGGTGGTCTTCGTCATTGGAAGTGCGGTAGACAGACTTTGTGGTTGATTTAGGGATGGCCTTTGTGGATAACTGGGTGGTGGGTAAGGAGGAGGTTTGTTATTGGCTGAGTAATGACATTGTTGGGTTGGTGGGAAACTTGGCCGTATAGGAATGGCAGTCACAGCATGGGTTTCTCCCTCTTTCTCACCCTCTTCATTTGCCCCAGTTTTCTCAGTCGTCCTAGTAGGATGATCAAATTTGCCTCTTTTCGGACCCACATCGATCCTTTCACTGGCGAAGACCAAATCCGCAAAGCTTTGAGGGTGCGTAGCCCACCATCTCTTCATAGTAGAACACCGGTCACGTGTCTACTATCATTGTGATAATCTCTTTCTCTGTTTTTGGGGGTGCTACTTGAGTTGCCAAGTCTCTCCATCTTTGGGCGTATTCTTTGAAAGATTTGTGCCCCCTTTTTGCACACTTTTTGTAGTTGCATCCTATCCGGAGCCATATCAGAATTGTACTGACACTGCCTAATGAAGGCAACCATTAGGTCCTTCCAAGAATGGACTCAAGAAGGTTCCTAAGTTAGTATACCAGGCGACAGTTGTCCTAGTAAGACTTTCTCAGGAAAAATGTATCAGCAGTTTCTCATCTTTTGCGTATGCCCCCATCTTCCGACAGTACATCTTTAGATGGTTCTTGGAGCGAGTAGTCCCCTTGTACTTCCCAAAGTCCGACACCTTGAACTTGGGAATGACCATGTTTGGGTATTAGGAACAACTCTTCTAAGTTAGGAAAGGCATAATCTTCACCTCCTTCAATGGCCCTGAGCCTTTCCTCTAGATGATCCAACTTTCCCATTCCTGCCATAGTCATGAGGGTTTTTAACCGCTGTGGAATGCAAGAGGTGCAGTTGTGGGTGATACTGAGGGCCCTCCAAAGGGTTTTGTAGGGGTATACCACCAACTGCTTGCCCTTCAGTGGCATATTCGAGCCAAGGCTCGAAGTCGGCTAGATTGTGGTGGGGAATTTCATGTGTCTCTTCCACGGTTTAAAAGACATGTGTCTGATGAGGTTATTGGTTCTCAATGAGTATCGGAGTGGAGTTATTGAGATTTTCATTGAGAGTGTGTGCCACATTGGGTGGTGTATAGTTGGGAGGCAAGCCATATGATGGGAAGGCGTGCTCGTTTTGAATTTGCACATCATGGGGTCATCCATACTTCCCAAATCTTTGCCTACCATATTTGAGGTTGGATGATTCATTTGCTTGAGGCTAGATGGGAGCATCGGGTTCACCTTAGCGACAGCGCTAATAGCGGCAACTATAACCGCATTGGCTTCCATTATCTTCTTCATGCTCATCATGGCCTTCATCATTGTGGCCATTTGCTCTTTTATGGCCTCCATTTTTGGCCTTCATCTTCTCTTGCACCTCCTCTGCTTCACCCATTACTCTAGCTCTAGCACGAGTTCGGTAAGGGCGCCGTAAAGCGTGTCCTTTTCTTTTTTATAACAATGATTAAGTTCATTTTATTTTATTTTTCAAGGAAAGAATGCAACGAGCAATGCAACTAATGAAAAGCATGGATGCATGCGAATGATGTACAGTTGAAGTATTGCAAATTTTTACGCAAGATATGGGGTTGAATCAATTTAGATTTTCAACATGGTCCATGACATCTTTGTCAAGGTGAAACTGGAAGTAACAAGGACATCAATAATCCTAAATGTGTTTGGCAGTAGACGAAGTAGTGATGTGACTCGATTCATCTTTTGCCCCAATTTTGCAAGACGGTTACTTCCATATTTCAACTTGACTTGATGAACCTTTTTGTAAAAGCATGAGCTTGGTTCAACCCTATAATCCAAGGAATGGCAATTCTGATCGCCAATACTTCAACAACATCTCATAGGGATGAATGACTCGGGCGTACTTTAAGCTTATGCACGGAAAATGTAATTATGAAATTGAGATGCCCGAAGAAACACCATTTCCTAGTTAACCATGCATTAGGTACCATGTTCAATTATTTTGTTTTTAAGTGAAACGGGTTTATGATCCCAACATGGTTGGCTCGTGGTGCCTAACACATGAAACTAAGAATGTAGTGTGAAGTTTCACGCTTCCCCCTTTTTGTTTTTGTTTTGTAGAGGAAAACGCAAGGATGAGCAAACATGAAAACAAATGGTATGCAATTTTGCAGATCAAAAAGTTTGTTGAACGCATATGCATGATGATGCCATGACTCATGCAAAATGTGAGGCTGGAATATGATAACGGACAAATGCAGGATATGTCCATTATGATGTTATGAAGAGATGCTTATGCGATGCATGATATGAATGCATTTTACGGACACGAGAGCCCGGAAAATTATCTCTTCTTACATGCGCATTTGGGGGCGCAGTGCCCCATGTGTACAATTAAGAAGGTGATATGGACCTTCCGGCTTCCCGTGACAAAGGACGAGACCAACATACAATGCATGCTAGAGATAAAATGCGGGAGTGACTTGATTCGCACTGATTTTTGGAGTAAAAACGTGGGATAAACTCATTTTATTCAAAAAGTTATAACTAGTCAAGATCTGAGCGACAATACAAACTTCCTAGCGATTTCTAATCATATGGTCCATTAAGTCTATCATATGTTGACAATAGCTGAGAAGTCCGTGGATCTTCTTGGGGGCGGAGTAGGTGTCCGCCATTGCTTTGGCTTTGGCTAGCAATCGAGGAAGTTCTTGACTCCTGTTCAAAGTAAGAGCAAATCGGTCCGTCCACATTGTTGCCTCTTGGTGCCATGAATCAATTACCCTCTCCCTTGCTTTGCTTTCTGCTGATATCTTGGCGTACTCATCCTCTAGCCTTTGCTCGTGAGTCGCCGCTAGATTTAGCTTCTCTTTGCACTCATCGATGACGACCCACATATTCCCTTCAGTCTCGCTTAACTGTTGGGACAAATTTCTTTTCGACCTAAGGTAAGCCTTTAGCTCGTCCTTCAAGATCATGCCTTTGACCCGTGATGATTCCTTTCACCTCTTCGGAGCTTGAGCTTACTATTGCTGCCCTATAAAGCCCATCAAAACTTTGCTGGCACGTGTTCTTCCTTTCGGGCCTTCTTGGTTTCTCGTTCCAAGGCTTCAGCGGTGGCCATATTGACGTCCCTTAGTTCATCATACTCTTTTCAGACTTTGATGGCTATGGACTTGAACTTCTCTTCGACTACTCGGGCTCTTTCAAGCTCTGCCTTTAGGGCTTGTACCTCATCACTTTCTTCCGAAGCTTTAACCTCATCGTCCCTCACAGTCTTTAGATTTGGGAGCCAATCCAATCCTTGTGTTCGGACTCTCAGCCACTTATGATAGCCGCCGATGATCCCATTACTGCTTCCCCTAAGCTCTCTGTCCTTTCTTCACGCCGCATCCCATGCCTTGTGAACTCCTTGGAGTACCCTCGCGTTGTGGTCACTGAAACCTCGTGCGATGAAAGGCGTGATGCTTTCGTCTGATGGCACTCCTCTCATGGGACATCCTTCGCATGAAGATAGAATCCTGATTCTTCCTTCCTTCTAGCGAGGGAACCAATTAACAGACGCCCCCTATGCTAGCCAAGAGTTGGTCCCAATTCGCCTTTCCTTTTTCGACGCACGAGCGGTAACCTTGTAGCGGATAGACGGGCCTACCTTCTTGGAGAAAAAGGTGTGAAACCAGCCCCACATAGAGAGCTGGAGTACAGCAAACAATCCTTGCATTGCTTTCTTCACATCTTCGGTCGAAGGTGTCATATAGGTCGGCTAGCATAGCGACAACCGGACTTTCCTTGTGGTTATGATAGGCGAGAAAAACGTCGATCGCTGCCAGGTCCACCAACCCATCCACATTTGGAAAGAGGACTCCCTCAAAAATCAACAGTGTGAGAATATCTATGAATGGGGTCCACTCGCCTTTATCTGCCAAGATTCTTGCTTTTACCTCCAAATATTTTCTCGGTATTCCGACCACCCCATTTTCGACTTGCCTTTGGCGGTCTAATTCCTGCGCCGAGATTTGGACTTTTTAGAAATTCTGGCTAATGAGGGGTAGAACCCTGAGAAGAGGTATGGTTTCCTTCCCCCTAGAGGACATCCTAGGATCTCTTCAAATTCTTCCACCATTGGTGATAGCTGGAAGTCCCCAAAGATGAAGCACCTCAACGGCTGATCATAATACTGGGCGAGGGAGGCAATTGGTTCCATGGAGACTTCTACCCTAGCTAGGTCCCAAATGCTTACCATAGGCTTTGCGGAAGGCTTGCCGTTGAAGTTGACCCATTAATTGCCCCAACTTTCGTAAACTGGTGACCTCTAAGCTCTTGATTTTGACTTGATAAAACCTCTTTTTAAACGAAGGCTTTTGACTTGATCCCATGTTTTACTAAAGTGAAATAAAATCTAGTGCAATCAAAACTCCGACATCTATCATGGGTGGAATGGATGAATGCATGAAGAAATGCATATGACACAGATGCAATTTACGAATACGGGAGCCCGAGAAACTGTCTCCTTCTTAGATACAACGTCTAGGGGTAGCAAAGTGCCCCAACGTATGTATTTAAAACGGTGACACGGACCCTTCGTTGGTTTGCTAAAGTGAGGGGATCAAAGACGAAACCTACGCATGATGCATATGCGAAAGGCACAACACGGGGATGTACATAGTACGACAATATTCACAAACAAATATAAGCAAAAGGGTATATGATACTTATGCATGGCAGTGTGAAAAATGGCACGCAACGTGTTTGCTCCGTGCCCCTATTTAAGGGACCTATAAGGGAAAGAGCTAACTAGGCTTTTAGTAATAATCCCCAAGGTAGTCATATCTCTCTTGATGGTTTCTAGAGGTATCATCCCCTTCGAAGAACATATTGCAGCAGTAGGGACTACTAGCAACAATAAGTTTTCAAAGAGAAAAGCTCTAGATGAGGGTTCACTGTAATCAAGCAAGTCGGAGACCTAGCATGATCACAGATTCACCTCCACTCCTTATGTTCCCATGAACCCGGGTATAGGGCCCTTTTTCACTCACAGTGTGTGCAAATAGTGTTGGTGTTTGTGTGCATCAAATGAATAAATATTTACCTCATGCATACATTTTAAAACGCACTAAAAGCCACAAAAAGTTTATATACACAAGAACATAATGAAGGGAAATCAACAAAGGGATAAGTCACGGTAAAACATTGCACAAGATTAAATGGCCTAACTCTCTAAAAACCGTCCCCAGTGGAGTCGCCAACTGTCGCAACCTACCCTTCGGCGGGAGGGCGACGCGAGACTCGCGGGATGCGTGTTCCACGAAAGGAATACGCGCGGAGTCGCCACCAACGTTTATTCGAGGAAAACGTCGGAAAAACCGGAAAAGACGCGATCTACGAACTTTTAAGTGAAAGGTTCGGGAGTTGTATTTACGCACGGGGAAGGTATTAGCACCCCATACGTCCGTCCCAAGGGACGGCAGCCTTTAATCGAATGTGCAAACATGACTTTGATTTTTATGTTCCCTTTTATGTTCTTATATCCTTTATACCCTTTTTATATTTTTTCTTTTTTGTGGTCGACAAGGGTGTTTCCCTTTGCTCCTACGTATTCCTCAATTTGTGATGAGGAAATCAGACCTACGTAGTTCTTTCGGAACAAAGTGTTTGGTTAAGTTGTTTTTGTCTTTTTTGCAAAATATGTTTTTATTGAACAAAAGGTCATTTAAGGTGTTGAACCATTAAACGGTCTTTTTGATTTTGAAAGGGGAGAAACGTTAAGGCGTTGGACCATTAACGATCTCTTGTTTTTGAAAGGAGAGAAACGTTAAGGCATTGGACCATTAACGATCTCTTGGGGTGGTCGACAAAAGCGGGGCTTTTGCTCCTACGTATCCTCAATGAGGAACTCAGACCTACGTAGTTCTTTCTTTTTGTCAAGTGATTCTTTTTTACTTAAGTGGTGATCATTTTAAGGCGTTGGACCTTAAAAAATGATCCATTTTACTTAGTGAGAAATTGAAATGACAAACTTCAAAAGCCTATTTTTGTGGACGAGCTTGACTAGGCGAGTTGATTTTAGCCTTAGTTTCACTTTAGTTATTAATCAATTCGATTAAGAATGAGAAATCCCAAAGAGAAAACGTCCGATTGATTTTCCGCTTTATTTTACTAAAAGATGTTTTTTTTTATTATTATATTATTTTTTTACCTCTTTTTTGATTTCCAACGTGGTTACGGCACGACCGAACGGTCGGAATTTATTTTAACCGAAGTTAACGGATAATACAATTCAAACGTTCGGTGGAAATTTATTTTATTTTTAAGTTAAGCGAGAAATGACTTAAGTAAAATGGTTTAAGCACGTCAAGAGGGGGTATAAAAAGTAAACAAAACGAGAATAAAAATGCACGAAACACAATGTGGACCACTACGGGTACATAGAATGAATCGAAAAGCTTGGTTCGAGGTACTTACCCGTTGAAGATCGAAGAACGATGAAGAACGGATGAAGAACGTCGAAGAACGGTTGAAACCTTTGCGAAATTCCTCACGGAAAACGTTACAGAAACGTTTCGGAAGTGCCTCGGCTTAGATTTTCTTCACGGAAACAATTTTTCCAAGCAAATTCGAAAGAGATAGAAGTGCCTAAGGGGCTGAACCCTTTTCTTCTTCACTTCCTCCCCTATTTATAGCAAAATAGGGGAGGTGGTTGCCGCCCAGCTCGCCCAGGCGAGCCAGGTTGCTTCCTCCAGAAGCAACAGCCTTCTGGAGGAATATTCTAGAGGGCCCAAGTGGGCCTGGGTGCTATTTGCACCCCCATTTTTACTAAGTACACCCCCCTCTGCTTTTTTTTTTGTGATTCTTTTTTCGTAAAGTTACGGAAACTTACGAATTTCGTAACGATACTTGTTTTCTTTCCGTAATGTTACGGAACCTTGCGGATTACATAATCATCCCCTTTTTGACTTACGGAATGTTACAGAACCTCACTTAATTATGCAACGATGCTTCCATTTGATTTCCGGTGTGTCACGGAAACTTACGGATTGTGCATCAATATTTTTTTGGTTTTTCGGCATGTCCTGGAATTTCACAAATTGCCTAATGATGGATGCCAAGCACCTCACAAGGACCAAAGAAAGGTCGCATGTCATCAAGCAAAGGTCCCCGGACGAAATTAGGGTATGACACTCAGCAACAAGGGAGGCATAGATGATCACTGGAAATTTTTCCTTGTCCTCCAAGTAAGCATACTTGAGGTTTATTGGTATGGGCTTCATCATTGGTGTGGGTGGTGGCTGAACAGTGGGAGGAACCAGGGTAGGAGAAGAAGAGGAAGGTTCCTCAGCCTGTACCTCATAAAGCAAGTCAGAAGTATATGTACTTCCTGCAACATGGTTAGTGCATTCTGACTCTAAAAAATCAACATCAAGAGGTACAACACCAGACTCAACTTCAAATTCACTCTCAGCATAAAAATCAGATACAGGATCAAATTCAAACTCAGGTTCAGAGTCAATGCATAAGGAGTGACAAGTATGCAGATCAGATAAAAATGGATGTTTTCTACCATGAAGAACAAAATCAAAATCAAACATATAATCATCAACAATCTGATCAATTATCTCAGCACGAAAAACAGAATGATCCTCAGATGGATGTTTCATGGCATCAAGAATGTTAAAATGAACAATATCACCAAATTTCATAGACAATGTGACAGCATAAACATCTATCTTGGTTTGGGCTGTTTTCATAAATGGCCTGCCTAAACTAATTGGAACTGAACCATGGGAAAATCCCTCTTTCATATTGAGAACATAAAAAACAACAGGAAAAATAAGTTCACCAACCCAAACCAGCACATCCTCTATGAAACCTGCGGGGTAAGCAACACTTCTATTTGCCAAATGAATCACCACATTTGTAGATTGCAAAGGTCCAAGAGATAAAGATTCAAAATGGATAGAGGCATGACACTAACTAATGCTCCTAGATCCAGCATGGCATTCTCAAATTTATTGTTCCTAATAATGCAAGGTATACAGAAAGTACCTGGGTCCTTACATTTCTTAGGAATGTGAGGAACAAATTTACCTATCAATGCTGACACGTTTCTACCCATGCTAATCCTTTCATTTCCTTTGAGCTTCCTTTTGTGGGTGCACAACTCCTTTAGAAACTTGGCATATCTTGGAATCTACTTGATGGCATCTAGCAGAGGTATGTTCACCTCTACTTTCCTAAAGGTCTCCAAGATCTCCTTTTCCGCTTCTTCCATTTTTTTGTTTGGAATTGCTCTAGGTGGGAATGGAAGAGGGATAGGAGGCTGCGGTAAGTCAGAATTACTAGAAGAAGATCCATCTGCATGAAAATTTTTGTTAGGAAACTTTCTCTTTTGTGCAACTATCTCATCCTCTTTTTCAGGTGTAGAATGAAGCTTGACAGGTTCAGGTGCAGGTGCTGCTACTGGTGGAGGCACTTGAATTTGGTTGCCAGACCTCAAGGTGATAGCACTCATATTTTTCGAATTCTACACAGTTTGTGAAGGCAATTTGTCAGAATTTTGGGACTGAGATTGGTTCAACTGAGTAGCCATCTGCCCCATCTGATTTGTCAGACTTTGAATAGAGGTTCTTGTCTCTTGCTGAAATTGCATATTCTGGATGGTCATTTGCCTCACTAACTCTTCTAAGGAAGGTTGAGGATGAGCCTCAGTTACTGGTTGTCTTTGTTGTGACTGCTGCTCCTGTTGCTGCATTGGAGGAGGAACATATGGCTTGCTTGGACCAGCAGCATTCTGGAAAGGAGGGACAGGTTGTTGTTGTGGTGGAGGACTTGCCCATCTCAGATTTGGATGATTTCTCCAACCTGGATTGTATCTATTGCTTGAAAGATCATAATTATTCTGTTGTTGTTAGTTTTGCTGCTGAGGAGGTCTATTATAAATGTTTGCAGCATAAGCTTCAGATTTCTCATTGACTCCAGATTGCTGTAAAGATGGATAGAGATCTATATGGTGATTTGCAGAAGAACATAGACCACAGACTCTTGCAACATGTGTAGATTTTTGATTCATGGCAAGCTGAGTTACTAGGTTGACCAAGGCATCAAGTTTTCCTTCAAGCTTTTTTATTTTCAGTAGATGAAGATGAATCCGTGGCCACCTTATGGACTCCTCTAAGAACAATAACATCATTTCTTGCACTGAATTGTTGGAAGTCATCTTCTCAATCAAATTCCTAGTCTCAGCAGGGGTCATATCACCAAGAGCTCCACCACTGGCAGCATCAATCATACTCCTCTCCATGTTTCTAAGTCCCTCATAGAAATATTGAAGAAGGAGTTGCTCAAAAATCTGGTGGTGAGGGCAGCTTGCACACAATTTCTTGAATCTTTCCCAGTACTCATACAAGCTTTCTCCACTAAGTTGCCTGATGCCTGAAATGTCTTTTCTGATGGCAGTGGTCCTAGATGCAGGGAAGAATTTCTCCATGAACACCCTCTTAAGGTCATTCCAGCTGAAAATGGACCTAGGAGCAAGGTAGTATAGCCAATCTTTTGTCACTCCCTCTAGAGAATGAGGAAAATCCTTTAGAAAGATATGATCTTCCTGGACATTAGGGGGCTTCATGGTGGAACAAAAAATATGGAACTCCTTAAGATGCTTATAAGGATCTTCACCTGCAAGACCACGAAACTTGGGCAGCAAATGTATTAGTCCAGTCTTGAGAACATATGGAACACCCTCATCAGGATATTGAATGCACAAGCTTTCATAAGTGAAATCAAGTGCATCCATCTCCCTAAGAGTCCTTTCACGAGGTGGAGGTTGAGCCATGTTCTCAGTATGAAAATTAGTAGCGGAATGTTCAAAATCACAATATTCAGAATCACCCTCAACAGAATGCTCAAAATGCACATAATGACCAGGATGCACACTATGCCTAACTAATCTATGAAAGGTTCTATCTATTTTAGGATCAAAGGGTTGTAAATCACCTAGATTGCCCCTAGTCATGCACTATATGCAGCAAATAGTGTGTTTCTCAACAAGCACCTAACAAGGGGGTAAAACTACAGCTATACTCAAACGATATCAAAATGAGCTGAAATTTTGTGAAGAACACCCTAAAATCATGAAAAGTAGCACAAAAATTTTCAAAAAAAAATTCAAAGTCTAACAATGAAAACTACCTAAGCAAAGTGTAGAAAAATAGCACAATAATACTTAAAAAAAAAACCTTAGTAAACGACTGATTTTTGGAGCTTGGGAGACCCTAGCCGGCTAAAGTTGGTTGTGACAGTATGGAAAATTTTTTTCTACCCTAAATGCATATACAATAATAGTCGTTCTGATACTCGGAGCAAAACAAGTTCCCAAAAATTTTGTCTCTCTCAAATACTGCCACACTAAGTGCTCCTGGTACTTTTCACACAAAATATGGATCAAAAAAAGCTACCACACAAAAAATCAGCTAAAAATAACAACGCTAACTATCAAAACAAAAATTGCTAATTAAATTCCCAGTCGTTAATCACTGTTCATCATTGTTCACAGCAAAACACAAAGTTGAATCAGTCGCTAAAAACAATCGCTAAACATGGGAAGCAACTGAAATGCAAAACAGAACGCTACACAAAACAAGACAACTAAACACTATTATGAACCTTTGGCCCACTGCTCTACGGCAACGGCACCAAATTTGATTGAGGCTGTACCCAAATCAAATAAACATTTAAAATGCAGTATCTAGGAAGTGATCCTAGGTCGTCTCCCAACCAGCAATGGTCAACCAAACGTTCATAACAGACAGTAATAAAACAGTAACGAATTGGGGGGGGGGGGGTTGTTTGCTTTTGTAATTTAAACAGCAAGCAAATTTTAATTGGAAAATAACAAAATTAAAACATGTTGTTTCCCCTTGATTCATAAGCAAGTCTCTTATCCTAGGTTACGAGAATTTATCCTTTATCAGTTCAACCACTTAATCCAACCCTAAATTAAATTACTAAGCGAAATTTAACATAAGGCTGTCATTATGTGATTAAGCAACACATACACCAATTAATCATGAACAAAACTAATCATTAAGCATGAACGTAAATTAAGCGCAGAGACAATTAATCAAGCACTAAGCATGCATGGATTAATAGCAACAAATACAGAGTAATTGGTGAAGAGGAAAACTGATTAGAATTCAATAGTAATAATAAAACCTCGAAGAGAGCCGTGCTTGATCCTCAAGAGAAAAAAACGTTGGAGACTTAGCCTTCCATTAATCAGTAGAAAACAAAATTGCAGATTGAAGCAGAAAACAAAATTGTAGCATGAAGCAGAAAACGAATTTTATTGCTATGTGAATAGTATGCATGAACAGTAAAAACTGGAATTGCGAAACCTAAAATTATTCTCCTCTCCAAAATGAAAAGGGCCACTAAAACTAAAACCTTGGTGCTGTTATATAGGTTCTCAGCCCCAAAGCTTACAAATTTGTTTTAAGTCCAAGCCCGTAAATAAAATAAAATCTGAACAAGATAAGATAAGATTTGATAAAATAAAATCTAGATGAAATAAAATCTAGATAAGATAAGATAAAATCGAGATGAAATAATATCTAGATGAGATAAAATCTGGATAAGATAAGATTTTATAAAATAAAATTATCTTCTCTCTTTAAGTCCAAGTCCAATTCCGGATTCAATCCCAATTGCTTATAATTCTCCTAAAATAAAATTAAAACCACAAAATTAGTCTAGTAGGTGCAAATGATAAAACTACATAATTAATTTGACAATTAAGGCTAATCAGTAATTAAAATGGTGACAAAAAGGTTTAAGAAATAGGAGAAAATGATGACACATCAATAAAAACATTCCCTTTCCACCGTAGGGGGTGCCACCTGAGCCGCCAAATCCCTCCATCTTTGGCCATACTCCTTGAATGATCCATGTTCCCGTTTGTTCATGTTCTGTAGTTGGGTCCTATCGGGAGCCATGTCAGTGTTATATTGATATTGCCTTATGAAGGCAGTAATCTAGTCTTTCCACGAGCGGACGCGAGATGCTTCCAAGTTGGTGCACCGAATGACTGCGGCTCTAGCCAAGCTATCTTGGAAGAAGTGCATGAGCAATTTCTCATCTCTCGAGTACGCCCCCATCTTCCGACAGTACATTTTTAAGTGGTTTTTGGGACAAGTCGTTCCCTTGTACCTATCAAAATCCGGTACCTTGAATTTGGATGGGATGCCCCTACCACACTAGCCAAGAGTTGCTCCCAGTTTACCTTTCCCTTCTCGGTGCATAAGCGGTGACCTTGCAATGGACAGGTGGGCCTACTTTCTTGGCGGAAAAGGTGTGAGACAAGCCACACATAGATAGCTAGCGTACAACAAAAAATTTTTGTGTCGTTCTTTTCGCATCTTCGATCGAATGTGTCATAGAGATCGGCCAAGATAGCAACAATCGGGCTTTCCTTGCTATGGTGATAGGCAAGGAAAGCATCAATTAATGCTTGGTCCATTAGCCCTTCCACATTTGGAAAGTGGGCGACTCCAAATATCAATAATGCTAAGACATCAACATATGAAGCCCATTCACCTTGATCAGCCAATGCCTTTGCCTTTCCCTCCAAATGTTTGCTTGGTATTCCAACTATCTCATTCCTACTTTGCTTCACACGGTCTAACTCTTGCACTGAGATTTTAACTACTTTTTCTACTCTTTCCATGGAGGGATAGAACCCTAAAAATAGATATGGCTTTCTCCCTCCGAGCGGGCATCCCAGGATTCCTTCAAACTCTTCAACAGTTGATACTAGTTGAAGTCCCTAAACGTGAAGCACCTTCGGGGCTG
This sequence comes from Glycine soja, assembly GCF_004193775.1. Lineage (NCBI taxonomy): Eukaryota > Viridiplantae > Streptophyta > Magnoliopsida > Fabales > Fabaceae > Glycine > Glycine soja. Next base: position 19,879,971 of record NC_041015.1, read on the forward strand.
GTCATAATACTGGGTAAGGGATGAGATTACTTCCACGGAGACTTCTACCATAGCTAGGTCCCAATTCTCGCAAACTGGCAACCTCTAAGCTCTTGATTTTGACTTGATAAAACCATTTCTTAAGCAGAGGTGTTTGATTTGATCCCATGTTTACGGTTGAAAAGTTTTGTTTGAATCAATACTTCGATATCCTATCGTGGAGGAAAATAGGATGAATGCATGAAGGGATGCTTATGCTATGAATGACACAAATGCATTTTACGGACACGAGAGCCCAGAAGATCATCTCTTCTTATTGGCAACATTTGGCAGCACGATGCCCCATGTATGCATTTAAAAAAGTGATATGGACCTTCCGACTTCCCGTGACAAAATGATGAAACCTGTGGCGTCCCTAAATTAATGACTGGTTTAATAGTAATGATTTAAATAACAAAAACCATGGTAAATTTTTTTTTTCTTTTTCTTTTTCATTTCTTTCTCTTTTCACAATAATTAGGTTTAGAAGGAAAATCCTCACTATAGAGTCCTGAATGGCCAGTTCACAACTCTATTCGGAGTCATTTCCTTTCTTACCACTCGTAATCTCTAAACTATTTTGTTGTTTCAAAAGAAAGAGTATACCAGCCATTACTTTAGGTCGTCACGTGAAAATAATAGAAAAAAATACGGTCGATAAACTCTTTTGCAAATGAAGTTTGCTAATGCTTTCTTTTCAAATAACAAGATTAAACATAAGTACATTCATCATTTAAAGCTGTCCAAAATATGGGAGTTTTGCAAAATACATAGTGTCATCCAGAGCAAAGGTGTCCACTGTAGTGGCTTTAGCCACATGTATACAATCATCAAATTCCTATATAATAGGTCTACCCATGCAAAAACAAAAGAGTAAACCTAACAGTCAGTACTAGATACACCCACCCTCAAAAGTATATAAAACTAGTCCAATGAGCTGTCTACTATGATGAAGAGCCTCTACTGATCGCCATCTCTCCAGGGCCACTATCCTCCGTAGAGTCTGCCTCGGATGCCGACATGACGTCCTCGGCAGAATCCACCTCAGGGAGTGGGTCCTCATCACCCTCTAGAAGTAGCTCCTCAGGATCCTCCTCAGGGTCTTCCTTGGATGACGTCACCTCGATCACTTGGACTGGCTCCACTAAACGGTATGGTGTAGGCGTGGGTAGTATCCACTCCATAGTGCGCTGAAGTGTGCGCGCGGGTTCATCTGGATGCACCAATGAAGTAGCCGTGAATCGAATCGTGCCTCGAAATCGGCACCTCGCATTGCCTTCGAGGGTCTCCCAAGCTCCCTCTAGGCACTCCATCTCCACTCGATCATGGATTAGTTTCGCCGCCATCACGATCTACAAGAAAGAAAAGAAAGGGGTAGACTCTTTCACGAGAGATCTAACTACTGTAGCAACACAAGGCGTCCCATAACCACTACATGCAAGCAAAAGGGGTATCTCAAGGCTTTTCATCTCTGGTAATCGATTACACAGCCTTGGTAATCGATTACCAGAGGCCAAACTCGAATTACATAGCTTCAAGACATGAAAACCTGAAAAAGGCACTGTGTAATCGATTACACATACCTGGTAATCGATTACCAGTGGCATGTTCCTTTGTGTAATCGATTACACAGCCTGGTAATCGATTACCAGAGGCCTCCACAACGTGCTGCCTTCATTTCTAAGCCTGGTAATCGATTACACCCCTTGGTAATCGATTACCAGAAGCCCTCTTAGCTTCCTGATCCCATTTTCCAGCCTGGTAATCGATTACACCCCTTGGTAATCGATTACCAGAGGCCATCTTAGCTTCATGTCTTCACTTTTTAAGCCTTGTAATCGATTACCCACCCTTGGTAATCGATTACCAGAGGCCACATCCCATATATCAATCAAGTTTCACAGCTGGCCAGCCACCACACAAGCCTCATTGCTTTGTGGTCTTTGTTCCTTTTATCTGTTGACTGCCAGGAGCTTGCCTGTTTAGGTACATCACAGGTTCTCACTGACTGACTATGCCCGAGTTGGGTCGGGATTGGTCAAGCTTGGTTGTGGGAAATAGCACCCCACCTGACGTCCCCAAGGTCTCCTGACCCCCGCAACATATCTCCAGGTACCACTATGTGGTCAACGAATAAAAGCAGGAAGTCTCACCCTTCTACACTTCCTCATTTCAAGCTTGTAGGATTATGGGGTACCCATCACATGTGGTACTAGGTGGCGGTCGGGCGATGGCGCAAGACAATTCTCCACATCCATAAATCACGTATAACCCACCATCCCCTGTTGCCCACCTCCAACTGAGCTCACGTACTCCCACGTAGCCCTTATCCTCGTTCCTCTCAACGCTGGGTCCCCATCAATCCTCCCAAGCTTCCACAACATCCAGGTAATTCCACATCCAATCATCATGGACTAACAAAATCAAGCAAAACAGGGCAAAGGCAGAAAACTCTGCCCAAAACACAACTCAAAATCACAACTTTTCACATACAAATACCCCAATAACATTTCCTTCGTTCCAATTCGTTAACCATTGGATCGACTCGAAAATTTTACTGGAAGTCTCAGGTACATAAGTCTACATTTTGACCGTTGGGATCTGCTAGCAAATGTCCACAACCCCATATGTACTACCCTTTTCACAACCATCCATACACAAGCATTTTTCTGCACTTATACAAAATTTTGTTGCACATTTCAACAGCAAAATTCTGCATAAAGTGCAGATTTCGAAAACCACTCTTTCCCTCATCCAATTTTGCTCAAATTGAATCCTACAAGTCCCAAATCATGTACCAATCATGTCTAGACCAAGGACAAGCTTCAGACTAAAGCAACTCAAAATCTAGGTATCCAAAACCCCTCAATTTAATGGATTTTCAAGGTTTGAGAAGTGAAATTGAGAATGAGGTAAATTTGGAGCAAACTCTCACCTCACACAAGTCTATGACATCAATTTAAACTTGCTCAAACTGGATTTACACCGAAAATTCCACTGAATCAAAATTTGACTCCTCAACACCCAATTTTACCCTAGAAATGGCTCTTTGTTCACTTTGATCATTTGTTTTTCTCTCTTGCACAGCCCAAACTTTCTCATAAGTCCTAAATGACATTTCAAGCTAGGATTAACTCACTTTAACCTCCAAATACCACTAAATCCAGATTTGGCCTTCCAACTCTCAAAACCTCACTCTTGTTCCACTCATAACACCATATTCTCACTTTCTAACCCTAGGTTAACTCTACCCTTCATCTCTAACAGTTTTCCATAAGCAATTTCTGCACATAAACATCACAATCATAATCGTAAAAACCCTAAAACTGAATGGGTAAGCTTAACTCACTCAAACATAACAAGTTTAGCATGCTTTCGTCAAATCTCTTCACAAATAACTATCACAAAGCATTAACCAAGCAAAACTGCCCATCATATCTCCCAAAGCCCCATACCCACGAAAATCAAGTGAGAAAGAAGTCTACCCAAACCTGAAATTTTGAGGTCCCACACGTAGAGATGCGCTGCACGACTCCGAAAATGTCTTCCTTTCGCGATTTGGAGCAGAAATGGGCACCAAAGGTTGGAGCTTTAATGGAGTTTCAATGGAGGATGAAGAGGAAAGAAAAAGCAACGTGAGGGAGAGGGAGAAAGCTTCTGAAATGTGGGCTGAGTGAAGAGAGAGAGAGTTGTTTTTTGGTTTAAAAAGGCTTTTTTCTCTTTTCTATTATTTTATTTTAAGTTATGCCACATGTCTCCATTTGAGTGGAGCAAAAGGCCCACTTTTCTCTTGATGTAACTCATGCTCAGCCACATGAAGAGAAAAATATGACCTTTTGAAATGCCAAAATCCTGCCTCGGTTTGCATGCCGTTACTCTGGTTCCAGTCCCTCGCGTTTCTCTGCACCTGTCGGGGCCAGTTTTCGAAAGTAGGCAATATATATATCAAAACGCTCAGAATGAAACCCCGAGCGTGGTTCAGAGGTTGGTTTTGTTAAATTTTAAGTCGCACGCAAAACGATGATTTTTAGACTAATTAATTAAGAATTAACCTATAACCTTCCAGTTATGGATTTCTCTTCCTTAATTAGCCTAAGCCGCGTATCTTGCCCCCACTATTCCTACTTCTACTAGGAACATATATGCATATACACTGAATAATACTTATATATATATAATCATACAAAATGCACCGTTTACAAAAATTCCGGGTAGAAATTTCCAGGATGTCACAAAACCAAATGCAACGCATGCATGATGATGCAATACAGGCATAACCGCGTAAAAGTGCATGGTTGATAGCACAAAAGCGAAACATACGAGCATGGAAATATCATCAAACAAACATACAATAGAGACGCACAAGAGCATGACATTAAAAGGATATGCATGGCAGTGTTAAGGAAAACAAAACACATAGTGTGTCCGCTTCGTGCCCCTATTTCAGGAACCTAAATGGGAGGAACTAAAAAGCGTATAGTGATAATTTCAAAGGCGGTCATATCTAGCTTTCAATGGTCTCTAGAGATATCATTCCCTTGGATATCAATATTATGGCGGTAGGGACTACCAGCGACAACATATTATCAAAGAGAAAAACTCTAGATGAGGCTTCATTGTCATCAAGCAAGTCAAAGACTTAGCATGACCATAGATTCACCTCCACTTCCTATGTTCCCACGGACCTGGGTATAGGGCCCTTAACAAACTCACCGTGTGTGCAAAAAGTGTAGGTGTTTGTGTGCACCAAATGAATAAATATTTATCTCATACATACATTAAAGCAAAAAAAATACCAAAAGCATCATAGAGTTATATACAAGAACACAATAGAAATGAAGGGAAACAACCAAAGGGGAAAGTCATGATAAAAACATTGCATAACTCTCTAAAAATAGTCCCTAGTGGAGTCGGCAACTGTTGCAACCTACCCTTCGGCGGGAGGGCGACGCGAGGCTCACGGGTGCGTCTTCTAACGGAGGAAAACGCATGGAGTCGCCACCAACATTTATTCGAGGGAAACGTTGGAAGAAACCAAAAAGAGGGTCTATGAACTTTAAGTATGAAAGGTTCGGGAGTTGTTTTTACGCACAGGGAAGGTATTAACACCCCACGCATCCTTCACACGGGACAACAACCTTTAATCAATTGTGCGAAATCATGACTTTAATTTGTTTTATTTTTCCTTTTTATGTTATTTTATCTTTTGGGGTCGACAAAAGCAGGGCTTTTGCTCCTACATATCCTCAATTGGGATGAGGAATTCAGACCTATGTAGTTCTTCGAGAAAAGCAAGAAAATTACATAAGGTGTTGATTTTAGACTTTTAAACGGTTCATTTTAACCGATAAGAGTAAAAGGACCGTTTAAGGTGTTGTACCTTGAAATAGATTCAAATGACCTTTTTGCGGGCAAAGCTTAATTTGTGAGTTGATTTTAGCCTTAAATTCACTTGGTTATTTCTCAAGTTATTTAATAAGACTTTCAAAGTAAATGTTCAGTTGAAAACTTGCCTTGTTGATGATTAACCGAGGTTATAGCATAAATGATCGATTGAATTTTATCTTAAAGGCGATTAAATGAGATTACAACGCAAACAATCAGTTGAAATTCATTTTTACATTGATTAAGTGAGATTACGGCTTAAACGATCGGTCGAAACTCGCTTAAAACGAACAAAAAGAATACCAAACGTAGACGAGATGAAGATGAAAACATGCAAAGCAAGAATAGACCCCTAAGGGTGCATAGAATGAATTCAAAGCTTCAAAACTGAAAACTAGCCGGTTAAAGATCGATAAATGACAGAGAACGAACAAAGAACGATAAAGAATGTCCACGGAATTGATCACAAAAACATCACGAAAGCGTTACGGTAGTGTCTCGGCTTCAATTTTCTCCTTCTTTCTTCTTCTCCTCACTAATTTTAAGTGAAATCTGAATACCCAGGGTGCTGAACCCCTTCCCCTCAGCCTCCTCCACCATTTTATAGCCAAAATAAGGGAGGAGGTTGCAACCTTGCACGCCCAGGCGAGCTGTTGCTTCCTCGAGAAGATTCCTGATGGGCCCAAATGGGCCCAAGGCTGAGGAACACCCTCATTTTGTGTTTTTTAGCTTATTTCCTTCCGAAACATCGCAAAAGCTTACGGATCACGCGACAATTGACTTTAAGTAGCTCAGCGTGACCGTCAAAAATCAACATGTCGATAAACAAATGTCCCCGGATGAAATTAGGGTACGACAAAAGGTAAGAAAAAATATAAGAGGGAATTTATACAAAATAAAAATAAATTTACAAAGGAAAATAGCCTATCAAACTGAAATTTTAAATTCGAAAGAACTAAGTGGATGACTCAGGTCCGCGGCAACAATGCAAGAAACTTGTTGAGACTTTTGGCAAGCGTACCAATTGTTGTTGTAGGTTTCACATTTATAAAAGAGTTTGTCTCCACGTGAACTTGAGTTTACTTAATTCATTCGAATACAAATTTAATTGAATGTCATTGGTTTTGGTTTGATTAACTAAAGACAACTTAAAGTAAAAGAAAAGTAAAAATAACGGATTTGCAGAAATAACAGACTTCAGTGCATCGAAAATACGTGAATTACGAAAATAATAATAACGAGTTAAATTAATTTAAGACAACATAGGATTGGATTTCATCATTCATACCCTTAGTATCCTAATTAGATTAACATGTATAAATCATTTTCTAACATTATTGATGCAAACATAGTTATCCCAAGTCGATTCCTCGCACTTGAAACCTATGAATATTTACTAAATATCGATCCTTCGCATATGCAGTAAATATCCCATCATTACAATTATATTATCGTGCTTTTTGCAATCAAAAACTTTATGCTCTATTCCTAGCAATGCAACGTTAAGAGTAAAATCATTCGGTTCAAATTCTAAGATTACTTTCGAGTCTCACTTAAAATCCAATTTCATGACACTAGTGATCAAATAGAATTAAGCATTATGAGAAGAATGAAATTACCAATAATTAGTAGGAAAGATTAATACATATATAATATCAAAAGGGATACATAAGGCTACAAAGATTACATCCAACCCTTAAGAAAAACTAACCCATCATTGTGCAAAGCACAAGACTACAAGAGAAATGATAAAGGAAGTGATCCATAGTCACAACTTTGCAGTGCCTCGGCTCCACTTTTCCTATTCTTCTTCTCTTTCAGTGTTTTTCTCTCTAGTTTCAAGCTATTGGATTCTTTTTTCCTTTTCCCCTGCATGTCTATTTAATAGAAAAAGCCATTTAGTGGATGGGAAACCCGCCCAGGCAAGCTGCTTGCTTAGGGCTGAAGGTACCAGCTCGCCCTATCGAGTTATTTGCAAGATCTTTAGCCCATGTGAGCTGGGTGCTAGCTTGGGCGAATTGGGTGTCAGAAATCTTTGTGAAATGACCATTTTGCTCTTCTTTTTGGCTTTGTTTGGGATCCAAAAAAAACCATCAAAACCTACAAAATCATGGGTGAATCTTTAATATTTAAACAACAACATTAGTAAATGTACAATATATATATATATATATATATATATATATATACATAAATGACTAGATTTAAGGGTGGTTTATAAGAAAATAATTACAATCAAAAGATAAGTAATCCCAAAAATAACTGAAATTTGGCACTTATCAACTTTATAATAAAAGGAACAAACAGTTATCAAATAACCATAATTAGCAGGAGAAACAATAACAAGTATCATGCTCATACACAATTATCAATCAATACATCATACACTTAATAACTATTCATCAACTTTTCCAAAATTCCAATCAATCATGTTCAATATAATGCATGCACTTGACCTTAACTCTCAAATGCAATATTGATGCAATCCTACCCCGCAAGGGCATTGGATAAAAGACTCCAAGTAGGTTGGGCCAGAGATCCAAGGGAAGGCCCTAGGGTTCTCATGAGCCTTAGGGTAGATTTTGAGCCCATGGGCTAAGTATGAGCCCACTTATCTTTGTAAATATTAGAATAGGTTTTTCCTTCGTTTGGGCCTTGTATTTTGGCCATTCTAGTAGTATAGGGTTTTAGGCTTGTATTTCGAGGCATTTTGAGTAGTCCTTGTAGTAGGGACTTTTTTTGTTTTTTCATGTATTTTGTCATGGGGGTGAGCTTAGCTATTATAGGGGGTGTGTAGCTAAGCTCTAGCTTCTCTTCTTAAGGAGGTGAGCTTAGCTATTAGAAAGGTGTGTGTAGCTAAGCTCTAGCTTCTTTAGGAATCTTCTCAAGGAGGTGAGCTTAGTTATGAGAGGGGTGTGTGTAGCTAAGCTCTAGCTTCCCAAGGAAGTTATCTCAAAGAAGCTTCTCAAGGAATTTTTCTCAAGAAAGCTTCTCAAGGAAGCTACCTAGTCTATAAATAGAAGCATGTGTAACACTTGTTGTAACTTTGATGAATGAGAGTCTTGTGAGACACAACTCAAAGTGTAACTTCTCTCCCTTTTTCTTCCTTCAATTTCGTGCTCCCCCTCTCTCTTTCTCTCCCTCTTTCTTTTCCTCCATTGAAGCATCCTCTCCAAGGTTCATCTTGGTGGTGAAGCTCCTTCTTCCATGGCTTATTCCCTAGTGGATGGCGCCTCCTCTCACCTCTTCTCCTTTGTCTTCCGCTGCATCTCCATGGTGGAAAATCACCATTAAAGGACCTCATTGAAGCTCAAAGATCCAGCCTCCATAGAAGCCCCACAAGCAAGCTTCCATCAAATATGGTATCATTTGTTAGGAAATAGCCTAAGCATGTTTAGAAACCTAGGCAGCAAGTGTCGAGGTCAGCTTGTTGTGCACAGGCAACATCATCTCATCTCAAAGTCATTTTCAACATCAACATCATCTCATCTTAATGACATTATCATCATCAACATCATCTTATATCAATGACATTGCTAACATCAACATCATCTCATTTCAATATTATCATCAATAATAACATCACATCATATAAACATTATCATCGATAACAACATCATCAGTAATCACATCCCACAAATACATACATATAAATTTCATGCCCAAGATTTACACTTCCGAAGCCTTCAAATAACATAAGTCTAAAATAACAACAATCCATAATATCATGAGACTAGTATTTTAGGGAAAATTATAAATTAAAGAGGAGAACTATGGTTTACAGAACAAACTCGTATGCCCATTTAAAATTTAATAAAGGTGTAAATAGAAGAAAAAAATGAAATTTATGGTAAAGTCTCCTTCATAATTGACTTTTCCTAAAAATTCCAATTGTTACAACAACAAAATCATTCACAATTTCATTCATCAATAACAAATATATCATATCCCATTAGTCGAAAACAAAAATTTTCTTGAAAACCAACATGCAATAGGGACAACCATACATCCCATAATTGGCTTCCCTAACCCCAACTATGGTATCAAAGTGGTAAACCAAAATAAACTCTGCTCACCTATCGTGAGCCCTCCATCAACTCTTCTCTAAGTCGCTCAGAGGCCTCTCTCGTTCGCATTCGTTGATCCAAATAGATAGTTCTATATACCAAATCGAAGACAATTTAGTATAAATTTCAAAAACAAGGTTAAAAATAACATTCAGGGTCAAATACCCCTGTCAAAATTAAAGGTTTTTCAAAGGAAGTGTAAAACATCCTATTATGATACCGAAAATGCAAGAGATACTAAGAGAAGCTCAAACTCACTAGAAGAAAGGGATAGAAGTCAATACTACCTCAGAGAAACTGCAAAAGAAATGATTGAGAGCTTGTTTCTATACTGAATCCTTGAGGTGGATTCTAAGGATTCCGCTCCAATTTAGATGTTCCTCTTCGTGTGGTGGTTTGACGGCAAGCAATGACAACTCATCGTAGCCACTGGTGGTTGCGGGTGGTGGAGGAGGAGTTTCTAGGATTGTTTGGGTGGAGTTTTTGAGAGAAGGAGATGTGAAATCGTGTTTTTCACGCTATAGAATGTATTTATCATCTGCAAATCTTGCTTATCGAACTTGTCTCGTTAACTAGGAATCCATTTTTGGTCCTAAGCGCAAGCTTTCGTGTTGAGTGCAACATTTTGCGCTGAGCGCAATTCCTCTTGAGTTGGAATTGCTCTTAGCACACTTCTCATGCTAGGTGAGATGTCAAAAAGTGTTATTTTGTGAATCCCAACGATCAAACTGTGGGGACTTGGTTTACGAACCTTCAGTCTAAATGTGAAGACGATCCAATAATTAACGAGTCTGAGATTGTGGTTTTATTGGAACAGGTTTAGGTAAAACTTGATATCTCATAAGTTCAACCTAAGTCAATAAAACATCCACATCAAACAAATAACACATGGCTAATTCACACAATATCTCAACTCATCCAAATCAATTACATAATCAAATAACATGAGAAACACATTAAACATCTATTTACAGTTAGCAAAATTCTATGGGATTATAGTTTACATACTTAGTCTGCCATTTCAGAAGATGAATTGAACTCCATCCCGGTCACAATTATACAGAAGCTGGAAATTGGGGGCACTACATAAAAAAACACTGATAAAAGTAATAGATTGCTCAAATGGTTTGGTCCACTACTCCAGCTTCTTCCATCTTCTTTCGTATTTTTTTATTGCAATGTAGTGGGTGCACAATCTATAGGTGTTTCTCCGGAATAAGAAACAATCAATTAGGATTTGCATTCAACAATTCCGCTGCATATTATTATTATTATTAACATGTGTCTTTGCAGTTTCCCTAGAGCAACAATGAAAACAATATTATATGTGGCTAAATTTTAGGAAAAGGAAAGATTAATTGTCTGTGCATTTTTGTACTCCGGGCTTGCCCCCAAATCCATAAGAATGAAAGCTATATCATTTTGATTGAATAGTACACCCTACGGATAAAATTAAAAGAGGTAACCAACTTATGATTAAGAAAAGAGGATTATGTTGCTGCATGCACAATCATGAGTGAGAAAGGTACCAAATGTTATAAAGATAGTCCTTGCTTGTTATAAAGATAGTCCTTGCTTGTTCCTATAATTTGCATCCACGCAAAATACCTTCCAAAAAAGAAAAAATAAACTATAAAGGTGTGTGTCTAATTTGAAAGGGACAAACCTCATTAAAAAGTTTCTTAACAGCTGCAATGTCACCATTTTTTATTGCTTCTCTTAAACCCTGAAAGGTCACAATAAATTCAACATATATGATTGGTGGGGGAAGTCTAAAATATTATATACGTGATATACAATAAAAGGTTTTGGAGATTGTTGGCATCTCGGTGTAGTAGGTTAATGGACCATTAATCCAAAACAATGACTATGTCACCATTCCTATCTTTTTCATTTATTTTGCTTCAGTGTTGTTAGATAAATTTAAACTAGAATTATGTATGGTTATTGTTTTGCTGTGTCCCATTACTTTTTTTGGATTCTTACCATCCATAATGTTTCTGAATTAATGGATGAAAAATCTAACTAGTGTTATTATTAATTACGACACCATTTTGATAATTAAAAGGGGTATAGATCCTAATGGAAATAAATTTTAACAGATCTAAAACTAAATGGCTAAAGGGTAGGAAAATCATCTTGTAAAGCCTATTAAAATTTTAGAAATGCTTTCCAAAATGATACAGATCTTAACGAAAAGAAAAACTAAATAGAATTATTTTGCTTTGAGATGCGTTGATTTAGTTTTAAAGGTTATGTGTGGACTTTCACTGATGTAATGATTTCCTTGTATATGACTCTATGTTTTATTTTGTGATTATTATCTTTACGCAAAATGCAATTTTGACTTCTGTTTCTTTGATGATTTGTGACACATTTGATATTTATCAGTTCTATTCTTGAAATAGGGACTAAATGTGTATATGTGGTATCATAGAAGACATTTTACTATTATTATACAGTGAACTTTATTATAGCCCTTAGCAAATACTATATTTGAACTTGTAGAAGAAAGCTTCATGTTTTTTTTTTCAGACTAATATTGTACGTACATGATGGCCGAATGATATGATTTGAAAAGGCATAGACATGTCCTCTTCTTTATTTATTGGTTTAGTACAAGAGTAGGTTTATTATAGCCCTAGACTTTTTGAGAATTTTCAATTAGGTCCCTAAAATAAAATAAATTGTAATTAGGTCTTTCATCTTCATCAATTTTTGAAAGTGAGTTCTTAGAGTTGGTTTATAGCTGCTTGATAGTTCTACTAACTCTAGGGACCCAATTGCAAAAACAATATTAGTTATATCAAAACCAATGTATTGTGTTATACAACATCGATTTTGGGGAGAACCACTGTTGTAGTGTGGATTTTAATTTCAATTTTATAACCAATGTAAAGAATGACCTACTTTTAACAATAGTTGTTTCAACATCGGTTCAAAATCGATGTTGAATGTCCTGTAGAACAGATGTTAATGACCTTTTTTCTAGTAGTTTGTGGTGGTTTTTCACTTTTTTAAGCTACTGGATGTTAAGTATATTATTGCTATTGTTTGATTAATCTTTTTCTTAACGGTTACATTTGAATGATGTTTTCATGTTTGAGCTATTTAGCTCTACCAATTTCATTAATGATTTTTCTTATAAATAATAGTAATAATATTATGCATTTGTCTATTTAGTTTTTACCATTTCAGTTTTTTAATTGAAAATTTCAATGCATTTAATGGTATTATTGATTATTTTCAAGAAAATTAAATATATTACTGCATTTAACGTGTGCCTTAAATGACCTTAATTAATGACTACTTGATAGCACAAATTCAACTTTAAGTTTTATATTTTTCATTGATGACATTAAATAGGAGAGATTATTTTAGTAATATTTATTGTGAAAGAGATAAGAATAAGATTTAAATATAATTTTAATGTTTATCAATATTTGGTTAGTTTGAGTGGAACAAAACTCATACATCTTTAGTAAGATACTAGTTTGACTCTTGTCAATGAAAAAAATGTGATTAAGAGAAAAGACTCGTTAAAGGTTGACTATCATATTTTTATAAAAATTAGTAACTCGCAAAGCCGGTAAATATTTGACACCTATAACATAGAAAATATATGTTCCACTACTAGAAAATCGTTAATTAGCGAGGGATATTTTTCCTCTGAATTCCTTCGCTATTTAACAAGGGAATGGCGATGGATACATGAATGTTGCACATATGTCGCTAATTAGCAAGAAATAGCATAGGTGGCAATTAGTTGTCATTGTTCGCTCACTATACAGATAAATAACATAGCTAGGAAATACATCCCTCAGAAATTCCTTGCTACAGTCTCATAAACTCAAAATTTCAAATTAGTGAAGGCACTTTTCTGTTAAATCAAAGACAACTATAACATTCGTTGATCCTTCGCAACAAGCCAATCATTGAATAGCATTGTTGAAGAGGCACCCGATTTGGTTATCACTAAGACTAGAGCATTCATAACCTCAATATGTTTCCATTTATTATATCTAATTGAGAAAAAGGCCACTTGGGATTCCCAATTACCTTCAAAACTAAATTGGTCATAGGAGCCCAAAACTACAAAGTAGTCATCTATTACTAGGTCATACCCAAAACCTCAAAGAAATGTGGAAAACACAAAATATATTTTATGGGACGATGCAATGGATGACCAATCTATAGACTTATGTGTAGCATCCCAATTTTTTGTACCTTGCAAAGTTTCTAGTAAAAATAACAAACCTTTGAGCGGTAGACTATAGCATTTTAAGTAATGAAATAATTGTTTTGTGTATGCGTGACATCCTTGAATGGATAAGGGCTCTATAATTTTAATTATAGGCTTAAGAAGATGTGTTTTAGTCTTAAAAAGCCTTGGTCAAACATCTAGTCAATCGAAGTCAAACCAATCAAAGTAAGAATCTCATCATTAATGACATTTTGGTAATCATGCGATTTTTAGGCTAAAAATTATTTTGAGCCTTAACAAAATTAGTTAAGTTATAACTGAGAATTTCCATGTTTTTAGTTCAAGGAAATATTTTATTATCCATTAAGAATTAATTTATTGAGTATTATTAGTGTTTTAATCATAGAAAATTCATTTTTAGCTAGATTTGAGTGATTCCAAAGGCATTGAACTAATAAAATTAATTGTGTCAAGATGGATTATGTATTGTGTAAAATTAATTAAATTAGGATGGTTTAGATATGCTCAAAATGTTTTTTTTAAATCGCATCGTGAGAATGACTAAAGAACCCCTAGACCTAATTTGGAGCCCCGGCCCCTATATAAACTAAAGTAGACCCCCTCACCCTAGATGTTGTGGTCGTGTTTGAGGAGAGAGAAAGGGAGACGCTAGGGTGCTTCTTTTAGAGAGAGAGAGGGAGGTAAGTTCTCTCCCATTTCTCTTTTTCCCTCTAATGTCTTCCTTTCTTTTTGCATTTTTTTATATGTGGTAGAACCTTGAAAGAGCTACATTTGGGCTGTTCATTTTCTCATTTTGAGCACTTTGAACTATTGGAACAAGGTAAGGGGGATTTTTCTAAACCCTTGGTGTCTATATGTGGTTGGAATGAATAGAGCTTTAATTTTGATGTTGTGAAATTTTTGTGTTATTTTCATATATGCCTTTGTTTGTGCAACTGGGAATGATGTGAATTTCTTTTCCTCTTTGGATGCCAAAATTGGATTTCTTGACCCCAAAAACCTAGAAAAGCATATAAGATTTGTCAAATTTGAATTTGGGTAGCAAATGTTATGTTAAAATCAAGTTTTGAATCCTTTTCGGGTGATTCTGCAATAGTTGCGGGAAAAATGAATTTAGAACTGAAATTAGAAATTTTGGACTGTAAAAATGGTTTTAGCATGTTTGAAAACATATGGTAACATGTAGACTTTGCAAAAATTGGATTCCGATATCAATGAGAAAAATTGCTTCTGTTATTTTTTAGACTAAGAGTGTGTTTCGAAAAATAGCTCGAGAAGGGAAAGTGTATGAGGAAATTGATATGAGGGTGTGTGTAATGTGACTTAAATGAATTTGTCTAGAATAATGGAAATAAAGCTATAATTTGTAAGTGTGTTTGATGCTTCCAAAATAGGTTCAAGAAGCATGAGATGAGTATATGTTCATGGTTTCAGTATGTGATCTAGAATGTAAATCAGTGAGTGACCAGATATTTATGATGAGATATTGTATAAAAAGAAATTTATTATTATAAATATTAAATAAATAATTAATAATTTATGTCCTTACTAATTAACATATGACTGATTGTGATTATCTAATATTAATTTTTTTCCCCGATATTGAAGTCAAGTCGACAAAAATATATAATTTATACCTCCTATTAATTACAATATTGGTGAAAATCCATAATAAATTTTGCCCATTAAATTGAGAATCAACCGAAATTGGAGTAACCATTAGATATGCATTGTGTAACACTCCAATATTTTTTTCCTATATCATAAATATATGCAATATTTCATAAAATGTTTTGAATAGTTAAACAAATAAACATTATTGTGGGTTATTACTGTGGGAAAATAAAATTTGTAGATGTTAAAGATCTAGAAATAAAAAAAAAGTTTTTATGAGCATGTTTAGTATATGCATTTGGGCGTTATTGTGTTAGTGGGATTTTCCTTTCAAGATCCACTAACATAAGCTTAACCCTTAAACAGAGATAAACAGTCTCATTCGTTCCTAAGCAAACCCTATCCCTTGTGTTAGGGGTTGTCTCTTTTTGTCCCATTTGGGGATTTTGATGAATTATTTCAACTATATATATTTTGTTTGTTATTGTTACTGACCCTTTTTCTAATTTCTGTAATAGGGCTACCCATTGTGTGTATTGTGAATGTTATATGTTGAAATTGAATATTCTGCCATAGGCATATAACTATTACAATTAGTAAAGTTAAATTGTGAATATCTAATATCAATTTTAATTCCTCAATATTGAAGTCAAATTCAACGAGAAATATGTAATTTATGCTTCCTAATAGATACAATAGTGGTCAAAATCCAAAATTAATTTTTTTTTCCTTAAAATGAAAATCAACCAAAACTTTAGTACTAATTAGATATGCATTGTATCCACATCTCACATGAGAAGTACATTTTTTTTCTTTTTCCTTGTTTATATTAATGACAATGTTCTCCACCTTGGCATCTCACTCAGTCATATTTTTCATCTTTTTTAGAACTTTTAATCTCTTTCACGTGACAAAGGAAAAAAAAATTCGACCTAGCAATTAAGATGGATCTCTTAAGTAGACTTTCAGATGACTTTCTAAAACAAATAAAGGTAAGTGAATCTAAGTGTTCCCCTCAAATATCATCTAGTACTTTATAGTCATTCTTTTTATTTTTGAAAATGGTCCATAATTCTCACTTAATACTCTCTATATAGTCCTTGAATTTTACTTTAATAAAGTTCTTAACACATCCATCCTACCTATAGTCCCCAACAAAAGGGGGAGAAAGACGAGTACTAAGCTTGTTTTTGAAGTAGGCTTTTCCTTTGAACCTCCAAAATTTTGTAAAGATCAAAACATTGACTTAGACAAAGTAAGTTACTTGCTACTTATTCGTCCAAAACCCATTTAATTATTTTTTATTTTATCTTTGTGTTTTCTTGCATGTATGATCCATGAACCAGAATAATTGAACCAATGATCTATGGTTGAATAAATTGTTCACCATCCTTGCAATTTTCTACAGGGATTGTTGAATCTATACGAGGAGGGAGCAAGCAGAGGGAATCATGTTCCCAGATTTTCAATGAAAGGAAAACTAGAAAATTGGCGGTTGGAAAAAAGTGAACGCTGCACAAGTACAAGTACAAGTACAAAGGAGGAGAGAAAAACACAAGATAGTGTAAGACTAAACTATGAATGATTTAAATGTAAAATAAGATTATATATTTTTAATGATTTTCTTATTCCATCATTATAATCCACATCTTAACATCATGCTTGGTATTAAGTTAAAGTTGCAGTCACATTGGTTGAGAGTTTCAAAAACCTAGATGCAACGAGAAATTATAGACAAATACAAATGATATGATCACATATTATGTTGATGATATTATTACTGGCATGTACAAAAACATTATTACACTTATAGAGCGCTATTTGAAACCATAATATAGATATGTTGTTTTGATGATGAAACTAATGCAGTAACTAGTTTGTCTCTAATGGCTTATTCTGAATATACACATATATATCCAATAAATTATGTTAGCATACATTGACAACTAACAAATAAAACTATTTTTGCAGTACTATCATCACTTGAGTTCAAATCTGAAATTCCGGTCTCAGCCAGACTAAACTATTGTCTGTTGTAATGACTTATCATTTCCATTAACGAAATTGATCATGTCAGGAAATCTCTTTAAATGAACAAAATAATAATATTAATAAAATTAATTAGGTTGGAGGGGGGGGGGGGGGGGGGGGGGGGGGGCGGGGGCGGTGGGGATGACAACATAATTAAAGAATGCAATTTTTAAAAGTCCAGCAATAATCCCTTGCAAGACGACGTTTCATCACCTAGTATGGATTGAAATAATCTAGAAAGAAGTATATTTCACTTTCCTACATATACAAGGTTATATTAATTTACAATCATCAGCAGTAACTAACATGCATAACCCATATTAAAGGGTAACGTCCCATTTACTGAACTATAGCCAACTATTCCAAATTATATTTTACAATTTGCCAAATTATTAAACTGAATTGTCAAATAGTTCAGGCGAATTAAATCAATTTATTTTAGAAGTGGGTGGAACTGAATTGCGCTCTAAGTTAGTCCAAACTATTTTTAAGGGTCATTTTATTTTGAAAAAAATAAATTTTATTTTTTTACTTTTATGAATGATTTGACAATATATTATTGAGTATAAAAATAAAAAATACTTATATATGATCTCATTCCTTATTTAATTATATTTAAATAATAATCAGTTGGATAAGTAATTAATATAGTAAATATATATATATATTGATTAAAATCCTTTGTGATAAGTTAGAAAGGTAGTTGCTATTAACATCTTCCTATGTATTCATATGTATTCAGGATTACAATGTACTCATAACATTGAATAGAGGCCACAGATGATGGTACCATGAAAATAGGATTAATTTAACAATAATGAGATGGGTAAGGAGAACATTTGAAAAAACCAAATAACAATTGTTTTCAATTCCCTATCGTTATTCCAAATTTCCATTGCAACAAAATTCAAAGTTCACTTGATTTCTTAAGTTGTAAATCTTATAAGTGAGGGTTTTTATTTTTCTATACCCCCATATATTTTTTATGGGAATATACCCCCGTATATTTAAATTACATATTTGGTGTCAAAATTCTAAATTAATAATCTTCTTTGCTGTGATTCTACTTGCACCACTATTACTCTTTCTATGGTATGGCAGAAGCTCAGGCCTATACTCAGATCGTGGTGGCCCTTAACTCCCCATAACACTTGGAGTAGTTAGTCAACATGGGGCCCCTCGAAAAGCGTAACCTCCCTATGTCGAAAATGTATATATAGACCTAAAGGCAAGACTATTAGGTATGTTCTATTGATCACTACATATACAAACTCGTCAGGAACTCGCTATAACTCAACTAGAACATTTGGTGCCGACCATGGGGTCGAGGCAATTTTTCCTTTGGGCACAAGATGGTAGCAATAAGGAGAGGCAACCCTACTTCATCTGCACACTCCATAAGGGCGGAGACATCAACAATGCAGGAAATTCAAGCGTATAAATGGAATAACTAGGCAAGAAAACCGAGCCAACCTTAAAGCCTCGCGGTAGCTAGCAACACAAAGCGAACATACGCCGGTTTTGAGAGTAGAACGCGGAGCTCAGAGCAAGGCTCTTCATTCAATACCCATCTCCACCACCCCCACCACCACCAACTCCACCACACTTTCCATCCTTTATACCATCGACCCATGACAAAACACATACCTAGGAAAGTGATACCGAACTCTCCCTGTAGTAATTAGGAGGGAACCCCAATTCACTCCAGAATCAGGTTCTTGCACATCCACAATGATGCCATTCGTATACACCATTTTATCGATGGCATCATCAACACATAAAATAGAAGCCGATGAACATTGGAAGATGCAATGGCACAATAGACCCAGATGAGAATTTAGATGCATTTACCACTCAGGTCAACTTGTATTCCAATGATAACTCTGTGTTGTGCAAAGTTTTTCCGACCTCCCTCAAAGCACCGTCGCTAATGTGGTACAAATGTTTACAAGTGAGGTCTATTGACTCCTTAACCACTTTAAGCCAGCATTTCAGAGTGTAATATGCAACCAATCATCCTCACCACACAACATCCGTCCCCTTAGTCAATATGTGCTAAGCTCACTACGAGTCCTTGCGATCATTCATGGAGTGATACACAACCATCTCCTTCAAAATTAGAGACCATGACCCTGATGTCGCACTACATTCCATGATCACAACACTAAAGCTAGAGCCCTTCATTGACAGCCTCTTCCGAACACAACCTAAGGATTTGGATGAGCTTTGGGTGAGGGCAGTAGGATACATCTAGGTGGAAGAATTATTCACTTTCTGCCATCAAATCTGTCATGGATACCAGAAAAAGGATGATTAAAGCAAGGATAGAGTCAAGCACATTCTAGAAAAATACTTCAAAAAACCCGAGACTCTACCATTAACATTATTTTTAGGAGTCATAGGCTAAAAGTAGCATTAAAAGAATGAACCTATCTCGAAAAACAATTGCCCTTTCCAAATGAGATGATTGTATCTCATCCAACTTGTGTTCAACATAAGTCTCCAAATTTGAAGGCTCTATAGAGATTCCAAACATTTTCCCTTGCTTCCCAGGGATATCTCTCCTGGATACCACTACACTTTCACTAGCCACATCGTGAAGACCAATTTCAAATTTAAGAGGAACTCCCTAAAATATGAAGAATTAACTTATATAAATATATATTAGATACTCAAAATAGGATAAGATCCCGTAGCAGGAGACAAAGCAATGCTATTTATTTATTTTTTAAGTTAAATTCAGAATTTACCTACATCCAATGCACCATCATATTGGCCCCGACCAATCTTTGCAAGCATTTGCAAGTTGAATTCAAATTTTTTTAACTTCAAGGATGCGATGGTGATTATTCGGAGAGTTAAGATCGTAAGTGTTGAGACTTTTGGCAAGCGTACCAATTTTCGTTGTAGGTTTCACATTTATAAAAGAGTTCATCTCTATATGTACTGGAGTTTAGTTAATGCATTCGGATAAAGATAAATCAATTTAATAGTTATGTAAAAATTTAATTGAATGTCATTGGTTTTGGTTTGATTAACTAAAGACAACTTAAAGCAAAAGAAAAGTAAAAATAACAGATTTACAAAAATACGGAAAATATGGAAATAACAGAATTTAGTGCGTTGAAAATACGTAAATTATGGAAATAATAATTTAAGAAAACATATGATTTGATTTCATTGTTCATACCCTTAGTATCATAATAAGATTAACATGTATGAATTATTTTTTAACATTACTGATGCACACATAATTATCCTAGGTTGATTCGTTGCACTTGGAACCTAAGAATACTTACTAAATATCGATCCCTCGCATATGCAGTAAATATCCCAACATTACAATTATATTCTCATGCTTTTTGAAATCAAAATATTATACTCTATTCCTTGCAACGCAAAGTAAAGAGTAAAATCATTCAGTTCAAATTCTAAGATTACTTTCTAGTCTCATTTAAAATCCACTTGCACGACACTAGTGATCAAATAGAATCAAGCATTATGAGTAGAATGAAATTACCAATAATGAGTAGAAAATAGTAATACATATATAATATCAAAAGGGAAACATATGGGTACAAAGATTACATCCAATCCTTAAGAAAAACTAACCCATCATTGTGCAGAGCATAAGACTAACAAAAAAAATGACGAAGGAAGTGATCCACGGTCACAACTCTACAGTGCCTCGACTCCACTTTTTCTCTTCTTCTTCTCTTTTTTCATTTTTTTCTCTGGTTTCAGGCTGTTGGATTCATTTTTCCTCTTCCCTTGCATGGATATTTATAGAAAAAGCCATTTAGTGCAGGGGAAACTTGCCCAAGGGAGCTTCTTGCTTAGGGCAGAAGCTATCAGCTCGCCCAGGCGAGTGGCTTACTTAGGGCTGAAGTTTTCTCTTAGCCCAGGTGAGCTGGATGCTAGTCGAGGCAAATTTAGGGTCAGAAATCTTCATGAAAAGACCTTTTTGCCCTTCCTTTTAGCTTTGTTTCTGGATCTAACAAACAATCATCAAAACCTACAAAATCATGGATGAACCTTTCATATTTAAACAACAATATTGGTAAATGTACAATATATAGTTACAACTAGTTTTAAGGGTAGTTTATAAGAAAACTATTACAATTAAAGGGTAATGCTAACAATTTAATGCCAAAAATAACTGAAATTTTGCACTTATCAATAAGCCCATTATATAACCTCCTACTAAACTTATGAATCATAATCCAATTCATCTAACACCATTAATTGGTAACTTCTAGAGTGTATAAAGAAATATACTATCACTTTACAACATAGTTTCAACCAACCTTTTTAGTTGACTGGAGACTAGGAGATGTCTGAGTGATAGTACTTTTCAAATATCTTGTATCCCAAAACATCAACACATCGAAATAAACCAATTGCTTAGTAAAAGCAATTAATACAAGTAAAAATATTAGAAATTAGATGCTTACTTCAATAGGTAATTTTTCCAACTAACCTATCCACTGCCCCAACAGTGGCTATAGAAACCTGGTACTTGAGACAAAGAACAAATGTAATGCTCATTGAAGCAGCCTGACAAATAGAAATTGTCAAAAAAGTTTGGTTTAGCGAAATATGAAGAAACCTTAATCCAACAGAGACAAACCTTTCCTTTCCTAGTTCATCTTGTTTGAGAGTAACAAATGATAAAAAAAGATTTTGTAAATTAAAAATAAACTTACAAACTAATCATTAACAAATCAAGAAAACAATTATTACAGGAGTTTTACAAATAAAAATAGTCACTTACCATATGCTAACTTCTCCACACCCATTCTTAGCAGTGGACTTGCATCTCAAGTCCCAAATATGAAAGGATCCATCCCTAGAACTAGAGAAAATAATATCTGAAAATTTGGGGATAAAATGAATATTAATAGCTTAATAAATCACGCTGTAATTATAGGAAAAATATTTCGTAGTATAAGCATAAATGTGGGTAAAATGAATCATCACCAGAATTAGTTGGATGAGAACACATAGATTTCACACTTCTTGTGTGTCTAGTGAACACTCCAAGACACTTCTATTCTTAGGAACACTAGCTTTGTCACTAAGATCTTTGTCAAGCACACTAACTAGAACAAGAACACTACTATAGAAAACATTATAAGTCGTCAAGCTAATAGAATTGAAGAGGCTAGTTCCAGAGACACCTAAAATAAACAAAAAACTAAAAATGCAATCATCAGTTCATTGAAAAATTTAGAATATATCTATATAAAGAAATTGGATACCCATCTAGCATTAGATCATTCATAATCATTAACAATAACCACAAAAGAATAAAGAGAAAGGAAAAGCAACAAACATTTTTTCTTTCTTTTTCTATTCTGGGCTACATGTGGGTGTTTTTGTGTAATTTATGGTAAACAACTATGCAAGCCTTTCTGGCAGGGGCATCTATATTCAAAATAATTGGTTGCCTATCAGGTAAAGAGAAAGCCATTGTTCAATGAAACTCACAAGATTTGGATGAAACATATCAATAGGGACTTAGAGAATGAATATCGAGAAAGAAATGTTGTATGGTTGTAAGAGTAGCGGCCAGACACTAAAATTATTCTCTTCAGGAATCCAAATTTTGAAAATTAACAAAACAATCATAACATCAGAGAGATGAAATCTTCCAGTCATAAGCAACTAATTAAACACTGAGAAACACCAATCTGCATTATATAATTCCAACCATTGAAAAAGATTTAACTTTCATAAGAGACTTTAAACAAATTATGGTTGTTAAAAATAACAAGGAAAAGTTATTGATAAAGGTTTAGATATAAAATAGCATTAGAAATTGAACTATATATGAGAAATATTTGACAATTTCAAATGGGAGAAACATACGTTACTTAGGGAATAGTGCAAAAGAACTAGCATACACATCATGATATCACCTGCAAAGGGCCTAAAAAGGCTTGCTTCTAATATTATAATCAGTTGCCACTACTAGAAATTATGCTTTTTATATCGGTTATTTATGACTTTCAACATTTGTTATTAACCGATGTTGAAAGTATTATCGTTAAAAAAACCGATGCTAACGTAAAAATGACAACATCGATTATTTAAATAACTGATGTTATATAATAAGAATTACACCAAAGAAAGGTATCAATATTCATAACAGCGTTGGCAGGTAACATCGGTTTTACTAAAAAACTAATGTTAACTTATACGTTAACATTAGTTTTTGTAGAAAACCGATGTTAACTTCCAAAACGTTAACATTGGTTTTATACAAAGACCAATGTTAACTTCCAACGTTAACATCGATTTTACTAAAAAACCGATGTTAACTTCTAAAATGTTAACATTGGTTTTATACAAAGACCGATGTTAACTTCCAATGTTAACATCGGTTTTACTAAAAAACTGATGTTAACTTCCAAAATGTTAACATCGGTTTTATACAAAAACTGATGTTAACTTTCAACGTTAACATCAGTTTTACTAAAAAATCGATGTTAACTTATATGTTAACATAAGTTTTTCTAGAAAACTGATGTTAACTTCGAAAACGTTAACATCGGTTTTTAACAAAAACCAATGTTATCTAACAACGTTAACATTGGTTTATTCAAAAACTGATGTTAATGTTGGCGGTTAACATCAGTTTTTTGAAAAACCGATGTTTTTTGTTTAGATTAACATCGGTTTTTTTAAAAACCGATGTTGTTATTAGGAATTTTTTTTAATACAATGTCAATTTTTTCAATAAACCCAAAAATTAACCTACAAATTTGAAATCAGACCACACAACACAACATATATCATTTGCATTCTGCTTTGAAACAGTTTTTAGCAGAAAGCTAGCTAATAAACTATCAATTGTAAAAACTCAATTGATAACTATCAATAAAGAATTTATTAATAACTATCAATAAAGAATATGCAATGTTAAATGGAAACATCAATTGTAAAAAATGTAAACAAGCTAGTAAACTAATTAAGTAAACTAAAATTACAAAGTTCCCTAACATCCTAAGTTTGATTTCTAACTTTGAGATAATACTTTGCCCACTGGATGCGAAGCGCCTTCAATCTCTCTACTTCCAATGGTCTAACATCATCAAAATATTGCATGATAAAATAAAACATAAGTTAATAATGTAATACCAATCATAACAAAATCAAATTATTTTGAAATAAGCAATTACCGTTTCCCAATTATTCTTGAAACTTCCTAAGATTATAGTAGACATCTAGTGCATCAAGGAATAGCCACACTCAGTGCTTCCTTTTTGTCTATTGCACTAAATACATAATGAAATTTAGATATTAATCGTTAACTAAAAATTATTGTACACACACATAAAATATATATAAGTAAAAGCTTTCTTTAAATCACTTACCTTAACAACAATCCACCTAGCACCAGCCTTGGATTTAGGTTGTGGAGTATCGTCAAGTCGTTTCAAAGCACTGCTGAATACAGGGAACATTAAAATATTGATGTTGCTGAGTAATGATAATGCAAATGTATTGAAAAACATCACTGACCTGTTAATTATTCCTTTAAGGTAGTTGTTTGTCCTATTATGCAAGGAACAAAACCAGACAACAAGATTTTCCTTAGGCAATATGACAACCATTTGCCAGTGTGCATTGCAGTGGAGACCAATATAGGTTATTGTAGTATTTGACATTATTTAAATTCATTTGTTCTGTTTAACTTACCCATTTTGGTAGGCTCCTAGGTAGACATCCCGTTTTGAATTCTGCATCCAGTTCTTCATGTAACTTTCTCAATCAAATAGCGATTGCCCAGATCTCTGGATGGACTATGGCTCGAGGAATCCATACACATCGGAATTCCTTGCTCACATACTTGTCTCAGTCAGATTCCTATTGTTGTTAACACAAAGTAAATTATGTATGAATTTAAAGCAATAACTTAGGTAATTAACAATAATCTAAATTGACTTACTGAATCCACAACTGTATGATAGAGATGCTGAGACATTAACCACCGTGTCTATTTTAGGCAGATCTTCATTCTTTATGTACAAGGGAAAGTCTTCATTAAACACCACAAACATGGTAGCATCCCACATAACCTGCAACGACTTCAAAAATAGCTGTGGGATGGTCAATGTCATCAGATATAGGGGATCATCGACCTCATGATTCAATCTATCTATAGGTTTTGATGGTCTCACAGCTCCCACTTTATCCAAGTGCCAACCCCACTAAAATAACCTTGTCAGTGGGTACAGGAATGGGAGCATCTGCACCTTTAACCTCCTCAACACTGACCTTCACTTGATCATGCAACAAAGGGATGTTGTGAACGGTTGTGAATCCCTCATAAACTCTTCCTAGGGCAACCAGGCGGGGAGGATTTTCTTCGATGTACAACCGCATTTGTCTGAGTCACTCGTGTCTGGATCGTTCCCTGAGGGATCAACACAACTCTTTTTTGTGCTGACCTGAGCAGTTAAGGGACCAACCTCAGGCTCCAGAGGCAGTGCAAGTCCTTGTGATTGCATCTATGACTGAAGCTGGGACTGCATCTGACTGAAGGATAACATCAGCTGTTGAGTCACTTTTTCTGTGATCAACTCCTCCAACTAGTCCCTGATCTGTTGAGTCAACTGCTCTAGTTCTTTGGGAGCCATAAAGGAAGAAGTTTAGGAGGTTCGTGGAGCTATTCCAAAGTATTACTTGATTGTCACACTGGGTCCAACAGTACGCACACGACCAGGGTGTTCTGGTCGCCCAATGGCAGCAGTCCAGATATCCTGACGTCCATGGGGGACAAAGGAACCCTGTGACGCTTGCTCTTCCAATGAATCCTATACAAAACACATTTATTTGTTCAGTCAACCACACAATAAACATAAATAATTAAAGTTATTAATTGCAAGTGACTTACAATTGTAGAAGTAAAGCTTCATGGTGAATGTGATTCAAAGGTGTTTTGATGATAACAATGATGACAACAAAAGATGATGACAACGGTGATGAACAAAAAGTTCAAAAGAACAACTCAAGTGAATCAAGAACAAGTCAAGAGTTCAAGAATCAAGAAGAATTCAAGACTCAAGAAGAAAGCCTAGAATCAAGAATCAAGATTCAAGATTCAAGATCTCAAGAATCAAGATCAAGATTCAAGACTCAAGATTCAAGAATGAAGAAAAGACTCAATCAAGATAAGTATTAAAATGTTTTTTTCAAAACTTTGAATAGCACATGAGTTTTTGACAAAACCTTTACCAAAGAGTTTTTACTCTCTGGTAATCGATTACCATATTGCTGTAATCGATTACCAGTAGCAAAATGAGTTTGAAAAAGTTTTCAAACTGAATTTACAATGTTCCAATTATTTTTAA
This sequence comes from Glycine soja, assembly GCF_004193775.1. NCBI lineage: Eukaryota > Viridiplantae > Streptophyta > Magnoliopsida > Fabales > Fabaceae > Glycine > Glycine soja. Next base: position 19,906,670 of record NC_041015.1, read on the forward strand.
AAGGTTGTAATCGATTACAATGTTTTGGTAATCGATTACCAGTGCCCTTGAACGTTGAAATTCAAATTTAAATGTGAAGAGTCGCATCCTTTCACTCAAAAGCTTTGTGTAATCGATTACACTTATTTGGTAATCGATTACCAGTGACTATTTCTGAAAAAATCAAAAAGTGTAACTCTTCAAAAAGGTTTTGACTTTTTAAAATGGCTTTTAAGTTTTTCTAAAAGTTATAACTCTTCTGAATGGTCTTCTTGACCAGACATGGAGAGTCTATAAAAGCAAGACTTTGTTTTGCATTTCAAGCATCTTGAATACTTTTCCAATCAATTCTTTACAAGCCTTGAATCTCTTTGTACTTCTTCTTCTTCTTTGTACCAAAAGATTTTTGAAGTTTTCTGGTTTTCTAAACCTTGAAAACTTGTGTTATTCATCTTTTCATTCTCTTCTGCCTTTGCCAAAAAGAATTCGCCAAGGACTAACTGTCTGAATTCTTTTTGTGTCTCTCTTCTCCCTTTTCCAAAAGAACGAAGGACTAACCGCCTGAATTCTTTTGTGTCTCCCTTCTCCCTTGTCAAAGAATTCAAAACGACACAGTCTGAGAATTCTTTTGATTCTTCCCATTCCCTAATACAAAAGTGTTCAAAGGACTAACCGCCTGAGAATTCTTTTGTATCCCCATTCACAAAGTATCAAAGGTTTAACAGCCTGAGATCTTTGTCTTAACACATTGGAGGGTACATCCTTTGTGGTACAAGTAGAGGGTACATCTACTTGGGTTTTACTGAGAACAAGAGAGGGTACATCTCTTGTGGATCAGTTCTAGTGGAGGGTACATCCACTAGGTTCAAAGAGAACAAGGGAGGGTACATCCCTTGTGGATCTTTGCTTGTAAAAGGATTTTTACAAGGTTGAAAGAAATCTCAAGGACCGCAGGTCACTTGGGGATTGGATGTAGGCACGGGTTGTTGCCGAACTAGTATAAAAACTCTTGTGTGTTTGTCTTCTTCTTCCATACTCTTTTACTTTCCGCTGTGCATTTAATTTTTGCTTTTACTTTCTGTTAAGTTTCTCTTCTACTCCATATTCTCTTAACAAAATAAGTAAAATCCTTAGAAGAGTAATTTTTAATTAGTAAAGGTTTAGGAATAATTAATTCAACGCCCCCCTTCTTAATTATTCTGAGGCCACTCGATCCAACAACAATCTTCTCAGCAATTTCCTTTGCTGCCTCAGACGTCATCTAACCAGTTTTTTTGGGGCGGGCCATCTTCCACTTCACATGTCGTCTGATGGGAGATGGAGGATCAATCATTGCCTCAGTGATTTTGGATTGATCAGCTTCCTCCAGTTTTTTCTTTGTCTTCTCAGCCATCAGCTTCTTTTCTAAATATTCAAACCCCCATGAGACAACATGTGGGGGCAGTGTTTTGCTTATGGATGGCCTGTGCCTTTTTCCGCACATCCTATAAAAATTGAACATTAATGAAACTCATGATTACAATGTATTATAATAAGTGAATTTAAACTTGAAAACAATGAAAATGACAAAGAACATACCTCCCACGAGGGGTCTCTATGGCTTTGACAAAATTAGGACCATTTCTCCTTCTTAATGCAGTATTTTTCACATACAATGTCATCGACACTGTCCTTGTCGGCTGCAAGTGCCCATTCTGACGTCAAATCAGACTTAAACTGTCTCCACCGTTGCCTCACAGTCTAAAGTATTTTCTTCTTTGTCCTAACGTCAGATGCTTCAAGGATATCAAATTCAGCCTGACAAACAACAAACTAGGTTTTATTGTTAGTAAATTAAATTTTTTGGCTAATAAACAAAATGCAAGATGAAAAAGAAAATATCTGAATATCTTCCCATATCAAATCCTTCTGAGCAGTAGGGACTTGCTTCCAATTCTTGAATGTCACGTCAACCTTATCACGAGCGACAATCCCCAAATATGTTCATAATTTCTTCTTGTGGGGACTGTCGGCCTTCCCGATCGCAGGGTCGACGTGGACCACCAGTCTGTCTGCTCCAGCTAATCTAGTTTCCAATGATCTTAGTCGTGTGGCTTTTCTTGTCCGCTTCAAGGTAGACAGTGACTAGGATGCTGCTTCAGTAAGAGGAGGAGGAGGAGGAGAACTGGGTAGAGCAGCCATAGGCCATTAAAGAAAAAAATTTAGTTAATTAACATTATCTAAAAACTGAATCAGTTATGTAAATGAATGGACTGAAATGAAATACATAATAAGAAAATTACATTAGATGATGTTAATTAATTCTTCTTCATGATGATCATTATGATTAACATAAACATCGTCATCTTCTTCTTCTCCGACGACGTTAGGTAACATTTGTGTGGAAAAAGGACTAACATAAGTATCAATGCATGAATCATCATTTTCTACATTAACACCAATTGTTTTCCCGTGTAGAACCACTGACTACCTTTCATCACAAGGGTCTTGAACATAAAATATTTGTTTAGCTTGTTCTGCCATGATGAAAGGATCATTCTGGTAAGCTAGCTTCTTTAGATCTACCAACATAAATCATACATCATCAGTCCGCACGTCGGTGTTGCTGTCAACCCATTTACATTTTGTTGGATCAAGTGGCCTCGGAATAATTAAGAAGGGGGGGGGGGGGTTGAATTAATTATTAATGTACCTTGACTAATTAAAACTTATCCTTCTTAATGTTACGGGATTTATTTAGGATTTTACTTACCAAGTTAAGAAAGTAAAGAACAATAATTGAAACTTAACCAAAAGTAAAAGCAATAATTAAAAGTGCACAGTGGAAATTAAAGAGTGTAGGGAAGAAGAAGACAAACACAAGAATTTATACTGGTTCCGCAACAACCTGTGCCTACATCCAGTCCCTAAGCAACATGCGGTCCTTGAGATTTCTTTCAACTTTGTAAAAACCTTTACAAGCAAAGATCCACAAGGGATGTACCCTCCCTTGTTCTCTTTGAACAACCAAGTGGGTGTACTCTCCACTTGAACTGATCCACAAAAGATGTACCCTCTCATATTCTCAGTTACAACAACCCAAGTAGATGTACCCTCTACTTGTACCACGAAGGATATACCCTCCAATGTGTTAAGACAAAGTTCTCAGGTGGTTAGTCCTTTGAATCTTTGTAAAAGGGAAACAAAAGATATCTCAGGCGGTTAGTCCTTTGAAATCTTTTGTTTAAGGGAAAGGGAAGAATCAAAAGAATTCTCAGACAGTTTCCTTTTGAATTCTTTGAAAAGGGAGAAGGGAGACATTAAAGAATTCATGCAGTTAGTCCTTTGTTCATTTGGAAAAGGGAGAAGAGAGACACAAAAAGAATTCAGGTGATTAGTCCTTGTTGAATTCTTTTTGGCAAAGAGAGAAGAGAATGAAAAAGATGAATAGCACAAGTTCTTGAACAAAGAACTTTTCTTGGAAGAGAAAGTTTTGAACAAAAAACTTTTAGAAAGATGAAGAGAAGATGAATCAGAAAAAATATATTGAAAGGGATGAAAGAAAATATTGAAAGATTGATTGAAAGAGATGATTTAGATCAATGAATCATGTTTCATGCCAAGGTCACATATTTATAATTTCTTGATGTCTCAAGTCAAAACTTGTAACTCTCGGAAATACCTTTAAAACTAATTAGTTAAAAAGTTATGACTTTTGAATGAATCTTTAGAAACAAGTCACTTGAAGAATTGTAACTTCTGGAAATGAATTTTTCGAAAACAGTCACTGGTAATCGATTACCATTGAGGTGTAATCGATTACATATCAATAGATGTGACTCTTCATTTTGAATTTTGAAAATCTTAACATTTTAAAACACTGGTAATCGATTACATGTTTATGGTAATCGATTACAGCTTTGTAAATCAGTTTGAAAAACAATGCTGGCTACTGGTAATCGATTACTACCTTCTGGTAATCGATTACTAGAGAGTAAAACTCTTTGGTAAAAGATTTTGTGAAAAATTCTTGTGCTACTCAATGTTTTGAAAAACTTTTTTAATACTTATCTTGATTGATTCTTCTCTTGATTCTTTAATCTTGAGTCTTGAATCTTGATCTTGATTATTCTTGAATCTTGATTCTTGAAAACTTCATTCTTGAATCTTTGGAATTTGCTTGACTCTTGATTCTTTGGCATCATCAAAATAACCTTGGAAGACATTGCTTCCACACATTTGAAAACACAAATAGTAAATTTGACATAGTTAAGCTCCCAAATTTCTTCAATGAACCCAAAGTCAGGGATGGAAGCTACACAGGGATTGTCATCATGTACACTGGCAAAGTGTTGAGATTCAACCCTTAGGGTGACCCCACTGTTTTGCATTGTACTTTTCTTGTTTTATGCTTTTGTATAAAAGGAATACATGTTTATGTCATATCCTTGCTAAGTTATAACATTTCTTTTAGGCCCATCTGCTAGCTTTCTTAACGTTTCAGAAGCATTTTCATCAACAAAGATTGTATCTTTAAACCAATCAAGGATAGTCTTGTTATGGTTTTTCAAGACCCAGTTCTTCGACATTTTTGGATTACTTTCTTTCACTAAACCTTCATGCTGAAGTATGTATGGAAAAACTTCATTACCGTTATTCAACACATACAAGTGAGCTTGTAACAAAACTTCTACACTTGGAGTGATAACATGCAGTCCTCTTGAACCCTTACCGCCTACTCTGTTGTCATGCCGAGACTCGGGAAGCCCAACAGGTTTAGCCTTTTCAATGTACTATGAACAAAATTCAATGGCTTCTTCTGCAATTTACCTTTCAACAATAGATGCTTCTAGACGATGTAGATTTTTCGTATACCCTTTTAAGATCTTCATGTATCGCTCAACTTGGTACATCCATTGCAAAAAATAGGACCACAATATTTGATTTCTTTGACCAAATGAAAAATTAAGTGAACCATGATGTTAACGAAAGCAGGAGGAAAATAAATCTCCAACTGGCACAGTATAATAGCAGCCTCATTTTCCAGCTCATGTAACTTCACATGATCAACGACTTTGCTACATATGGAATTGGAGAAAAAGCACAGGCGAGTTATGGCTAACCTGACTTTGTTTTCAAACCATCTTTCATCTTGCCTTAAATGTTAAGGAGAATCCCAATGACACCATCATATACATTTTTCTCCACATGCATAACATCAATACAGTGTCTAATATCTAGATCAGACCAGTACGGAAGATCAAAGAAAATCGACCTCTTCTTCCATATGCAAGTCTTACTTTTTTCCTTCTTTTGGGTCTTTCCAAATATAGTATTCAGATGTTGAACTCGCTGGAAGACCTGCTCACCAGTCAACGATATCGGTGCAATTTCATGCTATTGACTTCCATTAAATACTTTTTTCAATCTCCTGTAAGGGTGATAAGGTTTTAGAAAATGTCGATGCCTAGTGTAGAATATTTTTCTACCATGTTTCAGTTGTATGTAGCTTGTGTCTTCTTCACAAGTAGGGCATGCATGATGACCCTTAACACTGTAACCACTCAAATTCCCATATGTTGGAAAGTCATTAATGGTACAAAAAAGCATTGCACGCATTTGAAAAGTCTCATTTTGAAACCCATCAATCACTAAAACCCCCTGGTCCCATAACTTTTTCAGGTCTTCAATCAACGGACTTAGATAAACATCAATGTCATTTTCTGGTTGTCTTGGGCCCAATATCATCATAGACAACATCATGTATTTTCGCTTCATGCACAACCAAGGAGGCAAATTGTAAATTACTAGTAGAACTAGCCATGAACTGTGTTGTGTGCTTAAATTGCCATATGGATTCATTCCATCACTGGCTAGTCCAAGCCTAAGATTTCTTGCCTCTTTGTCGAAATCTGGAAACAAATGATCTATCTTCTTCCACTGCGAGCAATCAGCCGGATGACGGACCATTTTGTCGCATTTTCTCCCATTTGCATGCCATGTAAGGTCTTTAGCATCGTCTTTATTAGCAAACACGCTTAAACCTTAGAATGATCAGCAGATACCACAACACTTTCTCTAGGGGGCCCTTCTTTGAGTTTTCATCACTACTATAATCCTTATCATCTTGACTTTGTACCGTGATACCCCACACCTAGGGCATTTGGACAATTCTTCAAATTGATTCTGTACAATGTGCAATCATTCAGGCAAGCATGAATCTTCTGATACTCCATACCCATCGGACACAGTATCTTTTTCGCCTGATAGTGACTTTTAGGCAACGTGTTTTCCTCTAGAAGCATATCATGCACTACTTAAAGCAATGAACTAAAGCTTTGTCACTCCACCTATATCTGGTCTTCACATTAACCAGACTTAACACCACTGACAACAACGTCAAGGAATTCTTGCACCCCGGATACAAAGGCTTCTTTGAATCACTTTGCAATGTATTATACATAGGGGTATGTGCTTGCTGAAAAGACTATTATCCAAGGTCACAAATCATACCCTCCAAGCAATCTCCCATTTCTACATCAAACGGTTCAAATTGGGACCCACTCTACATGTCTGTCAATTCACCATGCCATATCCACGTGGTGAAATTATTCTTAATCCCATCACACAATAGATGCTCCCGTATGTCATCCAGTATTTGTCGTCTTCCATTCAAACAATTGATGCAAGGACAATAATATTTTCTGTCATCATGCAGTCGACTTATTTCAAAGGCAAATTGCAAGAACTGTTCGACACCTTCCTCATACGCAGGGCTCGTGTGACTTTCATTCATCCAACTTTGATCCATTTAACTAATAACTTAGTGATACTCACAAAGTTATTCGATGCATGAAAATCTCATTTTTTATTATAGGTGTGGCCCTATTCCATTCAGGAAGACCTTTTTTTATGGTAGCTTCATACATGAAGGTTAATTCTATTTTGTTAAATTTGACAAAATTTCAGCAGCATTTCGCATTGGTCTCCAAGTACACCACATGAAATCGGTGAAATTAATTTCCCTATAATCAAGTATGCACTCAAAGAACAACTAGAAATGCATTATACCAAAATTTCATCAAATTAAACAAAATAATGTTAACCTTAACGCATGAATCTGCCATAAAAATATCAGTCTCCCCAAACTGTCCAAATGGACAATTCAAGATTGAATACAATGATTAATGCAAACTGTCCGCAAGAATCATTGCATTCAGTCTCAAATGGGAGTCTAAGGTTCACTCATGATAAACATTAATTATATACAAAACAATAGTCATTAATCATATAAAGCAACATAAAAAAGAACTCTAACATAAACCAAGCCAAGAAAAGTATGTTTTGCCTTCTTACCTGTGATAATGCTCAGTAACAATAGTCTCCAACAATGAATATTGTCAATGATGATGCAAACAAGAAAATGATAAGTGTCTTCGAGCTTATGCTGCAACAAACAAGGGTTCAATATGTTATTGCTCATTTGTCATTAATACTAGTACTTAATTGACAACAAGTGTGTAATAATTAGTTTTATTATGTATGATTAAAAAGTTCAACAAGTCAATCATTGTTCCTGTGTTCTATTCATGTTCAGGAAACATCTACCAGCATAACACACCCTACACTGCAAGCAAGAATGACACCTACTATGAGTTGGTAAAAGAAACCTTCCAAGGCCTCACCACATGTCAAGCAATGATGGGTCATAATTACTATGCTCCTGTCAACATTGTAATTGGTGCTAAGCTAACAGTTCCAATGTTATATGCTTGTCTAATTGAAAATCAGACAGCAAGAGGGATCACCTCTTTGCTGGTTTACTTGGTGAACTATGGTGGCACTATTGAGTCCATAGGAAGCTTATAAGAATTGGCCAAGGAAAGAAAGTAATGATAATTTTGTTACTGCATTTCACACCTTAACTTGATATTTTATTCTCATACTCATTCTACATTAACTAAGATTCATTCATTTTCTATGTGGGAGCTATAATTTCTTTTTTGTTCCTGTGCTCTTGTGTGCAGAATAATGTCTTGCAGTGAGCTCTCAATTTATTCACCCATGACCTAACTATTCCAACCCTTCCCAACAAAAAGAATTTCAGAAACTGTGCCCTGCGCCCTATTCCATATCCTTAAATTTTATTCTTGACATACTGCTTTATTCGAGGTGAATCTTAATTGCAAAAAGATGCACACACACACACACACGTTTGTGTGAGTGATATCATATATCTTCTGCCACAATCAAAAAGCAATAATGCAATGCCATATAACATGTGATTATGTAATGCTCTCAACATGGCATGCGTACACACACTTCTCACGCTCATATATTAAGTCACATTTTTTTTATAATATAATAACATTAAATTATTAATTAAAAAATAAAAAATTATTGGTTTCAGTAGTTGATGATTACTGTAGGGTTTAATTTAACATTGGCTTTTATGGTGTTTCATATTATCCTCGTGTTGTCTTTGTACTGAGGTGGTTGGAAATAGCCATAGTGCCACACACTTGCCTAAGAGAACAAACAATGACATCAAAAACAGAACACATGTCTTAAGAAAAGGTTAACTAAAATGGGAATTCACCCTACGACACACAAGCCAAAAAGTGATGCTCTTCTGTATAGATAGTAGTTTATGACTAAATGATAATGTAAAATTTTTTTACAATAAATATATTTTTTATTTTAGATAATAAATAAAATACTGTAGGTTTTCTCTTATATGAATGAATGTAATGTACAGGGGAAATGGCCTAAAAGGGAAAAAGCCTAACACTAAATCAATTTCCAATTGCACCATCTTTCAGAAGGCAGGAATAGGTCATCTTAGAAATCAATTGCTAGACTGATAGCACACACTGCACAACATGTATTTTAATTCCACAGCCAAAAATGGAACTTCAAGAACAGAAATAAGATACTTAATTAAATAAATGTAAAGGCAGTGTACTTCTAAGGTACAAGGTACAAAAGTATGTTCAATAATATTCATCATGGTGTGGCGATATGCCCATGGGTTGACGCACAAGGCACATGTCTACTATTAAAGTAGAGTGTGTTGCAAGCTCTTGGTGTGGTATTCTCAGAAATTGAGTGTACCAGAAATAGACATTCTTCCGGCTTTAACACAGTTGGGGAAACTATTTTATAGTATTAGAAAGCATGAACATGAATTTTTAATTTATTTTAGATAGAGCAATGAATGATGTCAGTCATTAAACAATTCAAATTGTAGGAGAATCAGTGAGTGTATAAAAATATGCACTCCTCCAGTTTCAATGCAACTCAGGAAAGTATTTTACAATTGGAAAGCTTGAAGTTGGATTTTCAAATCTTAATAGGAACAAATATAGTGAATGCAAGTCTTAGTTTTGTTATTTCTATATTTTCAATATTTTTATAATGTCCATAGTGTTTGTGAGGAAGTGTAACTTCAACAATCGACAAAAATTTACGATAATTAGAGAATATGGATGTTAAAAAAAATTACAAAAGTAGTAGGAACAAGAATTAGGTTTTTATCTTTTAACAGAATGTGCTAATGAGTTGATAAAACTATAAAAAAGACGCGTGTCCCTGTCATATAACTTTATGCATTTGCAAAAACAAAAAAAAATGCACTTCATCTGCTTTCGATATTATTATCACCATATATAGGTTTTAGAAGGGATCAATTGAAGGTTCAAGTGACCTCAAATCTCACCCTAAGGCTAATGGGTGAACGATTGATCACTGACAACAGTGTTGGATCAAGTGGCCTCGGAATAATTAAGAAGGGGGGGTTGAATTAATTATTAACGAATCTTTACTAATTAAAAATCTAGCATTCTTAATGTTACCAAAAGTAAAATCAATAATTAAAGTGCACAACGGAAAATAAAGAGTGTAAGGAAGAAGAAAACAAACACAAGAGTTTTATACTGGTTCGGCAACAACCCGTGCCTACATCCAGTCCCCAAGCGACTTGCGATCCTTGAGATTTCTTTTCAACCTTGTAAAAATCCTTATACAAGAAAAGATCCACAAGGGATGTACCCTCCCTTGTTCTCTTTGAACAACCTAGTGGATGTACCCTATACTAGAACTGATCCACTAGAAGGAGTAGAGACGAGAATTATCATGGACTAATCACGGAAAGGGCAAGACGGACGAAATCAGTGTCTTATCTTTGCTTTCCTCTTATCTCTGATAAAAGGTAAGTAAAGAGGGGTAACTGTCATACCCTAATTTCGTCCGGGGATTATTACTTAATGACATGCAACCTTTGGTTAGCCGCTTTGAGATACTTGGCGTCCTTTGTTGCACAATAAATGAAGTCCCGAGACGTGTCCGAAATCAAAAGGAAGCGGGCTTGCGCAATCCGTGAAATTCCGTAATGTGGCGGAAATCGAAAGGAGGTGTTTTTCGCAATCCGTGAGTTTTCGTAACTTCTTCGAAAGATAAAAAAGAGTAAATACATAATCCGTGAAGATTCATAACCTTGCAGAAGGAAAATAAGTATTGTTAGGAAATTCGTGAAGTTTCGTAACGTTAAGGAAAAAGAATTACCAAAAAAAGTAGAAGGGGGTGCATTTAGTAAAAAAGGGGGTACAAATAGCAATCTGGCCCACTTGGGGCTTCCAGATTCTTCCTCCAGAAGGCTGTTGGTTCTCGAGGAAGCAACCTTGCTCACCTGGGCGAGCTGAGCTCGCTTGGGCGAGCTGGGTGGCAAGCTCCTCCCCTATTTTGCTATAAATAGGGGAGGGAGTGAAGAAGAAAGGGGTTCAGCCTTCTTGGCACTTCTCATTCTCTCGAAATTGCTGAGGAAATTTATTTCCGTGAAGAAAATCCAAGCCGAGGTGCTTCCGTAACGTTTCCGTGAGTAATTACGCGAAGATTCTCGACCGTTCTTCAACGTTCATCGTTCGTTCTTCGTTTTCTTCAGTCTTCAACGGGTAAGTACCTCAAACCGAGCTTTTCAATTCATTCTATGTACCCGTGGTGGTCCACATTTTGTTTCATGTATTTTTATTCTCGTTTTCATTCGCTTTTTATACACCCTTTTGACGTGCTTAAGTCATTTATTTAAGTCATTTCTCGCCTAATCTAAAAATAAAATAAATTTCCACCGATCGTTTGAATTGTATCATCCGTTAATTTCGGTTAAAATGAATTCCGACCATTCGGTCGTGCCGTAACCACGTTAGAAATCAAAAAAGAGGTAAAATAATAATATATTAATCAAAAAATACCTTTTAGTAAAATAAAGCAAAAAATCAATCGGACGTTTTCTCTTTGGGATTTCTCATTCTTAATTGAATTGACTAATAACTAAAGTGAAACTAAGGCTAAAATCAACTCGCCTAGTCAAGCTCGTCCACAAAAAATAGGGTTTTGAAATTTTATCATTTCAGTTTCTTACCAAGTAAAATGGATCATTTTTAAGGTCCAACGCCTTAAAATGATCACCCTTCAAGTAAAAAGAATCACTTGATTCATGCATAAAAAAGAACTACGTAGGTCTGATTTCCTCTTCGATGGAGGGTAAGTAGGAGCAAGAGCCCCGCTTTTGTCGACCTCAAAAAATAAAAAAAGAACTAAAGTTAAGATAACAAAATTTCCACAATTCTGAAAAATAGGCTGTTGTCCTTTGAGACAAACGTAAGAGGTGCTAATACCTTCCTTAAATGTAAATACAACTCCCGAACTTAGAATTTTCATTTTGACCGGTTTCCTTCGGTTTTTCCGACGTTTTCCACAAATAAACGTTGGTGGCGACTCCGCGCATCTTTCCTCCTTTGGAAAGCACACTCGTGAGCCTCCCCTTCGCTCGCCCGCAAAAAGGCACGTTGCGACAGTTGGCGACTCCACTGGGGACTATTTTTGTGAGTTAGGCCTATTTTAAGGAATTGTGGATTTGTGAAACTTCGTGTGTGCATTTGTTGAACTGTGTAAAATGTAAATAACTGTTTTCTATTTCGCATTCTTTACACTGCATTCTAAGCACCCACGGGTTTGAGTAAAAAGGGGCCCTATACCCGGGTTCATGGGAATTTAAGGAGTGGAGGTGAATCTATCATCATGCTAGGTCTCCGACTTGCTTGATAATAGTGAAACCTCGTCTAGAGCTTTCTCTCTTTATAATGTGTTGTCGCTGGTATTCCATACCGCCACAATATTATTATCTAGAGTGATGATACCTCTAGAGAACGGCCGTGTGAGTTATAAATTGTTGGGAAGTAGTTATTAGAGACCCCTAGATATTATCCTATAGGTTCCCAAATAGGGGCAAAGAGCAAACACACTCCGTGCGATTCGTTCTCATGCATTTTTTTTGGTAAAATAGCACTAGTTTATAGTTTTTGCTAGTGGTGTTTGGTTTCTTTAGAGTAATACATAACCTTTTTATGCAACGTCGAGGCGCCATCATGCCCAAACGTAGCATTAAAATTGGATCTCTGCGGTCTCGTATGTATAAATTACCCCTTTGTGTTGTTTTCTTTCTATTTCATGCATACGCATTGCATCATTGATGTCGGAGTCTTGATCCACCCCCTTTTTTAGGTAAATGATGGGGACAAATCAAAACGGCAAAAGGTTTTATCAAGTCAAGGTTAAAAGTCTAGATGTCACTAGCCTCAAGGAATTAGGACGATTGATGGGACCTCTCCAAAGGATGCCTTCCGCAAAGTGTACGGGAAGATTCTAGATTTGGCCGCAGCGGAGGTATTTACGGAAGCCGTCGTATCCCTCGCCCAATACTATGACCAGCCGTTGAGGTGTTTCATGTTTGGGGACTTCCAAATGGTACCAACTATTGAAGAGTTTGAGGAAATATTAGGATGCCCTCTTGGGGGGAGAAAACCGTATCTTTTCTCTGGCTTTCTTCCTTCCTTGAGCAAGATTGCAGCTGTGATTGGAGATTCAGCAAAAGAGTTGGATCGCATGAAACAAACTTGCAATGGCGTAGTGGGCCTGCCACGGAAATGCTTGGAAGACAAGGCAAAGGATATGGCGAGCCAAGAGAAGTGGGGCCCGTTTGCGGATATTTTAGCTTTGCTGATTTTTGGGGTTGTCCTCTTCCCGAACGTTGACGGTTTGGTAGACTTAGCCGCCATTGATGCTTTCCTCGCATATCACCATAGCAAGGAAAGTCCAGTGGTGGCTATCTTGGCAGATTTGTTTGACACCTTTGACCGGAGCTGTGAGAAAAACAGTGCACAGATTGCCTGTTGTTTACCCGCTCTCTGTGTGTGGTTGATTTCACACCTATTCCAACAAGACACGAGACACCCGTGTCTGCTTCAAAGTTATCGCTCATGCGCCGAAAAAGGAAGAGTCGATTGGGACCAACATTTGGCGGGGATAGGGGGCAGCGCAATCAATTGGTTTCCTCGTTGGAAGGAAGGCAAGGAAGGAGTTCTTTTCTCGTGTGGGGACTACCCTAATGTTGCATTGATAGGGACTAGGGGGTGTATTAATTATAATCCCGCGCTCACCATAAGACAACTAGGGTACCCCATGAGGGGAGCGCCAACGGAAGGGAGTCTCTCACCTTTCCTTGTGAAAGATTTAGGCGCGCAAGGTCTCAAGGTTATACAAAGAATCCACAAGGCGTGGAGGAGTCCGTTGAGGAAAGACAAGGAGCTTAGGGGCATCCGTAATGGCGTCATCGGAGGTTATCATGGATGGCTAAGAATTCACATGCGAGGGTTAGATTGGCTCTCCAAATTGAAAGTTATCGATGAGGAGAACTTCGAAGCTCCGGAGGAAGATGAAGAAGTCCGAGCTCTAAAATTGGAGCTAGGGAAGGCAAGACTCGCCAAGGAGAAGTTCAAATCAGCTGCTACACACATCCGGAAAGAGTGCACCGAGTTACAAGAGGAGCATTGTGGGGTAGCAACAATGAGCTCAAGCTCCGAAGAGAGGAAGGAGATCGGTCACGGGTGCATGGCATGATCTTAAAAGAAGAGTTGGTTGCTTGCGCAAGGTCCAAAAGGAGTTTGGCTCAACACTTGGAAGCCACGGAGCAAAGCATGCTAGCTATCATAAGGAAATACAAGGAAGAGTTGAACCAGTCTGTGGCCCATGAACAAAAGCTAGTGGAGGATTTTGCACAAGTGTACGCCGAAAAAGAAGCAAGAGGCAGGGTGATTGATGCATTGCATCAAGAAGCGACTATGTGGATGGATAGGTTCGCCTTGACCTTGAATGGAAGTCAAGACCTCCCGCGTCTATTAGCCAAAGCAAAAGCCATGACCGAAGTGTGTACGGCCCCCGAGGAGATTCATGGGCTAATCAATTACTGTCAACACATGATAGATTTGACGGCCCATATAATTAGAAATCGTTAGGTTCTCTTGTAACACCTTTGTATAATCTTGGCTAGATGAAAGCTTTGTTCTTTTTATAAAATGAGAAGTTCTGAACTCATCACGTTACCTAAAAAACCTTTGGGTGGATCCAAGTGTTCCGATCATTCATTTGCATATTTTGGTGGCATACTCACCCTTATTTATTTCTTTAGGAATTTCATCATAACTAAGAAAACACCAAGGCACCCCTATAACACTCGGTCCAGAAAAATGGATAATGAAAAGGGCATGCAGGAACAGATGAAGGCCGATCTATCGGCCTTAAAAGATCAAATGGCTTCCATCTCGGAGGTCATGTTAAAACTCCAGAAAACTATAGAGGATAAAGCCACGGCAACCGCCTCCAGTACAGTTAGGGAAGCGGAGCCGGTGCTGCAGCCCGCCTTAAATCCGGGCCGAGACAGAAACACGGCCGTGTTTGGTTGAAGGTATAGTCCGCAAGCTTATCCTTATGGCTTGCCTCCGGACTTCACCCTCCGTGCCACCCCGGAAGATTTAAGTCAAGCCCCTACTTTCGAGGGGCAACTCCCACCTTATGACGACTATCCCGGGCAAGACGATGAGGAAGGAGATACCCATCTTGGCCCCCTGCTCCACCTCAAAGATCCGTCCCCCCATGAACTACCCCAACCGAACATAGTCCGCCATATCCCGGCTTCACCCACACCCGTAAAAGAATTTGTTCCCTTCGCGGAAGATAAGGGAAAGATTGAGGCGCTTGAAGAGAGGTTAAGAGCAGTCGAAGGCCTTGGCAATTACCCATTCTCGGATTTAGCGGATTTATGTCTCGTGCCCAATATCATCATTCCTCCCAAGTTCAAAGTACCGGACTTTGATAAGTACAAAGGGACGACATGTCCGAAAGGGCATCTTCGGATGTATTGCCGAAAGATGGGGGCGTATTCTGCGGAAGAAAAATTGTTGGTCCATTTCTTTCAAGACAGCTTGGCCGGGGCAGCTGTAGCATGGTATACCAATCTGGAAGCTTCCCAGATCCGATCATGGAAGGACTTGGCAACTGCCTTCATTAGGTAGTACCAGTACAATACGGACATGGCTCCCGATCGAAACCAGCTTCAGAGTATGACTAAGCGAGAGCATGAGTCCATTAAGGAATATGCCCAAAGATGGAGAGATCTCGCAGCCCAAGTCGTACCGCCCATGACAGAAAGGGAGATGATCACAATTATGGTAGATACGTTACCCACGTTCTACTATGAAAAGCTGATAGGCTACATGCCAGCTAACTTTGCGGATCTCGTCTTCGCTGGAGAAAGGATTGAATCCGGATCACAAAAAGGCAAGTTAGAATATACTTCCAATGTGGCCCCCAATAACAACCGAAGAGCCCCAGTAGTGGGCGCGAGGAAAAAGGAAGGAGACGCCCACGCAGTCACCACCGCCCCGACGTGGATGAAAGCATCCCAAAATATCCAAAGCTCATACCAACCCAATCCCCCAAATTTTTTAATCCGAGCCGGGAATTCTCTCCCGACTCAAGTAAAAGGACAACCCGCAGCAGAAAGAGCGCCGACCCAACGCACGGCTCCAGCCGCTCCCCGACCAGTTAATAATACAGCCCCCGACGCGACCTATAAATGTGCACAGCACCCGCCCCCGAAAGATAACTTCTCCCCTATTCCCATGGCATACTCCGAGTTATGGCCTTCATTATTGGAGAATCATTTGGTGGTGGCCATACCCGGGAAGGTCTTCCAGCCACCCTACCCCAAGTGGTACGACCCGAGTGCCAAGTGTGTGTACCATAGTGGAGCTCCCGGACACAATATTGACTCCTGCATCCCGTTCAAGTATAAAGTGCAGCACCTGATTAGTGCCGGCTGGCTATCGTTTCAGGAGGAAGGCCCAAATGTTAAAACCAACCCGCTAGCTAGTCATGGAGGGGCTAGCGTGAACGCCGTCGAAGAGGATGGGCCATCGCGGGCAAAGAGGTTAGGAGAGGTGGCTACTTCTAGACGCTTCATCTATCAATCACTGCAAGCGGCGTGCATGGTCTCCCGAGGTGGAGACGAAAGGGATGAATGTTTGTTTCACCTCGGGGAGTCCCATGACATGGAAACCTGTCCCGTGGTGGAAGAATTGCTTCAGCGGCTCATGGATTACGGGCAGCTTGAAGTGTCCATAAGAGGGAGGGAAGAACCACAAATTTGCATGCAGTCGGAAGAGAAGAAGGTTCCTCTAACCCCGAAGGCCCTAGTGATATGTTTTACTAGGAAAGGGACCGGCTCCACACCCATATACCCCCGGGCGGCGCCCAAGCCAACGCCATTTGCATATCAAAGTAATAAGGCCGTTCCGTGGAAGTATACCCCTCCCGCGTCCAGCGAAAGAGTTGCAACCGAAGTTGACTCCCTATCAGCTAAGGTAACCAACATCACCGGCCTCAGTGGCGTAACCCGCAGTGGTCGGGTGTTCGCTTCCCCTCACCCAGCGGAATTGCCCTCCAAAGGGAAAGCGGTCATGGTCCAAGAGCCCACAGACATAGCCACCCCCTCGAAAGAAGTAGATCCTCCAGTGGTAAGAGGGGCCGAAAAGAAAGAGGGACTTCAAGGAAAAACAGTGACTTTAGAAGAGGCCCATGAATTCCTCCGCCTCATCCAACAAAGCGAGTTTAAGGTAGTCGAGCAACTGAATAAAACTCCAGCAAGGATCTCTTTGCTTGAACTACTCATAAACTCCAAGCCTCATCGTGTGCTGTTGATGAAGGTCCTTAACGATGCCCATGTAGCACATGATATCTCAGTGGAGGGTTTTGAAGGCATCGTTAATCATATAACTACCAACAATTATATCGCGTTTGCGGAAGAAGAGATTCCCGTTGAGGGGAGAGGACACAACAAGGCTCTACATGTGTCGGTGAGATGTATGGACCACGTTGTCGCAAAGGTACTTATCGATAATGGATCGAGTTTAAATGTAATGCCGAAGACCACTTTGGAAAAGCTTCCTTTTAGTGCGTCATGTTTAAAACCGAGCTCGATGGTGGTGCGAGCCTTTGATGGTACTCGGCGGGAAGTGATGGGGGAAATCGACATTCCCATTCAGATAGGCCCCCACACTTGCAATGTGGTGTTTCAAGTAATGGATATAAATCCCGCCTATAGCTGCCTCTTGGGAAGACCTTGGATTCATGCCTTTGGAGTGGTCCCTTCAACGCTTCACCAGAAATTGAAGTTCGCAGTGGGTGGACTTTTAGTGATAGTGTCGGGTGAAGAGGATATGTTAGAGAGTTGCCCCTCCTCCGCACCGTACGTAGAAGCGACGGAAGAATCATTGGAAACGGCTTTCCAATCCTTTGAGGTTGTGAGCTGCGCCCTAGTGGAACCAAGTCTGTCGCTACCTTCTCTCTCCAACACGGCCATAATGGTGGCGCGTGTTATGCTCAGGAACGGATTTGAGCCTGGAATGGGTCTAGGCAAGTACTGCCTCGGGAATGCCGGCGTGGTCGATATCAAGGGAAATCCATACAAGTATGGATTAGGGTATGAGCCCGGGATGCCGGGGAGGAGGAACGTGCCGTCAAGATTTCGGGCGGAAAGGGTATGGCCCGGCCGTATTAGCCAGTGTTTCACCAGCGCTGAAATGGTGTCCGAGGAGGAGGTGGCCGCAATAGAAGAGGAGTTCCCTCAAGACCCACCAAGTTTTGTGCATCCATGCCACCCCGATTCCCAAGTGGGGAACTAGCACGTGATAAGCCAGTAAGAAGTCTATGCCGCTGATTCAATGTAATTAGAGCCTATAGATTTCCTTTCTCTTTTGTTTTGTGGAACCTACCTGTCATACCCTAATTTCGTCCGGGGACCTTTGCTTGATGACATGCGACCTTTCTTTGGTCCTTGTGAGGTGCTTGGCACCCATCATTAGGCAATTTGTGAAATTCCGGGAACAACAAGTCATTTACATGCGGAAATTTTATGGTCACCCGCGACTCTCGTCAACCGAGAGGAACGAAATTAGTGTCATACCCTAATTTCGTCCGGGGATCTTTGCTTGATGACATGCGACCTTTCTTTGGTCCTTGTGAGGTGCTTGGCACCCATCATTAGGCAATTTGTGAAATTCCGGGAACAACAAGTCATTTGCATGTGGAGATTTTATGGTCACCCGCGACTCTCGTCAAATCGAGAGGAACGAAATTAGTGTCTTGTCTTTACTTTCCTATTATCTCCAATAAAAGACAAGTAAAGAGGGGCAACTGTCATACCCTAATTTCGTCCGGGGACCTTTGCTTGATGACATGCGACCTTTCTTTGGTCCTTGTGAGGGGCTTGGCACTCATCATTAGGCAATTTGTGAAATTCCTGGACATGCCGGAAAACCAAAAAATATTGATGCACAATCCGTAAGTTTCCGTGACACACCGGAAATCAAATGGAAGCATCGTTGCATAATTAAGTGAGATTCCGTAACATTCCGTAAGTCAAAAAGGGGATGATTATGTAATCCGCAAGGTTCCGTAACATTACGGAAAGAAAACAAGTATCGTTACGAGATTTGTAAGCTTCCGTAACTTTACGAAAAAAGAATCACCAAAAAAGGTAAGGGGGTGAACTTATCAAGATAGGGGTGTAAATAGCAATTCAAATCTAGGCCCTTCCAGGACATTTTGGAAGTTGGGTTGCTTAAGGAGGAAGCAACTGGGCGGCAAGCTCCTCCACGTTTTTGAAAAATGGTTTCGGGGCTTCCGCGGCTTCCGTAATACTTCCGTAAAATTTCCGAAAACCTTGGGTAAGCATATTCCACTTAACATTGGTGAAAGGGAAGAGAAAAAAGATGAAAATCAAATTCGAAAACAGTTCCGTAAGGCTTCCGTAACTTTTCCGTAAAATACGAAAAGGGGGGTGAACTTAGTAATTCGGGTGCGCTTAGAAATCTTCTTCATTAAGTCTTTGGGCGGTAAGCACCTCCCTTTTTTTCTATAAATAGGGGAGGGGGGAGCTGTTTCAAAAGGTTCAAGACCCCTTTGGGTATGCGTTTCGGCTATTTTGGGCAAAAACACGTTTTCGTGAAGAAAAATCAAGTCGAAGTACTTCCGTAACGCTTCCGTAAGCGATTATGTGGAAATTCTTCATCGTTCTTCGTCGTTCTTCACCGTTCTTCATCCGTTCTTCATTCGTTCTTCGTTCTTCAACGGGTAAGTTTTCGAATTCGAGACTTTCAATTCATTTCTTGTTTTGTGTACTTTCACTTTAATTTCGTTTACTTTCAGTTTTCTTTTCTTCCGTTTTTAACGTGCTTTAACCATTTATTTAAGCCGTTTTCTCGTCTAATAAATGATAAAATGAATTTCAACCGATCATTTGTGTTGTAATCTCGTTTAATCACTGTTAAAACGAAATCTAACCGATCGTTCACGCTATAACCTCGGTTAAACCAAAAAAAGTAAAATAATAATAAAATAATCAAAATATCTTGAAAAATAATAATAAAATAATCAAAATATCTTTGAATAAAATAATAAAAAAAAATCAATCGGACGTTTTTTTTTGGAAGTTTCCTTGAATGAATTGATTAATAACCAAAGTGAAACTAAGACTAAAATCAACTCACAAATCAAGTTTTTTTTTTCCGAAAAATCACTAAAAACCGTTTTAAGGTCCAACGCCTTAAACGGTCCTCTTTGCTTTTATCGGTTAACATGGACCGTTCAAAAGCATAAAATCAACATGTGACTTTACCGCTTTTGCAAGAACTACGTAGGTCTGATTTCCTCATCGCAATTGAGGATACGTAGGAGCAAAAACCCCGCTTTTGTCGACCACCCCAAGAGATCGTTAATGGTCCAAATGCCTTAACGTTTCTCTCCTTTCAAAAACAAGAGATCGTTAATGGTCCAATGCCTTAACGTTTCTCTCCTTTCAAAATCAAAAGACCGTTTAATGGTCCAACACCTTAAATGACCTTTTGTTCAAATAAAAAACATATTTTGCAAAAAAGACAAAAAACAAACTTAAACCAAACACTTTGTTCCGAAAGAACTACGTAGGTCTGATTTTCTCATCCCAAATTGAGGAATACGTAGGAGCAAAGGGAAACACCCTTGTCGACCACAAAAAAGAAAAAATATAAAAAGGGTATAAAGGATATAAGGACATAAAAGGGAACGTAAGAATCAAAGTCATGTTTGCACATTCGATTAAAGGCTGCCGTCCCTTGGGGCGGACGTGTGGGGTGCCAATACCTTCCCCGTGCGTAAATACAACTCCCGAACCTTTCACTTAAAAGTTCGTAGATCGCGTCTTTTCCGATTTTTCTGACGTTTTCCTCAAATAAACGTTGGTGGCGACTCCGCGCGTATTCCTTTCGTGGAACACGCATCCCGCGAGTCACGCGTCGCCCTCCCGCCGAAGGGTAGGTTGCGACAGTTGGCGACTCCGTTGGGGACTGTTTTTAGAGAGTTAGGCCATTTAATCGTGTGCAATGTTTTACCGTGACTTATCCCTTTGTTGGTTTCCCTTCATTATGTTCTTGTGTATATAAACTCTTTGTTGCTTTTAGTGCGTTTTAAAATGTATGCATGAGGTAAATATTTATTCATTTGATGCACACAAACACCAACACTATTTGCACACACTGTGAGTGAAAAAGGGCCCTATACCCGGGTTCATGGGAACATAAGGAGCGGAGGTGAATCTGTGATCATGCTAGGTCTCCGACTTGCTTGATTACAGTGAACCCTCATCTAGAGCTTTTCTCTTTGAAAACTTATTGTTGCTAGTAGTCCCTACTGCTGCAATATGTTCTTCGAAGAGGATAATACCTCTAGAAACCATCAAGAGAGATATGACTACCTTGGGGGGTTATCGCTAAATGCCTAGTTAGTTCTCTCCCTTATAGGTCCCTTAAATAGGGGCACGAAGCAAACACGCTGCGTGCCATTTTTCACACTGCCATGCATAAGTGTCATATACCCTTTTGCTTATATTCAGTGAGTATTGTCATACTATGTACATTCCCGTGTTGCGCCTTTCGCATATGCATCGCACATGAGTTCTGTCTTGATCCCCTCTGTAAACAAACCAACGAAGGGTCCGTGTCACCATTTTAAATACATACGTTGGGGCACTTTGCTACCCCTAGACGTTGTATCTAAGAAGGAGACAATTTCTCGGGCTCCCGTATTCGTAAATTGCATCTGTGTCATATGCATTTCTTCATGCATTCATCCATTCCACCCATGATAGATGTCAGAGTTTTGATTCGCACTAGATTTTATTTCACTTTAGTAAAACATGGGATCAAGTCAAAAGCCTTCGCTTAAAAAGAGGTTCTATCAAGTCAAAATCAAGAGCTTAGAGGTCACTAGTTTAGGAGAGTTGGGGCAATTAATGGGTCAACTTCAACGGCAAGCCTTCCGCAAAGCCTATGGTAAGATTTGGGACCTAGCTAGGGTAGAAGTCTCCATGGAACCGATTGCATCCCTTTCCCAGTATTATGACCAGCCCCTAAGGTGCTTCACATTTGAGGACTTCCAGCTAGTGCCGACTGTGAAAGAGTTTAAAGAAATCCTGGGATGCCCACTGGGAGGAAGGAAGCCATATCTTTTCTCTGGGTTCTATCCCTCCACGACAAGAGTTGCCAAGGTGGTGAAAATCTCAGCACAAGAGTTGGACCGTGTAAAGCAAAACAGGAATGGGGTTGTCGGAGTACCAAGGAAGTGTTTGGAGGAAAGGGCAAAGGCCTTGGCAAATCAAGGCGAATGGGCTTTCTTTTATTTACATCTTGGCGCTTTTGATCTTTGGAGTTGTCCTCTTTCCGAATATGGAAGGGTTAGTGGACCTAGCAGCGATTGACGCTTTCCTCGCCTCTCATCATGGCAAGGAAAGCCCGGTCGTCGCCATTTTGGCCATGTATGACACGTTCGACCGGGGATGTGAAAAGAGCGGCGCAAGAATTGTTTGTTGTGCACCAACTCTTGGCTAGCATGGAGGGGCGTCTGTTAAATGGTTCCCTCGCTAGAAGGAAGGAAGAATCAGGATTCTATCTTCATGCGAAGGATATCCCATGAGAGGAGTGCCATCAGACGAAAGCATCACGCCTTTCATCGCACGAGGTTTCAGTGACCACAACGCGAGGGTACTCCAAGGAGTTTGCAAGGCATGGGATGCGGCGTGAAGAAAGGACAGAGAGCTTAGGGGAAGCAGTAATGGGATCATCGGCGGCTATCATAAGTGGCTGAGAGTCCGAACACAAGGACTGGATTGGCTCCCAAATCTAAAGACTGTGAGAGACGATGAGGTTAAAGCTTCGGAAGAAAGTGATGAGGTACAAGCCCTAAAGGCAGAGCTTGAAAGAGCCTGGGTAGTCGAAGAGAAGTTCAAGTCCATAGCCATCAAAGTCTGAAAAGAGTATGATGAACTAAGGGATGTCAATATGGCCACCGATGAAGCCTTGGAATGAGAAACCAAGAAGGCCCGAAAGGAAGAACACGACCAAAGCAAAGTTTTGAGGGGCTTTATAGGGCAGCAATAGTGAGCTCAAGCTCCGAAGAGGTGAAAGGAATCATCACAAGTCAAAGGCATGATCTTGAAGGACGAGCTAAAGGTTTGCCTTAGGTCGAAAAGAAATTTGTCCCAACAGTTAAGCGAGACTGAAGGGAATATGTGGGCCATCATCGATAAGTGCAAAGAGAAGCTAAATCTAGCGGCGACTCACGAGCAAAGGCTAGAGGATGAGTACGCCAAGATATCAGCAGAAAGGGAAGCAAGGGAAAGGGTAATTGATTCATTGCACCAAGAGGCAACAATGTGGACGGACCGATTTGCTCTTACTTTGAACAGGAGTCAAGAACTTCCCCCATTGCTAGCCAAGACTATATGATTAGAAACCGCTAGGAAGTTTGTATTGTCGCTCAGATCTTAACTAGTTATAACTTTTTGAATAAAATGAGTTTATCCCACGTTTTTACTCCAAAAATCAGCGCGAATCAAGTCACTCCCGCATTTTATCTCTAGCATGCATTGTATGTTGGTCTCGCCCTTTATCACGGGAAGCCGGAAGGTCCATATCACCTTCTTAATTGTACACATGGGGCACTGCGCCCCCAAATGCGCAAGTAAGAAGAGATAATTTTCCAGGGTCTCATGTCCGTAAAATGCATTCATATCATGCATCGCATAAGCATCTCTTCATAACATCATAATGAACATATCGTTCCTGCATTTGTCCGTTATCATATTCCAGCCTCACATTTTGCATGAGTCATGGCATCATCATGCATATGCGTTCAACAAACTTTTTGATCTGCAAAATTGCATACCATTTGTTTTCATGTTTGCTCATCCTTGTGTTTTCCTCTACAAAAACAAAAAAGGGGAAGCGTGAAACTTCACACTACATTCTTAGTTGCATGTGTTAGGCACCATGAGCCAACCATGTTGGGATCATAAACCCATTTCTAAAAAAAAAAAACACACAACAACAAAACAAAATAATTGAACATGGTACCTAATGCATGGTTAACTAGGAAATGGTGTTTCTTCGGGCATCTCAATTTCATAATTACATTTTCCATGCATAGCTTAAAGTATGCCCGAGTCATTCATCCCTATGAGATGTTGTTGAAGTACTGGCGATCAGAATTGCCATTCCTTGGATTATAGGGTTGAACCAAGCTCATGCTTTTATAAAAAGGTTCATCAAGTCAAAATATGGAAGTAACCGTCTTGCAAAATTGGGGCAAAAGATGAATCGAGTCACATCACTGCTTTGTCTACTGCCAAACATATTTAGGATTGTTGATGTCCTTGTTACTTCCAGTTTCACCTTGACAAAGATGTCATGGACCATGTTGAAAATCTAAATTGATTCAACCCCATATCCTGCGTAAAAATTCGCAATCTTCAACTGTACATCATTCGCATACATCCATGCTTTTCATTGGTTGCATTGCTCATTGCATTCTTTCCTTGAAAAATAAAATAAAATAAAATAAAATGAACTTAATCATTGTTATCAAAAGAAAAAAACATGCTTTACGGCGTCCTCACCGAACTTGTGCTAGAGCTAGAGTAATGGGTGAAGTAGAGGAGATACAAGAGAAGATGAAGGCCGACATGGAGGCCATTAAAGAGAAAATGGCCACAATGATGGAGGCCATGATGAGCGTGAAGAAGATAATGGAAGCCAATGCGGTTGCAATTGCCGCTACCAGCGTTGTTGCTAAGGTGAACCTGATGTCCCCATCCGGCATCAACCAAATGAATCATCCAACCTCAGATATGGTAGGCAAAGATTTGGGAAGTACGGGCAGCCCCCATAATGTACAAATTCAAAACGAGTATGCCTTCCCGCCATATGGCTTGCCTCTCAACTATACGCCACCCAAAGTGGCGTACACTCCCAATAAGAATGTCAATAACTCCACTCCTATACCCATTGAGAGCCAACAACCCCAAACTGATCATGCACATGTCTCTTAAACCGTGGGGGGCACACATGAAATTCCCCACCACAATCTAGCCGACTTCGAGCCTTGCCTAGGATATGCCACGGAAGGGCAAGCAGTTGGTGGTATACCCCTACAAAACCCTTTGGAAGGCCCTCAGTATCACCCACAACTACACCTCTTGCATTCCACGACAAGTAAAAACCCTCATGCTATGGCAGAAATGGGAAAGTTGGATCATCTAGAGGAAAGGCTCAGGGCCATTGAAGGAGGTGAAGATTATGCCTTTGCTAACCTAAAAGAGTTGTTCCTAGAACCCAATATCATCACCCTTCCCAAGTTCAAGGTGTTGGACCTTGACAAGTACAAGGGGACTACCTGTCCCAAGAACCATCTAAAGATGTATTGTCAGAAGATGGGGGAATACGCAAAAGATGAGGAATTGCTAATACATTCCTTCCAAGAAAGTCTTACTGGGGTAGCTGTTACCTGGTACACTAACTTGGAATCTTCCCGAGTCCATTCTTGGAAGGACCTAATGGTTGCCTTTGTTAGGCAGTATCAGTACAATTTTGATATGGTTCCGGATAGGATGCAACTACAGAACATTTGCAAAAAGGGGGACGAATCTTTCAAAGAACACGCCCAAAAGGTGGAGGGATCTGGCGGCCCAGGTGGTACCCCCAATGATGGAAAGGGAGACGATGATCGTGATGGTAGACACATTATCGATACTCTACTATGAAAAGATGGTGGGCTACGCACCCTCAAAGCTTTGCGGATTTGGTCTTCGCCAGTGAAAGGATCGATGTGGGTCCGAAAAGAGGCAAATTTGATCATCCTACTAGGACGACTGAGAAAACTGGGGCAAATGAAGAGGGTGAGAAAGAGGGAGAAACCCATGCTGTGACTGCCATTCCTATACGGCCAAGTTTCCCACCAAACCCAACAATGTCATTACTCAGTCAATAACAAACCTCCTCCTTACCCACCACCCAGTTATCCACAAAGGCCATCCCTAAATCAATCACAAAGCTTGTCTACCGCACTTCCAATGACGAAGACCACCTTTAGCACAAACCAAAAAAAACACCAACCAAGAAATGAATTTTGCAGCGAAAAGCCTGTAGGATTCACCCCAAATTCCGGTGTCATATGCTAACTTGCTCCCATATCTACTTGATAACGCAATGGTAGCCATAACCCCTGCTAGGTTCCCTCAAACCCCCATTTTTCTGAGGATATGACTCGAACGCAACATGTGCATATCGTGGGGGAGCCCTGGGGCATTCCATTGAGCACTGTATGACCCTCAGGCGTAAGGTGCAAGGTCTAATTGATGCGGGCTGGCTGAAATTTGAGGAGAATCGCGTGTAAATCCTGACATTGACAAGAGATGCTACACAGGGGGCAATTTTGAAAACTGTTGTTAGATGTCTCTAATGACTCATCAGGATTTTCAACTGCAAGCCATTGGTCAGTTTGCTCAAGCGACCTGTGCTCTTGAGTTTGGACTTCCAAGACCGTTCAATCAGAGATTACTCGTCTTGCACGTTGGTGGGGTTGCCGTAAAACAACGAGTAAAGTTCAAAACAAATAAGTTTCAAAATAAAAAATAAGTTTCAAAATAAAAAATAAAAAGGCATTTGGTTGACTGTGTTTTCAAGTAAAAATATAGACGTTCATGTGACCTCATTTTGTCTTTTTAGAAAGAAGTGAGTTATCAAGAATAAGATGTTGGACAAATGGCCTCAGTTACCTTAAGAAAAAGGGGGGTTGAATTAAGATGCAAAGACTATTCCTCAATTGAACTATCACTCTTTCTTTTTGGATTAACAATGCACCCTTAACATGAATTACTCAAAAGACAATTCAAAATAAACTTCTTTAAAGCAAAAGATAAATAGCAATAAATAAAAGAAGTTTAAAGGAAGAGAGGAATGCAAACTTGATTTATACTGGTTCGGCCACTTCCCGCGCCTACATCCAGTCCTCAAGAAACCCACTTGAGATTTTCCACTCTCTTTGTAAAACTCCTTTTACAAAGTCTGAACCACACAGGGACAACCCTTCCCTTGTGTTCAGGAATCCTCTATAACAAGAGACCCACGATCTCTTAATCCCTTTTCAGAAATAAGAAGAAGAAATCTCTCTTAAAAGAGATAGATTGTACAATGAAGATCAATCAAAATTCCTTATTGAATATGCAAGTGGTTGACCAAGGAATCTTTTTGAGAGGATAAAACTTTTGGGCAATGAAAACTCTCTTTAAATTTGTGTTTCCAAGTCACCTTTGATGGCCATTCATAAACCATTTGAATAGATGTGACTCTTGGAAATTATTTTCTGAAAATCTCCTCTGGTAATCGATTACAAGACTTGTGTAATCGATCACAGGCTTTAAAATTTGAATAAACTGCCGATAATCAATTACCATCCATGTGTAATCGATTACACATTATAAATTTTGAATTCAATTTCAAGTGACTGTTATAAACATTTTCAGCTGCTGGTAATTGATTACCAGAGAGTAAATCTCAATTTAAAATGATTTAGATAGAATTCTTTGGCCAAACCTTTTGCTTTTTCAATTTGGAAACTTCTTCCTAAGATTCTAGAGATCAACTTGATCATATATCTTGATTTTCTTGGATTCTTGGATTCTTGTCTTGAATAAAACTTGGAAGCACTTGATCCTTTGGCATCATCAAAACATCTTGCTTCTACATAGGAGTCATTTGACCTAATCCATCAAAAAATCCTTCAACTATTTCTCGTCCTTGGAAAAATTCTTTTTGCAAGAATCAACTGCTTCTTTCATTCTTCCTCACTACGAGGCTATGAAAACAAGACAACGATGGTTACCTCATAGCCCTACACTGGGGCAATGAAAGGCACCATGCATAAACCTCAAGCGAACCTAAGGGCATATTAGAAGTTCTCACCCAATAGGTTCCCTCCTACAAGGTCATGACGAAAGACAACGATTGGTACCTCAAAGCCTTACACTGGGGCAATGAGGGGCATCGTGCATGAGCCTCAAGTGAACCTAGGGGCAAATTAGAAGTTCTCACCCAATAGGTTCCCTCCTACAAGGTCATGATGAAAGACAACGAATTGTACCTCAAAGCCTTACACTGGGGCAATGAGGGGCACCGTGCATGAGCCTCAAGTGAACATAGGGGTCGATCAAAAGTTCTCACCCATCGATGTTTTCAACAAAAAAAGGGGGGACAAACCCTAGGATTTCAATGGATTGATTAAACATCAAACGACTCCATTGCCGTCACTCCAAAATGGTCAAATGACTAAATCAAACAGAACACACACTCTGAGGGAGTTCTCGGAGAGATTTGCAAATGATAGGATAAGGTTGCATGGACTATCATCTCTTTCAAAAGGACAGTCAATTTGTGTTTTCCAAAAAAAATCAAATCAAAATCAAAATCACAAAATTGGGAAAGAATGTCATGAACATTGTACAACTTTCCATTACATTGCATTGTTTCATATGAAGTCCGCATTTACCAAATTTCACGACAAAGGTTGCATGCATCTGCATCCCTAAAAATCATGTTAACTGCATAGATTTCCTACATCTAATGTCCAAATCTTGTGGATTTGGGATGACCGGCCCTCTCGATGAGTCGATTTCTTGCTTTCTCATAAGGGTGGACCCTTGGGTACTTGTACCTATCGCCTTTAGAGGACTACACATCCTCGCCTTCAGAGGACTGCACGTCCTCACCTTGAGAGGACTACACGTCCTCGCCTTTAGAGGACTACACGTCCTCACCAACAGAGGGCTGCACGCCCTCACCTTGAGAGGACTACACGTCCTCACCTTCGTAGGGCTACACGCCCTCACCTTTAGAGGACTACACGTCCTCGCCAACAGAGGGCTACATGCCCTCACCTTTAGAGGATTACACATCCTCGCCAACAGAGGGCTGCACGCCCTCACCTTGAGAGGACTACACGCCCTCACCTCCAGAGGACTATACATCCTCGCCTTGAGAGGGTTGCACGCTCTCACCTTTAGAGGGCTACGTGTCCTCATTTTCAGTGTGCTCCACATCCGCACCTTAAGAGAATTTAAGGTCCTCTATCCTTAAATGCTTAACCAAGACTTGCACTCCCGGTTAAGGGACCAGTAGTTTCCTTTTAACGGTTCCTGGGCCACCCCTTGATATTGGAGGAGGGCCAACTGTGCGAGCACAACCAGAGAGGGAGGCTATCACACAACTACTATGCATACCGGGGCAAGATTTCACCCGTGCCGCTGCAAAGAGACGAGTGCGGATCATGCGCACCAACATGACCACTCTTACACAGATATAGATGACATTGCTACTTAGCAACATTCTGCCCAGCGACCGCAATGCCAATCTCCCCCTGCAAAAGTATCAGTTGGTCTGTGTCGTCCCGACATGGGTAAGTATGCATATGGTTCAACTGATTTCTGATACCATCTATTGTTTGCAGGGATCGCACCCACAAAGACACCCAGTGGACCTGAAGAAGTCCAACAGGGCCCTGGGGTTTCTAGCTCTGGTTACGGGCCTCTGTCGGCCCTATAGGGCGCCCGTTCCCCCCAGCAAGTTCATGTCATCGTGGCATAGGTAAGTATGCACCTCCCCCAACTGATTTATGATGTCATCTATTGTTTGCAGGGATTGTGCCCGCAAGACACCTAGTGGACCCGAAGAAGGCCAACAGGGTCTTGGAGTTGCCAGCTCTAAATACGGGTCTCTGTCAGTTCTAGGGAGTGCCTCTCGCCCCCAGCAAGGTCATCAGGTCCCCCCTACCAATCGAGCTTTCATCAAGAAGTTCTGCGCCCCCAGGCAGGCGCAGGGCGAAACACCACAGCAGCATTGGGATGGCCGGTAGCGGGCAATAGACACACCGCCACCACCTCTAGAGTTCACCTCAACTCATCCGCAAAAAGGTTAGAGCGTTGCCTACGACACATGGCCGACCAGCAGGCGACCAAGTCCAAAGCCAAAGGTAAGCAAAGTACTAGGTCCGTGACCTACAAGCCATCATGCGTCCAGCTCAAGACGTTAAAGAAGCGCTACTAGGAGGCAACCTAGTACCTTTTGAATCTATGCTTGTTATTTGATCACTTTTTATAGTAGGATGCACCTAGTTGCTCATGATCCTGGGAATTTAAATAAAACAAGTGCAAGCTCGGAAGGTAGTCATACCTCACAAAATATATATATGTATGTTTAGGTAGTGAAAATGCCTTAGATATGCATGTATGTAAACAAAAAAATACTTCACAAAATATATATATGTATGTTTAGGTAGAAAGATACCTTGGATATGCATGTATATAGCAAAAATACCTTACAAAACATATATAGGTATGTTTAGGTAGCAAGATACCTTGGATATGCATGTATATAGCAAAAATACCTTACAAAACATATATAGGTATGTTTAGGTAGCAAGATACCTTGGATATGCGTGTATATAGCAAAAATACCTCACAAAAATATACACATGTTTAGGTAGCAAAATACCTCATGAAAAAAAAACAAAAAAACAAACAAGAAAAAGAAATAAACAAATGATAAAAAAGGAAAAGAAAAATAAGTTGTTTAGCTGAAAAACCGATATGCTTTTGAAAAGAGATGACTTCCAACTTTTCTTTGAAAAAAAATCACTGATCATAACTAGTTTTTAAATGTGTATACACCTGAAGGGTGAATGCTGTGAAAATTTCCCTAGACGCCCAAAATGGACTCGGATGAATGCACAAATGGATAAAAGAGCATATTTTGGAAACATTGGGTTGATTTAAAATAGAGGAAATGAATCCTGAGCCCTAGCATCACATGACCATAAAAGTTTGACACTTGAGTGTCCACATAGGTGCATGCATGACCAGTTTTGCATGAAGTTTCCAAATCATCATTTTTGCATTTGTGTCATGGAAATAATGTGGGGCATCCCTTTTATCCTTGAACCAAACCAAACCCTGACATGTACCATGCCTAGCCATTCTACAAGTCTTGAGCCAAGATCCTGACTCACCATAAACCTTGACCCAGGGTGAGAATGTCAATCCTTACCCTTGGAAGCAAAAAAGAATAGAAGGGAAATTTCCAATCAAAGAAAAAGAGAAGGAAAATTTCCAATCAAAGGAAAAAAGGAAACAAGGAAATTCCCAATCAAAGAGAGGGAGAAAGAAAAAAGAAAAGAAAGAAAAGTCCCAACCAAAGAATAGGAGAAAGTAAAGAAAAAAAAAAGAAGAAAGCTCCTGGTCAAAGAAACCAGAAGAAATGTGCAGAGAGGTCTTTAGACCGGACAATATCTGAACAATACAAAATTGTCACCAAATGAACAAAAAGAAGGAAAGGAAACCATGACCTAAAATGGTCTTCTCCCTTTAATTGCCAACCAAAATCAGTGCACTAGCGACTTTTTCGCCCCACACTAAACAAAAACAGAAAAGGAAAAGCCAACAAAAAATCAAAAGCCAAAAACACACAAAAGCCGAAAAACCCACCAAAAGAACCCATTCCCAAGGGAAGTCCTATTGATCCATGATCACACATGTAATTTTTGATTTGATAGGAAATAATTTGCAAAGTCAAGTCATGATATATCTATGGTTCGGAATTAGGATGAAACACTTACCTGTGCGAGATTGATACACTTTGAGTGATTTTCTTCTATTTTGTCGAACCCAGTGTTTCCTCTAAATGTTCATTTAGAAACGAAATGCTACATCCAAAATCTCAGATAAGGTTATGGGGGGATTTCATCAGCAGACTCTCCTTCCCCGGTAAACGCATTGTTTTTCCCTCAAAAAAGCGTATGCTGCTCTAATCAGTTGGAATATTTATCTCTTTACTAAAGCATGTTTGCATTTTAGTGAAGAAAACACCGAGACTTTTTCAAGTCTCACAAGTTATCCAGAACTACGTAGGTCTGAGTTCCTCATTGGAGGATACGTAGGAGCAAAAGCCTCGCTTTTGTCGACCACACTGCTTTCTGTTACCATGACCCAAGAGCTGGTAGCCTGCGGAGACACCTTACGGTTATCCGCACCTCGAGTGTGATTGATAAGCGGAGGCCAATATGGTCATCTGCACCCTTTCCGAAGATGTAGGCATCTTCTGGTGGAGACTTTTTCAAGTCTCACAAGTTATCTAGAACTACGTAGGTCTGAGTTCCTCATTGGAGGATACGTAGGAGCAAGAGCCTTCCTTTTGTCGGCCGCCCCATAATCTTTGTCATACTGACCCTGAGGTCATGTGACATGCACCCTGTTTCATCCAGAGGCGGCGGGCCCGATGACACGTGGAGATACCTTACGATTATCCGCACCCTTTTGTCATCTAGAGGCGGCGGGCCCGATGACACGTGGAGATACCTTACGATTATCCGCACCCTTTTGTCATCTAGAGGCGGCGGGCCCGATGACACGCAGAGACAAAATTTGGTCATTCTGCACCCTTGTGTCATCTAGAGGCGGTGGGCCCGATGACACGCGGAGATACCCTACGGTTATCCGCACCCTTGTGTCATCCAGAGGCGGCGGGCCCGATGACACGCAGAGACAAAATTTGGTCATTCTGCACCCTTGTGTCATCCAGAGGCGGCGGGCCTGATGACATGCGACCTTTGTTTGGTCCTTGTGAGGTGCTTGGCACCCATCATTAGGCAATTTGTGAAATTCCGGGAACAACAAGTCATTTGCATGTGGAGATTTTATGGTCACCCGCGACTCTCGTCAAATCGAGAGGAACGAAATTAGTGTCTTGTCTTTACTTTCCTATTATCTCCAATAAAAGACAAGTAAAGAGGGGCAACTGTCATACCCTAATTTCGTCCGGGGACCTTTGCTTGATGACATGCGACCTTTCTTTGGTCCTTGTGAGGGGCTTGGCACCCATCATTAGGCAATTTGTGAAATTCCTGGACATGCCGGAAAACCAAAAAATATTGATGCACAATCCGTAAGTTTCCGTGACACACCGGAAATCAAATGGAAGCATCATTGCATAATTAAGTGAGATTCCGTAACATTCCGTAAGTCAAAAAGGGGATGATTATGTAATCCGCAAGGTTCCGTAACATTACGGAAAGAAAACAAGTATCGTTACGAGATTTGTAAGTTTCCGTAACTTTACGAAAAAAGAATCACCAAAAAAGGTAAGGGGGTGAACTTATCAAGATAGGGGTGTAAATAGCAATTCAAATCTAGGCCCTTCCAGAACATTTTGGAAGTTGGGTTGCTTAAGGAGGAAGCAACTGGGCGGCAAGCTCCTCCACGTTTTTGAAAAATGGTTTTCGGGGCTTCCGCGGCTTCCGTAAAATTTCCGAAAACCTTGGGTAAGCATATTCCACTTAACATTGGTGAAAGGGAAGAGAAAAAAGATGAAAATCAAATTCGAAAACAGTTCCGTAAGGCTTCCGTAACTTTTCCGTAAAATACGAAAAGGGGGGTGAACTTAGTAATTCGGGTGCGCTTAGAAATCTTCTTCATTAAGTCTTTGGGCGGTAAGCACCTCCCTTTTTTTCTATAAATAGGGGAGGGGGGAGCTGTTTCAAAAGGTTCAAGACCCCTTTGGGTATGCGTTTCGGCTATTTTGGGCAAAAACACGTTTTCGTGAAGAAAAATCAAGTCGAAGTACTTCCGTAACGCTTCCGTAAGCGATTATGTGGAAATTCTTCATCGTTCTTCGTCGTTCTTCACCGTTCTTCATCCGTTCTTCATTCGTTCTTCGTTCTTCAACGGGTAAGTTTTCGAATTCGAGACTTTCAATTCATTTCTTGTTTTGTGTACTTTCACTTTAATTTCGTTTACTTTCAGTTTTCTTTTCTTCCGTTTTTAACGTGCTTTAACCATTTATTTAAGCCGTTTTCTCGTCTAATAAATGATAAAATGAATTTCAACCGATCATTTGTGTTGTAATCTCGTTTAATCACTGTTAAAACGAAATCTAACCGATCGTTCACGCTATAACCTCGGTTAAACCAAAAAAAGTAAAATAATAATAAAATAATCAAAATATCTTGAAAAATAATAATAAAATAATCAAAATATCTTGAAAAATAATAATAAAATAATCAAAATATCTTGAAAAATAATAATAAAATAATCAAAATATCTTTGAATAAAATAATAAAAAAAAATCAATCGGACGTTTTTTTTTGGAAGTTTCCTTGAATGAATTGATTAATAACCAAAGTGAAACTAAGACTAAAATCAACTCACAAATCAAGTTTTTTTTTTCCGAAAAATCACTAAAAACCGTTTTAAGGTCCAACGCCTTAAACGGTCCTCTTTGCTTTTATCGGTTAACATGGACCGTTCAAAAGCATAAAATCAACATGTGACTTTACCGCTTTTGCAAGAACTACGTAGGTCTGATTTCCTCATCGCAATTGAGGATACGTAGGAGCAAAAGCCCCGCTTTTGTCGACCACCCCAAGAGATCGTTAATGGTCCAAATGCCTTAACGTTTCTCTCCTTTCAAAAACAAGAGATCGTTAATGGTCCAATGCCTTAACGTTTCTCTCCTTTCAAAATCAAAAGACCGTTTAATGGTCCAACACCTTAAATGACCTTTTGTTCAAATAAAAAACATATTTTGCAAAAAAGACAAAAAACAAACTTAAACCAAACACTTTGTTCCGAAAGAACTACGTAGGTCTGATTTTCTCATCCCAAATTGAGGAATACGTAGGAGCAAAGGGAAACACCCTTGTCGACCACAAAAAAGAAAAAATATAAAAAGGGTATAAAGGATATAAGGACATAAAAGGGAACGTAAGAATCAAAGTCATGTTTGCACATTCGATTAAAGGCTGCCGTCCCTTGGGGCGGACGTGTGGGGTGCCAATACCTTCCCCGTGCGTAAATACAACTCCCGAACCTTTCACTTAAAAGTTCGTAGATCGCGTCTTTTCCAATTTTTCCGACGTTTTCCTCAAATAAACGTTGGTGGCGACTCCGCGCGTATTCCTTTCGTGGAACACGCATCCCGCGAGTCACGCGTCGCCCTCCCGCCGAAGGGTAGGTTGCGACACTACCTTATTAAATAAACAAAGAGATCTTGTTTCATCTGTTCTTGCAGTTCCACCTTTTCTCATATCATTTTGCATGTTTTTGTTTCTTTTGTCTTGTTTGGTATAGATATGAGGGTCGATTCTTTGAGGATCCTAACAACGAGGGTTTGACAATCGATTTCGATCGAGATATAAGGCAAACGATAAACGAGGAAGAGGAAGAGGACGTCCTATCGCCAGAGTTGGAGAGGTTGGTCGCTCAGGAAGAACGTGAAATGAAGCCTCACCAAGAAGAAACCGAATTAGTAAACTTGGGGACCACGGAGGAAAAGAAAGAAGTAAAGGTAGGAACCGGTATGACCGCGCCTATCCGTCAAGGCTTGATAACCCTTCTTGAAGAGTATCAAGATGTCTTTGCGTGGTCATATCAAGACATGCCCGGTCTGGATTTCGACATTGTGCAGCATAAGTTGCCTTTGAATCCTGGGTCTTCCCCAGTTAAGCAAAAGTTACGAAGAATGAAACCCGAGATGTCTTTAAAAATTAAAGAAGAAGTAAGGAAGCAGTTTGATGCAGGTTTCTTAGCTGTGGCGCGGTACCCGGAGTGGGTGGCCAACATTGTCCCGGTCCCGAAAAAGGACGGCAAGGTTCGAATGTGTGTAGACTACCGGGACTTGAACCGAGCCAGTCCTAAAGACAATTTTCCCCTGCCACACATTGATATATTGGTAGATAATACAGCCAAATTCACCCATTTCTCATTTATGGATGGTTTCTCGGGGTATAATCAAATAAAGATGGCACCCGAGGATGTAGAGAAGACCACTTTCGTCACCCTATGGGGGACATTCTGCTATAAAGTGATGGCCTTCGGGCTGAAAAATGCTGGGGCAACCTATCAGCGTGCTATGGTGGCATTGTTCCGTGATATGATGCATAAGGAAATAGAGGTCTACGTAGATGACATGATTGCCAAGTCTCGGACTGAGGCCGAACACCTTGTCAATCTGCGTAAGCTGTTTGGAAGGTTGCGAAAATACCAATTAAAACTAAACCCAACCAAATGCACCTTTGGGGTGAAGTCGGGGAAGCTGCTAGGATTTATCGTAAGTCAGAAAGGGATAGAGATAGATCCCGAGAAAGTAAAGGCCATCCTTGAAATTCCAGAACGATGCACGGAGAAGCAGGTTCGGGGGTTTTTAGGCAGGTTGAATTATATCGCGAGATTTATCTCGCAACTCACCCCTACCTGTGAGCCTATTTTTAAGCTGTTACGTAAGAACCAGGCGGTCCTATGGAACAGTGACTGCCAAGAGGCCTTTGAGAAGATCAAGCAGAGTCTTGCAAACCCCCCGGTGCTCATGCCACCTGTAACAGGAAGACCTCTTTTCCTGTACATGACCGTGTTGGACGAGTCTATGGGGTGCGTGTTGGGTCAGCATGATGATTCTGGGAAAAAGGAGCAAGCCATTTACTATCTGAGCAAGAAGTTTACCGCATGTGAGATGAATTACACAATGCTGGAAAGGATGTGTTGTGCTCTGGTATGGGCATCACATCGGCTTAGGCAGTATATGCTCAGCCATACCACGTGGCTTATTTCCAAAATGGATCCCGTGAAATATATCTTTGAAAAACCGGCCCTCATGGGACGAATCGCTAGGTGGCAGGTATTATTATCTGAATTTGGTATCATTTACGTCACCCAAAAAGTGGTAAAGGGAAGTGCCTTAGCAGATTATTTGGCCCAGCAACCCCTCCAGGATTATCGGCCGATGCACCCCGAGTTCCCAGATGAAGATATCATGGCCCTGTTTGAAGAGAAGCGGACGCACGAGGACATAGACAAATGGACTGTTTGCTTCGATGAGGCATCTAATGCTTTGGGCCACGGAGTAGGGGCAGTCCTTGTATCCCTGGATGATCAGTGTATTCCTTTCACGGCTAGGCTAGGTTTTGATTGTACCAACAATGTGGCCGAGTACGAAGCATGCGCCCTCGGGGTTCAGGCGGCCATTGATTTTGATGTAAAACTACTCAAGGTGTATGGAGACTCAGCTTTGGTGATACGCCAGTTGAAAGGAGAATGGGAAACTAGGGATCCGAAGTTGATACCCTATCAAACTCACATCTTGAGGTTAGCCAAGTACTTTGACGACATTTCCTTCCACCACATACCTCGGGAAGAGAATCAAATGGCTGATGCATTAGCCACCCTGGCATCCATGTTTCAACTTGCCCCACACGGGGATCTGCCGTACATCGAATTCAAATCTCAAGGCAGGTCGGCATATTGTTATGCAATAGAGGAAGAGCGGGATGGGAAACTGTGGTATTTCGACATCAAGCAGTATGTCGAGAACAAAGAATACCCACCAGGGATTTCTGACAATGACAAAAGGACGTTGAGGAGATTGACTACTGGTTTCTTTGTAAGTGGTACCATCTTGTACAAACGAAACCACGACATGACCCTCCTATGATGCATAGATGCCAAAGAGGCGAACTTCATGATTGAGGAGATCCACGAGGGTTCCTTTGGGACACATGCCAATGGGCATGCTATGGCCAGAAAAATCCTTAGGGCCGATTATTACTGGCTCACCATAGAGAGTGATTGTTGTGCCCATGTAAGGAACTGTCATAAGTGTCAGGCATACGCGGACAATGTCAATGTTCCACCACATCCTCTGAATGTTATGTCCGCCCCTTGGCCTTTTTCAATGTGGGGGATAGATGTCATTGGGGCCATCGAACCCAAAGCATCGAATGGTCACCGCTTCATTCTTGTGGCGATAGATTACTTCACCAAATGGGTCAAAGCAGCTTCTTATACTAATGTCACAAGGAATGTGGTAGTTAGATTCATAAAGAAGGAGTTGATTTGTCGATACGGACTCCCCAGGAAGATCATTACTGACAATGGCACCAATCTGAACAACAAGATGATGCAGGAAATGTGCGAGGACTTCAAGATCCAGCATCATAACTCTACCCCTTATCGGCCAAAGATGAATGGGGCTGTAGAGGCTGCGAATAAGAATATTAAGAAGATTGTTCAAAAGATGACAGTGTCATACAAAGATTGGCATGAGATGTTGCCTTTTGCCCTACACGGATACAGAACCTCGGTACGAACTTCTACTAGGGCAACGCCGTATTCCTTGGTTTATGGGATGGAAGCAGTGCTCCCATTTGAGGTAGAGGTTCCTTCTCAGAGGATAATGGCGGAGTCAGGCCTAGAAGAGTCAGAATTGGCTCAAGCACGCTACGACCAACTTAACCTTATTGAAGGTAAGCGTTTGGCCGCCATGAGCCATGGGCGTTTGTATCAACGAAGGATAAAGAACGCATTCGACAAGAAGGTACGCCCGCGCAAGTTCAACGAGGGGGACCTCGTGCTGAAGAAAATGTCCCATGCTGTTAAAGATAATCGAGGCAAGTGGGCCCCGAATTATGAAGGACCTTTCATGGTAAAAAGAGCTTTTTCTGGGGGTGCTCTGATACTCACCCACATGGATGGCGAGGAGCTTCCCTCGCCCGTGAACTCCGATGTAGTTAAACGATATTACGCTTGATGTCTGGGGCAATCGAGAGGACTGTTGCATGTTCTTTTACTTCTGAGTTTTTGTTCTTCTTGGTTTCCTCCAGGGATTCCATTAACTGTATTTGTCTCATTTCTTTGAAAAGAAAAGATGGGCGAGGTTTCAGTCCTCCCTTATATTTCAAACCTTGTGTTTTAGATTTGTTATAACTTAAGCCTTCTTCGCTCGGTGTATGGGGTGCCCCAAACGCTTATTTAAAATTGCATCTAACCAGCCTTCACTAAAATAAAATCATCGCATTAGAAACATTCATACATGCACATGCACATGCATATCTTGTGATAGCAAGGAGCAGAA
This sequence comes from Glycine soja, assembly GCF_004193775.1. Taxonomy (NCBI): domain Eukaryota; kingdom Viridiplantae; phylum Streptophyta; class Magnoliopsida; order Fabales; family Fabaceae; genus Glycine; species Glycine soja. Next base: position 19,945,336 of record NC_041015.1, read on the forward strand.
TCGTCTCAGGTCACGGTCAGAAGTCAAGACAAGTCAATGGCAGAAATCAACCAAGGTAAGACGATGACCGGTCACGATTGGCCGCATATTATTTGGCTCCTACTTGCAGGTACTTAGGGATGGAGGCGAATGGAGGATAGGATCGCGACCGACCAATCGTCACCCCTTCCCGGCGCTGGGCCGGCGGAGAACATCGCTGCAAGGCAGCCCAGTATGCTTTGAATTCGTAGTATTTTACTACTATTGTTTGTTTTTTAAGTAATCGACGCCTAATTCTAACTTAAGTAGGTTCAAGTAGGAAAAACGCTAACCCATAGGAGGGGGGAGGCATGGTTAATGCACCCTTAAAAAAAAAAAATTGGCAGGTTAGCTCGCCTGGGCGAGCAACCCCTGCACTCCAAATATAAAAACGAGGGAGGGGAACGTTTTTGTATCCAAAAACTTCCCCCCCCCCCCCTTTATTCAAAAGAGTGGACTCACGAAGGCTTGCGGTTTTTGCTCCCTCAAGCCACTTTTGGTTGCCTTTTGCTTTCATTTTTGGTGTTATTACTCACTCCAACAAGTAAGTATTCAATCCTTGAGTTTTTTTAGCTTCCCATTGGTATATTTTCTTCATCTTTTGGTGCTCCAAATTGTGAGAATGTGCTTATATTTGTGGGGCAGTTTTGGTTTGTTTTTATGCTTGATTTCTTGAGTTGAGGATTTGAATGAGAAGGCCTTAGGCCAATGCTGTATTCTGAAGCAATGGGGCATGCCACATTGTCCCCATCCTCTTGCAATTTATGTCCAAACATGCGCTCACCAAGTGCTCGGTGAAATGCCCCAATGATGTATGAATATGATTTTGTAAAATTGGGAGAGTGGGGCTGTTTCTTATATGTAGGTACAGCATAGGAGATTCAAAATAGGTGCCCAAATGCAATTCCAAGCTTAGGAACCCAAACTTGTAGCTTCAATGCAAGGAAACATGCTTATGGCTAGGAATCCAAAATTTGGTTTTAGAATTAGAAAAACATGAAAATTAGGACTTGCTTGTGAGGGTTTTTGCTCGAATTTGGGCTGCCCCATGTTTGATACTTTACATAGAGGTAGCATGGAAAACACCTTGCAATAGTGTGTATACATAGGTAAATATAAGGAGCATGAAATTCATAGCAAAGTGTGAATGATTGTCTTCCTAAATGAATGTATGATAGCACGGAATACCCTTTTGAATGCAAGTGTGTGCATAATGTAAATAGCTTGCCAATATGAATAAATATGAGTGAAACAATAAAAATTTGTATGGTGTACTTCAAATGTATGTAGGTAGTTTGTGATAGCAAATGTTTAGGATATAAATTAGGTGTAAAGTTTGACGCAACACTTTGAGTAGGAAAGTGTGTTTTCTTTTTCAGAATGTATATAGGTGTATGGCAATTAGAATATGTTAGATGTTCTTGTATGTTGACATAAGTAATAGGAGGAATCAGTCTGGTGGGTTCGATGAGGAGGCCATCGCCCATTTGCTATGTATACCGGGGCAGGATTTTGCCCGGACTGCTGCCGGGAGATGGGTGCGGATCATGCGCACCAACATCACCACCCTGACTCAGATCTGGATGACTTTGCTGCTCAGCAACATCCAGCCCAGCAATCATAATTCCGACCTCCCCCTGCCGAAGTGTTAGCTGGTGTATGCCATCCTGACACGGATGAGCATTCACGTGGCTCAGTTAATCACTGATGCCATCTATCTATTTGCAGGTATGGCGCCTACCAGGCACCCTCTGGACCCGGATAAGTCCAACAGGGCCCTGGGATTTCCCGCCTTGATCACAGGACTCTGCCAGTCGTTCGGAGTCCCTGTCACACCTAGCAAGGTGATTCGGCCGCCCATCACCCGAGCTTTCATTGAGAAGTATTGCACACAGAGACAGGCCCAGGGGGATGCTTCGCAGGCCGCAGACGCGCCGCCACCTCATCAGGCTGCCCCAGCTGGATCATTTGATACGGATGTCTTAGGAGGTCGCCAGCAGGCGGGCAACCACCGGGCGCATGTATAGACCCATGATTGTCTTTACCAGTTGAGCCTCAGCCTGCAGAGCCAGGGTTTTACTTCTTTTCCGTGCCCTACTCCGGACCAATTCAGGGCAGAGGTCGCATGGCCTAGAGATTGGCCTGAGGCCCGGGCAGGAGAGGCACCAGCAGAGGCTCCCGACGAGGCAAATGAGGCCCGCGAGGACGAGGAGATGGCCGATTTACTTGATTTCTTAGGAGGGAGCGGAGCCACATGATTGGGAGATCCCTTGGTCCATATTTCTTTTTGTTTCCATTTTTCTTGTTATATATCATCTTATTTTTGTTTGACTAAGGGACTAATGTTTGTTTCGTGTTGGTTGACTTTTGTTTTGTACATACATATCATTTGAGTTGTTACATCGGTACTTGTTTCGTTGTTGTCAATAATGTTTGTTGAAGTTCCGGAACCGTGTAGAGTTTTTCATTTAGGAACGTCGTCCTAAAAAATAAAATGAACCAAAAATCCTAATAAAAAGAGAGAAGCATTGTGAATAAAAGTCATGTTCGTAAAGAAAAGAAAAAGGTTTTTTATTTAAATATATGTGTAAAAGGAAAGTGTGTATAAAATGATTCCTGTGTGTAAATGATGCGCGGAAAGGAATTCTTGTGTGTGTGAGCAACGAGTGTATATGAAGAAACTTTTGTATGAACCATAAGTGTGTGTTGGGAAAAATGAAAAATCTTTGAATGTAAATAGGGTTTGTATATAGGCCGTGTGACGTAAAGAGAAAGAGTTCTAATGCGTGTATAGAAAAAGTTTGTCATGTATAAGAATGTAGATGTACAAAGAATAGTTTTCCTCATAAAGGACCACAGGTGTATAATTTTAGTGAATATATATAAAAATAAAACAAAAAGGAAAAAAGAAAGAAAGACCGCGAAGGTCGACATGTTATAGTTAAGAAGTATAAATCATTCGTAAAGAGCAAACGTATCTCTGGAAACAAGGGACTAATGCTAAGAGTTTATTTTCCAGAATGAACCGAGATAGGGATGGATGAATTCATTGAACTGATGAAAGAACATAACTTGGAAACATTGGGCCTGTCTGTGTAAATTTCCAGCCATAGTATCACGATGCCATAAAAGGGATGCTTGAGGGCCCACCTGGCTGTAGCCATGACTAATTTTGCACATTGTTTTCAAATCAACATTGTCACGCGTGCCTTATGGAATAATATGGAAGTTCGGCCCGAAATCGACACCTTGACACCCAAATTTGTTTTGCCCCAGATATCAAGGTTGGGTTCCCACGATAAAAGACCCCATTGAAACACAACCTTAGACTTTTTTTTTGAACCTTGACCTATGAAAAGAATCCTCATCCTTTCCCCCGAAGCAAAGGGCAGCGGAATCTCCTCAAGGGAGAGCAAATAGAATGCTAAAACCCGATTTCCCAAAGAAAGGGATGGGGAAGGAAAAGTGAAAAGAAAGAAAAGGAAGAAATGGAAAGAAAGAAAAAAAAGAAAAAAGAGATGAAAAAAAAGAAAAGAACAGAAGAAAGGAAAGAAGGATTCCCAATCAAAGATCGAAAAGAAGTGAAAAGGGAAAAGAAGCAATTCTCGATCAATGAAAGAAAGAGGACAAATATTCTTCAGGCCAGATTGCCACTCAAAATCATTCTCGACTGGCAATATCCCACCCCACATGAACAAAGAGGAAAAGACCGAAACACCTAGCTTCCTCTCCAAAAACACTAACCTCGAGAAAATCCTATTGGTCCTTGGTCGTACGTTTGATCTTTGATTCGATAGGAAGTCGTGTGCAAAATAGAGTCATGGTGCAGTTATGGTTTGGGAATAGGATAAAACACTTGCCTGTGTGAGTTTTATACACTATGAGTGATTTTTTTTCAGCTTAGCCCGATTTTCCCCTGCATGTTCATTTAAAAGCTAAAAGTTGACATCCTGCCCTTCATTCTCGGTTACAAGGAAGATTACCCTTGGCACAAGTATATTGTTTCTCTAAGATGTGGTGCTCTCGCGAATGATTTATTTTTCTTTGCAAAAAGCAAGTTTTCCTTTTAGGCGGAAAAACCCAGTGGACCGTTCGGTACTGCCAACCCTTTTTTGGAGCCCCATGAATTCCGTTTTCGTTCATGCGTTCTCCACCCACGAGTTTGGAGCCATGCGTAGTGATTGCTTAGTGCAATTCTCCATTCTCAACCCTTTTTTTTTTGGAGCCCCATGAATTGTGTTTTCGTTCATGGATCCTCCACCCACGAGTTTGGAGCCATGCGTAGTGATTGCTTAGTGCAATTCTCCATTCTCAATCTTTTTTCGGAGCCCCATGAATTGCGTTTTCGTTCATGCGTCCTCCACCCACGAGTCTGGAGCCATGCGTAGTGATTGCTTAGTGCAATTCTCCATTCTCAACCCTTTTTCAGAGCCCCATGAATTGCGTTTTCGTTCATGCGTCCTCCACCCACGAGTTTGGAGCCATGCGTAGTGATTGCTTAGTGCAATTCTCCATTCTCAACCCTTTTTCGAAGCCCCATGAATTGCGTTTTCATTCATGGATCCTCCACCCCCGAGTTTGGAGCCATGCGTAGTGATTGCTTAGTGCAATTCTCCATTCTCAACCCTTTTTTTTTTGGAGCCCCATGAATTGCGTTTTCGTTCATGGATCCTCCACCCCCGAGTTTGGAGCCATGCGTAGTGATTGCTTAGTGCAATTCTCCATTCTCAACCCTTTTTTTTTTCGGAGCCCCATGAATTTCGTTTTCGTTCATGGATCCTCCACCCCCGAGTTTGGAGCCATGCGTAGTGATTGCTTAGTGCAATTCTCCATTCTCAATCTTTTTTCGAAGCCCCATGAATTGCGTTTTCGTTCATGCGTCCTCCACCCACGAGTCTGGAGCCATGCATAGTGATTGCTTAGTGCAATTCTCCATTCTCAACCCTTTTTCGGAGCCCCATGAATTGCGTTTTCGTTCATGCGTCCTCCACCCACGAGTTTGGAGCCATGCGTAGTGAATTCTTAGTGCAATTCTCCATTCTCAATCCTTTTTCGAAGCTCCATGAATTGCATTTTCGTTCATGCATCCTCCACCCAAAGAGTTTAGAGCTATGCTTCATGATTGACTAGTGAGGACCCTCTAGTGCGATCCTCCATTCTCCAGAGTTTTTCATCGTCAAGGGCGGATCCTCTTCACTGGGAAATGTGATCTTTGTTTATTTTCCCGATTGGTTCCTTTCCCAAATGTGTATATGTATATTATTTATTTATTGTTCTTGTTGTTGTTTGTATTTTGTTTTGTGTTGTGTAGAAAAAAAGAAGGAGTAGAGACGAGAATTATCATGGACTAATCACGGAAAGGGCAAGACGGACGAAATCAGTGTCTTATCTTTGCTTTCCTCTTATCTCCGATAAAAGGTAAGTAAAGAGGGGCAACTGTCATACCCTAATTTCGTCCGGGGATTATTACTTGATGACATGCAACCTTTGGTTAGCCGCTTTGAGATACTTCGCGTCCTTTGTTGCACAATAAATGAAGTCCCGAGACGTGTCAGAAATCAAAAGGAAGCGGGCTTGCGCAATCCGTGAAATTCTGTAATGTGGCGGAAATCGAAAGGAGGTGTTTCTCGCAATCCGTGAGTTTTCGTAACTTCTTCGAAAGATAAAAAAGAGTAAATACATAATCCATGAAGATTCATAACCTTGCAGAAGGAAAATAAGTATCGTTACGAAATTCGTGAAGTTTCATAACGTTAAGGAAAAAGAATTACCAAAAAAAGTAGAAGGGGGTGCATTTAGTAAAAAAGGGGGTACAAATAGCAATCTGGCCCACTTGGGCCTTCCAGATTCTTCCTCCAGAAGGTTGTTGGTTCTGGAGGAAGCAACCTTGCTCGCCTGGGCGAGCTGGGTGGCAAGCTCCTCCCCTATTTTGCTATAAATAGGGGGAGGAGTGAAGAAGAAAGGGGTTCAGCCTTTTTGGCACTTCTCATTCTCTCGAAATTGCTGAGGAAATTTATTTCCGTGAAGAAAATCCAAGCCGAGACGCTTCCGTAACGTTTCCGTGAGTAATTGCGCGAAGATTCTCGACCGTTCTTCAACATTCATTGTTCGTTCTTCGTTTTCTTCAGTCTTCAACGGGTAAGTACCTCAAACCGAGCTTTTCAATTCATTCAAAGGACTAACCGCCTGAGATATCTTTTGTTTCCTCTTCACAAAGTTTCAAAGGACTAACCGTCTGAGAACTTTGTCTTAACACATTGGAGGGTACATCCTTTGTGGTACAAGTAGATGGTACATCTACTTGGGTTGTTGTAACTGAGAACAAGAGAGGGTACATCTCTTGTAGATCAGTTCAAGTGGAGGGTATATCCACTTGGTTGTTCAAACAAGGGAAGGTACATCCCTTGTGGATCTTCGCTTGTAAAAGTTTTTATAAAGGTTGAAAGAAATCTCAAAGACCACAGGTCGCTTGGAGACTGGATGTAGGCACGGGTTGTTGCTGAACCAGTATAAAACTCTTGTGTTTGTCTTCTTCTTCCCTACACTCTTTAATTTCCGTTGTGCACTTTAATCATCGCTTTTACTTTTGGTTAAGTTTCTATTTCTGTTCTTTACTTTCTTAACTTTGTAGTAAAAGCCTAATTGAATCTAGTAACATTAAGAAGGATAAGTTTTTTAATTAGTAAAGGTTCATTAATAATTAATTCAACCTCCATTCTTAATTATTCTGAGGCCACTTGATCCAACAACTATCTCCTCCTGAAAGTCAGGGAACTCATCGTCCCTCAACTGGACCCACCTTTCTCTGAGAAATGACCACCCCTTGATGGTCTCAAAGTGCTGCTGATGTTCGGCACTTCGAAATCGGTGATGATCGAAGTCCATGTCAGCCTGCAGGGCAGCGCTGGAGCCTTCTCCGGAGGTGTCCTTCCTAGACCTTTTTGCAGGAAGCTTTTTCAGGGCCATCTCCTGTGAAAACACATTTGCAACGTCAGTTTACAAGGAAATGCCATTTTAAAGCAAAATCAAGCAAAAACGGCATACAACTCCTTCCAACAAAACACAAATATCAATGTAAATTTAGAGCAAACTCATACACCAATGCACATGTTTTTCTGGGACATACATTTATGAACATACATGCGTGCAAGATATTTTGCTACCTATCTTCACATATATGCATTTCCAAAGCATTTTCACTAAATTTACATACATTCATACTCAAGGTATTTTGGGCTGCCAAAAATTATATACATGCATATCCAAGGTATTTTTGCTACCAAAAATTACATATATGCATATCCAAGATATTTTTGCTACCAAAACATTACATTTTATGCATATTCAGCGTATTTTTGCTACCAAAAATTACATACGTGCATATCCAAGATAGTTGCTACCAAAAATTACATACACACATATTCAAGTATTTTTGCTACCTAAATTAACAAGGCATTTTTGCTACCTAAATTAACAAGGTATTTTTGCTACCTAAATTAACACATTTGAGTGGCATTTTTTCATTTCATTCACATTTTATTCATATATACATGCACACTTGAGAGCCAATTTCATGCTATACACATATTTACATTTATTTGAAAAGCAATTTCACATCACACATTCATGGGAAAGGTAGAAAATTTACTACTCATTCACACTTTGCAAGGCCGTTTCATGTCATATGTTCATATTTGAGATGCAGTTTCGTGCTACACTCAACATAGATACACATTTTGCAAAACCTTGGCTACCTATTCAACATGCGTACACTTCATTTGGAAGGTATTACCTCTTGCTACCTATTCTACATCTATATGTACATGATGAACATCATTTTCAAACATCTAGGTGCAAAGAAAACATTATGGTGCAGCCCAATAAAGCACTGGCCAAAAGGGGAGTCCTCACCAACATGCTCTCATTTTCCATGCCTTCTTGCATTCAAAATCAAAGCTTGGGGTTCCTAGGCCTAAGTCCTATTTTTGGCACCTACTCTAACCTCTACAAACTGTCCCTAGACTCAACAATGGCAGCCACCTATGCGTAAGTTAGCCCCACAAACAAAACTCATAGAATTATGCTCAAACGCCATTGAGGCATTTCATCGAGCGCTTGGTGGGCGCACCTTTAGGCATGAAAAAGTGGGGCATAGGGGTAATCTGACATGCCCATTCACTTCAGGATGCACCATAGGCCTAAGGCCATCGCCTACAATCCCTCAATCCCACAAAACAAGCACAAATTCATGGATGAATTGGTTCTCGGATTCAAGCAAATACATACAATTTGGAGAACTAAAATACATCAATTGAAAGCTAGAGAACCACAAAATGATGTACTTACTTGTTGGGAGTGAAAAACAATGCCAAATGGAACAAAAAATGCAAAAAATGGTGATCTAGGGCTGGAAAATCGCAAATCCCGTGAGCCTTCTTCTTGGCACTTTGAATATGAGGGGGAAGATGTTTGGGTGAAAAAACTTTCCCCTCCCCCCCCCCCCCCTTTATGACCATTTTCGTGCAGCGGGTGCTCGCCCTGGTGAGCTAACTCTTCATTAATTAATTAATTTAATTATTTGTTTTGCAAAATTTGACTACTTTCTCGATTTGCGCTTGTTTATTTTAATTCATAGGATTATGAGGAAACTAGGCGTACTCAACTATGACTTAAGAAACATAGGTGAATAAATAATGAGCAAAAATTTAAAAGGTACTAAGGATGCCTCCTAGTAGTGATTCTTTAACGTCTTGAGCTAGACACGGGATGATGATTTGCAGAACACAGGCCTGGCACCTGCTCGTACCTGCCCCTAAGTCTCTGAAAACAGGAAATGGCTCCACACAGTAAAATATGACTATGCTACCACTTACCTTGATTTACCTTTGTCTTGAATTCAACATGGTATTGACCATCACTCAATGCAAATCTTCTCCTGTCCTTCGACTCACAGGATGATAAATATGCATATGCATGCATGCTCATGATCAGGAAGTTCAAGTGTAACAATTTAAACAAAAGTTTATTATGTTCTATTTTACTTAAACGCTTATGACACCCCTATAGTTTGAGAGCATGCATTTTAAAGCAATTACAGACACAACACAAGGGTTGAAATGCAAACCATCAATCCGATATTTATTAAATGTTGTGATCAAAGCTTACAAAGGACTGGAAAATTTTAGGGAGCCTCAAAGTACATTCATGTATTGACTCTCCTAACTGCCAAGTGCTAAGCATAATATCGTTTGATGATATCGGTGTTCATAGGTGAAGGCAACTCTTCATTGTCCATGCTGGCAAGCACCAGTGCTCCTCCCAAGAACGCCTTTTTTCACGATAAAAGGCCCTTCATAGTTTGGATCCCACTTCCCCCTATCGTCTTTTCGGACTTGGGATTCTTTCTTCAGAACAGGGTCCCTTTCATTGAATTTGCGCTAGTGCACCTTTTTGCCAATATCTTGCCTTCTATGAGATTAAGCTGATCGAAGCGTGCTTGGGCCCACTCTGACTCTTTCAACCCGAACTCTGCCAGAATCCTTAAATAGGGGACATCTACTTCGAACGGCAGTACGACTTCCATGTTGTATACCAACAAAAATGAAGTTGCCCTAGTTGATGTGTGCACTGAGGTTCGGTAGCCATGCTCTGCGAAAGGGAGCATCTCGTGCCAATCTTTGTATGACACCATCATCTTCTGAACTATCTTCTTGATGTTCTTATTGGCAGCCTCAACTGCCCCATTCATCTTGGGCCTGTAAGGCGTGGAATTATGGTGTTGGATCTTGAAATCCTTACACATTTCCTTCATCATATTGTTATTCAGGTTGATGGCGTTGTCCGTGATAATTTTCTGGGGCAACCCATATCAGCAGATTATCTCCTTTTTGATGAATCTAACCACTACACTTCTCGTCACGCTGGAGTATGAAGCAGCTTCAACCCACTTGGTGAAGTAGTCGATCACGACCAAGATGAAGCGATGTCCATTCGAATCCCTGGGCTCGATGCTTCGATTACATCTATTCCCTACATAGAGAAGGGCCATGGCGCTGCCAAAACGTTCAAAGGCATGGGCAGAGCATTGACATTGTCAGCGAATGCCTGGCACTTGTGGCATCTTCTCACATGGATGCAATAGTCGTTTTCCATGGTGAGCCAGTAAAAGTCGGCACTTAGAATCTTCCTGGCCACGACATGCCCATTAGCATGGGTCCAAAAAATCCTTCCTGCACCTCCACGAGCATTCGCTCGGCTTCCTTAGCGTCCACACGTTGGAGCAAAACCATATCATGAGGTCGCTTGTACAGGATACCTCCGCTTAGAAAGAACCTAGTTGCCAACCTCTGCAACGTCTTCTTGTCGTTGTCAGAAGTCCCCTGTGGATACTCCTTATGCTCTATGTACCGTGTTAGTCATCTTATACGACTAACTTTTGTATAAAAAAATTTTGCAAAATATGTTTAGTTTTCCCCAATTATAGTTCTTTTGTAGGAATTGTGATGTGTCATTATTTGCTCCTATTTCTTAACCCTTTGTCACCATTTTAATTATTGATTAGCCTTAATTATCAAATTAATTATGCAGTTTTATCATTTGGGCCTACTTGACTAATTTTGTGTTTTTAATTTAATTTCAGGAGAATTATAAACAATTGGGCTTGAATCCGGAATTGGGCTTGGACTTGAAGAGAGCAGACAATTTTTTATTTTATCAAATGTTATCTTATCCAGATTTTATTTCATCTAGATTTTATTTCGTCCAGATTTTATTTCATCCGATCTTATCTTATCTTGTCCAGATTTTATTTTATTTCATTTATGGGCTTGAACTTAAAATAGATTTGTAAGCTTTGGGGTTGAGGACCTATATAATAGCACCAGGGTTTTAGTTTAGAGAGTTTTTAGAAAGAGGAGACAGTTTTTGGGAGAGGAGAATAATTGTAGGTTTTGCAATTCTAGTTTTTATTGTTGTTCATGCGCACTGTTCACGTAGAATAAAATTCATTTTCTGCAATTTTGTTTCTACTTCAATCTGCAATTTCACTTTCTGCTTCCAATTGCAATTTCGTTTTCTGCTGATTAATGGAAGGCTAAGTCTCCAGCATTGTTTTCTCTTGAGGATCAAGCACAACACTCTTTGAGGTTTTGTTATTACTATTGAATTCTGATCAGTTTTTCCTCTTCACCAATTACTTTGTATTTGTTGCTATTAATCCATGCATGCTTAGTGCTTGATTAATTGTCTCTGCGCTTAATTTACGTTCATGCTTAATGATCATTTTCGTTCATGATTAATTGGTGTATGTGTTGCTTAATCACATAATGACAGCCTTATGTTAATTTTTGTTTAGTAATTTAATTTAGGGTTGGATTAAGTGGTTGAACTGATTAAGGATAAATTCTCATAACCTAGGATAAGAGACTTGCTTGTGAATCAAGAGGAAACAACATGTTTTAATTCTGTTATTTTCTAATTAAAATTTGGTTGCTGTAAATTTACAAAAACAAACAACCCCCCCCCCCCCAATTCGTTATTGTCTTATTACTATCTGTTATGAATGTTTGGTTGACCATTGCTCGTTGGGAGACGACCTAGGATCACTTCCTAGATACTGCATTTTTAATGTTTATTTGATTCGGATATGTTTTGTGTGTAGCTCTGTCGTTTAGGTTGTGAGTTTGTGTTGTTTTGTTTTGAGTAGCGTTCTATTTTGCATTTCAGTCGTGTTCCTTGTTTAGCAACTGTTTCAGTTTTGTGTTTTGTTGTGAACAGTGATTAGCGACTAGGAACTAGCGGCTGATTTTGCAATTTAATTGGTGATTTTTGTTTTGATAGTTAGAGTTGTTATTTTTGGCTGATTTTTTGTCTGGTAGTTTCTTTTGATCCATATTTTGTGTGAAAAATACCATGAGCACTTGGTGTGGTAGTATTTGAGAGAGACAAAAAATTTGGGAACTTGTTTTTAGCAAAAATTAAAACGGCCATATTTTGTGTGGCTGACTATTATTATATATGCATTTGGGGTAGAAAAAAATTTCCCATACTCTGGAAACCAGCTTGGGGTCTCCCAAACTCGAAAAATCAGCCGTTTACTAAGTTTTTTTTTTCAAGTTTTATTGTCCTACTTTTCCAAACTTTGCTTAGGTAGTTTTCATAGTTAGACTTTGAATTTTTGTTTGAAATTTTTTATGCTATCTTTTCATGATTTTAGGGTGTTCCTCGCAAAATTTCAGCTCATTTGGATATCGTTTGAGTATAGCTGTAGTTTTACCCCCTTGTTAGGTGCTTGTTGAGAAACACATTATTTGCTGCATATAGTGCATGACTAGGGGCAGTCCAGGTGATTTACAACCCTTTGATCCTGAAATAGATAGAACCTTTCATAGATTAGTTAGGCATAGTGTGCATCCTGATCATTCTGTGCATTTTGAGCATTCTGAGTATTTTGTTGCTGGTGATTCTGAATATTCTGATTTTGAGCATTCAACTACTAATTTTCATAATGAGAACATGGCTCAACCTCCACCTCATGAGAGGACTCTTAGGTGGATGGTTGCACCTGATTTCACTTATGAAAGCTTGTGCATTCAAGACTGGACTAATACATTTGCTGGCCAAGTTTCATGGTCTTGTAGGTGAAGATCCTCATAGGCATCTTATGGAGTTCCATATTGTTTGTTCCACCATGAAGCCCCCTAATGTCCAGGAAGATCATATCTTTCTAAAGGCTTTTGCTCATTCTCTGGAGGGAGTGGCAAAAGATTGGCTATACTACCTTGCTCCCAGGTCCATTTTCAGGTGGGATGACCTTAAAAGGGTGTTCTTGGAGAAATTCTTCCCTGCATCTAGTACCACTGCCATCAGAAAAGACATTTCAGGCATCAAGCAACTTAGTGGAGAGAGCTTGTATGAGTACTGGGAAAGATTCAAGAACAAATACAATAAGCAATTGAGGCCCCTTCTCAACCTTCCTTAGAGGAGTTAGTAAGGCAAATGACAATCCAGAATATGCAATTTCAACAAGAGACAAGAGCCTCTCAGAGTCAGACAAATCAGATGGGGCAGATGGCTACTCAGTTGAACCAAGCTCAGTCCCAAAATTCTGACAAATTGCCTTCATAGACTATGCAGAATCCAAAAAATGTGAGTGCCATCACCTTGAGGTCTGGCAAGCAAATTCAAGTGCCTCCACCAGTAACAACACCTGCACCTGAACCTATCAAGCTTCATTCTACACCTGAAAAAGAGGATGAGATAGTTGCAAAAAAGAGAAAGCTTCCAGATCATGAGGGAGCTAACAAAAATTTTCATGCAGGTGGACCTTCTTCGAGTAGTTCTGACTTGAAGCACCCTCCTATCCCTCTTCCATTCCCACCTAGAGCAATTCCAAACAAAAAGATGGAAGAAGTGGAAAATAAGATCTTGGAGACCTTCAGGAAAGTAGAGGTGAACATACCTCTACTAGATGCTATCAAGCAGATTCCAAGATATGCCAAGTTTCTAAAGGAGTTGTGCACCCACAAAAGGAAGCTCAAAGGCAATGAAAGGATTAGCATGGGCAGAAATGTGTCAGCAATGATAGGTAAATTTGTTCCTCACATTCCTGAGAAATGTAAGGATCCAGGTACTTTTTGTATACCTTGCATTATTGGGAACAGTAAATTTGAGAATGCCATGCTAGATCTAGGAGCATCAGTTAGTGTCATGCCTCTATCCATTTTCAATTCATTATCTCCTGGACCTTTACAATCTACATATGTGGTGATTCATTTGGCAAATAGAAGTGTTGCTTACCCCGCAGGTTTCATAGAGGATGTGCTGGTTCGGGTAGGTGAACTTATTTTTCCTGTTGATTTTTATGTTCTTAATATGGAAGAGGGATTTTCCCATGGTTCAGTTCCAATTATTTTAGGCTGGCCATTTATGAAAATAGCCCGAACCAAGATAGATGTTTATGCTGGCACATTATCTATGGAATTTGGTGATATTGTTGTTCATTTTAACATTCTTGATGCCATGAAATATCCATCTGAGGATCATTTTGTTTTTCGTGTTGAGATAATTGATCAAATTTTTGATGATTATATGATTGATTTTGATTCTGTTCTTCATGGTAGGAAACATCCATTTTTATCTGATCTGCATACTTGTCATTCCTTATGCATTGAATCTGAATCTGAGTTTGAATTTGATCCTGCATCTGATTTTTATGCTACGAGTGAATTTGACTTTGAGTCTGGTTCTGATTTTTTGGGTGTTGTACCTCTTGATGTTGATTTTTTAGAGTCAGAATGCACTAACCATGTTGCAGGAAATACATATACTTCTAACTTGCTTTATGAGGTACAGGCTGAGGAACCTTCCTTTTCTTCTCCTACCCTGGTTCCTCCAACTGTTCAGCCACCACCCACACCAGAGTTGAAGCCCTTACCAGCAACCCTCAAGTATGCTTACTTGGAGAACAAGAAAAAATTTCTAGTGATCATCTCTGCCTCCCTTGATGCTGAGCAAGAGGAGAAGTTGTTGCTAGTGCTCAAGAAGCACAAGAAGGCCATTGGATGGACTTAAGCAGACATTCCTGGTATTAGCCCATCTACCAGCATGCATAGGATACATTTAGAGGATGGAGCTAAGCCAGTGAGGTAGCCACAACGGCGACTCAACCCCGTCATTCTAGATGTGGTGAAAAAGGAAGTAACCAAGCTTTTACAAGCTAGAATCATCAACCCCATTTCTGACATCCAGTGGGTGAGTCCAGTCCAAGTGGTTCCTAAGAAGACAGGCCTCATAGTGATTAAGAATGAGAGGGATGAGCTTATCCGCACAAGAGTGCAGAATAGCAGGTGAGTCTGCATTGATTATAGGAGGCTGAACCAGGTAACCAGAAAAGATCATTTTCCCCTGTCATTCATTGATCAAATGCTTGAGCGCTTGGCAGGTAAGTCTCATTACTATTTTCTTGATGGTTTTTCTGGTTACTTACAAATTCATATTGCTCCCGAGGATCAAGAAAATACCACATTCACCTGTCCCTTTGGCACTTTTGCCTATAGGAGGATGCCCTTTGGTCTATGCAACGCCCTTGGTACCTTCCAGTGGTGTATGCTTAGCATTTTCAATGACTTTTTAGAGAGTTGCATAGAGGTGTTTATGGATCCTCTTTTGATGCATGTTTGGATAGTCTGGATAGAGTTCTTAATAGATGCATTGAAACTAACCTTGTGCTGAATTTTGAAAAATGTCACTTTGTGGTAGAACAAGGTATAGTTTTAGGGCATATCATTTCCAGTAGGGGCATAGAGGTAGACCCTGCAAAAATGGATGTTATTTCACAATTTCCTTGCCCTTCTTGCATGCGAGAGGTTCGTTCTTTTCTTGGTCATGCAGGGTTTTATAGGCGCTTTATCAAGGATTTTAGCAAAGTGGCCTTTCCACTATCCAATCTACTGCAAAAGGAGGTGGAGTTTGATTTTGATGACCGATGCAAAGAGGCTTTTGATTGCCTCAAGCATTCGGTGACTACCACCCCTATCATTCAGGCACCTGATTGGCCAGCCCTATTTGAGCTAATGTGTGATGCATCCAATTACGCATTGGGGGCTGTCCTTGCTCAAAAGATTGATAAGCTGCCTCGGGTGATCTACTACGCTTCCAGAACTTTGGATGCTGCTCAAGCAAATTACACTACCACAGAGAATGAGCTATTAGCGATAGTTTTTGCTCTTGAGAAATTTTGTTCATATTTACTTGGTACTCGTGCTATTGTTTATACTGACCATGCAGCTCTCAAGTACCTGTTGAAGAAGGTTGAATCAAAGCCTAGATTGATTAGGTAGATGTTTTGGCTCCAAGAGTTTGATTTGGAAATCCGTGATCGGAGTGGTGCACAGAACCTCGTGGCTGACCACCTGAGTAGGATTGAGCGTGCATTTGAGGACTCACCCATTCGAGATGATTTTCTGGATGACCATTTGTACATTCTATATAGTATTTATGATTCCTTCCCCACTCCTTCGTTTGCTAATATTGTGAATTATTTGGTTGCTTTTGTTTTTCCTCCCTTAGCATTTAGAGCTCAAAATGATAAAATTAAGAGCAATGCTAAGCATTATATTTGGGATGACCCCTATTTGTGGAAGTTGTGCAGTGACCAGGTTATTAGGAGATGCATTCCAAACCATGAGATCAACTCGGTCCTACAATTTTGTCATTCTTTCGCACCAGGTGGCCATCTTGGCATACAGAGGACAACTCGCAAGGTGCTTGACTATGGTTTCTATTGGCATACCATCTTCAAGGATGCGTGGAGAATTTGTAGCACTTGTGAGCCTTGTTAGAGAGCAAGCGGCTCACTTTCATGGAGACAGCAAATGCCTCAACAACCCATGTTATTCTGTGAGGTGTTTGATGTCTGGGGTATAGATTTTATGGGACTGTTCCCTGTCTCTTTTGGTTTTGTTTATATTCTCCTTGTTGTTGATTATGTTTCAAAATGGGTGGAAGCCAAAGCCACCAGAACTAACGATGCTAAGGTTTTTGTGGATTTTGTTAGATCTAATTTGTTTTGCAGGTGTGGAGTCCCTAGAGCCATCGTTAGTGATCAAGGAACCGATTTTTGTAACAGATCCATGTATGCCTTGCTCAAAAAGTATGGGGTCGTGCACAAAATTTCAACACCTTACCACCTCCAAACTAATGGGTAGGATGAGATTTCAAACAGGGAGATAAAAAGGATCTTGGAGAAGATTGTGCAGCCGAACATAAAAGATTGGAGCACTAGGCTAGATGATGCTCTTTGGGCGCATAGGACTGCTTACAAAGCACCCATAGGAATGTCTCCTTATCGGGTTGTCTTAGGCATGTCATCTTCCTGTAGAGATACAGCACAGAGCCTACTGGGCTGTAAAGACCTGCAACTTCTCTATTGATCAGGCTGGAGAGGAAAGGAAGTTACAACTAAGTGAGCTAGATGAGATTCGTTTAGAAGCCTATGAGAATTCCAAATTCTACAAGGAGAACACTAAGAAGTTCCATGACAGCCTGATAGCTAAGAAGGACTTCGTGGTTGGACAGAAAGTTTTATTGTATAACTCTAGGCTCAGACTCATGAGTGGTAAGTTGAGGTCAAAGTGGATTGGTCCTTTTGTTGTGACTAATGTTTTTCCTTATGGTACAGTTGAGATCAAAAGTGAATCCACAAATAAGAGCTTCAAGGTCAATGGACATTGGCTGAAATCATTCCTCACAAATCCCTCCTTAGTGGATGTAGTGGTGGAGGAAACCTCCTTACTTCACCCTACTTCTCTTCCACCATGACTCAGGGAGTTTTCTTTTTCTATCTTCTTCTTTGCTTTTATTGCACTTGTCCAAATTTATTGATTGTTTTGATTGCTCTTGATCTTGTGATTGTGCTACATTGAGCACAATGTGTTGTTTAAGTGTGGGGGGAGATTGTTCTTTAATTTTGTTGGGTTTTTCTAGTTTAATTTTGTTAGGTTTTCTAGGTTAATTTTGTTATTTTGGTTTTATAATTTTGTTATTTTGGTTTTATGTTTTGTGTACAACATTGCATGTTCGAACTTTCAAAACTAACATGACATGCAGAGAAAAACAAGGATTTCAATTTTGTTATTTTGGTTTTATAATTTTGTTATTTTGGTTTTATGTTTTGTGTACAACATTGCATGTTTCTCTTTGAATTATAGGTTATGTACATGTAATGGGTAATTGTTTTTGAAATAGGAGTTTCTTGGCATTTTGTGAATTGAAATCCTTGTTTTTCTCTGCATGTCATGTTAGTTTTGAAAGTTCAAAATTGGAAGTGATAGATTTACCCTTGGTGAGAATTTGAGCCATCATCATCTATTTTATTCGGTGTGTTTTGCCCCATTGATTGTTTGCACAATAGCCTTGGCTTGACTCTTGTTGATACTTCTTGCTTCACATGCATGTTGGGAGATGATTTAGAGATTTTGTTCTTATAAGCCTCTACCAAATGAGCCTACCTTGAATTAATTCCTTTGATAGCCCCTTTGAGCCTATGTTCCCCTTTCTTTGTTTTGAAGCTCATTACAAGCCTTAAGTGAAAACCTATGATCTCACCCTACCCTTGAGGAATTTTGGAGCTTTGGAATTGTTTTGGGAATAAGTGTGGGGGGGCATGTTTCATTGGATGATATGTTTTTCTTGGCCATGCTTGATGATGTATTTTGGCCATGCTTGATGATGTATTTTGGCCATGCTTGATGTATATACATATATTTCCTAATTATTGCTTTATTTTAAAATTCTTTCAAATGCTACTATTCACGTTTAAAAAAAAGGATGAAGTTGAATAAATGAGGTCTTGATTTGAAGACTTAGATTGGTTTGAGGACTTGTTTGATTTTGTTTTGGGTTTACTTTTTAAACTTAATTTTTAATTTTGGTTTTGGGGTTTACAACTCTTTCTTAGTTCCCTTTTATTCCCCATTGCTCCTCTATTCCTTTGGGTTTTAGCTACTTATCCCATACTTTCCTTTACCTTATCCTTGGCCCGATTACAACCTTAAAAGACCTTTTAATCCTCATGTGCATGTGTTTGTGGTGTGATTGTCAATTTTAGAGTCTTGCCAAGTCTATGTGGTGTTTGTTTTCATGGGTGCTATGAGAGTAAACTGTAGCCTAGACACTTGAGAGATAGAGTGCATATCTTATGAGGCTTTATCACTTTTCATTCTTGAGCTGATTGACTATCTTGCCATGTTTGAGATGCTTGGATGATTTTCATGACTGTCTTGATTATTTAACTCTCTACATGTTGGATGTTGCCCATTCCTTGGGATTCATTAAGAAATATGTAATTGTTTTTGTGTTTGTTTTTTTCTCTTTAATGTCTCTGGATTTGTTCCTTGTTTTGTTTTTTTTTTTAATTTTTCCCATGAATGCAAAAGGCAAAGTGTGGGGGGATTTGATGTGTCATTATTTTCTCCTATTTCTTAACCCTTTTTGTCACCATTTTAATTACTGATTAGCCTTAGTTGTCAAATTAATTATGCAGTTTTATCATATTGGCCTACTTGACTAATTTTGTGTTTTTAATTTAATTTCAGGATAATTATAAGCAATTGGGCTTCAATCCAGAATTGGGCTTGAACTTGAAGAAAGCAGACAATTTTATTTTATCAAATCTTATCTTATCCAGATTTTATTTCATCTCGATTTTATTTCGTCTAGATTTTATTTCATCCAATCTCATCTTATCTTGTCCAGATTTTATTTCATTTCGTTTATGGGCTTGAACTTAAAATAGATTTGTAAGCTTTGGGGCTGACGACCTATATAACAGCACTAGGGTTTTAGTTTAGAGAGTTTTTAGAGAGAGGAGACAGTTTTTGGGAGAAGAGAATAATTTTAGGTTTTGCAATTCCAGTTTTTATTGTTGTTTATGCGCACTGTAGACGTAGAATAAAATTCATTTTCTGCAATTTCATTTCTGCTTCAATTTGCAATTTTGCTTTCTCCTTCAAATTGCAATTTCATTTTCTGTTGATTAATGGAAGGCTAAGTCTCTAGAGTTGTTTTCTCTTGAGGATCAAGCATAACTCTCTTTGAGGTTTTGTTATTACTGTTGAATTCTGATCAGTTTTTCATCTTCACCAATTACTCTGTATTTGTTGCTATTAATCCATGCATGCTTAGTGCCTGATTAATTGTCTCTGCGCTTAATTTACTTTCATGCTCAATGATCATTTTCATTCATGATTAATTGGTGTATGTGTTGCTTAATCACATAATGACAACCTTATGTTAATTTTCGCTTAGTAATTTAATTTAGGGTTGGATTAAGTGGTTGAACTGATCAAGGATAAATTCTTGTAACCTAGGATAAGAGACTTGTTTGTGAATCAAGGGGAAACAACATGTTTTAATTCTGTTATTTTCTAATTCAAATTTTCTTGTTGTTTAATTTACAAAAACAAACAACCCCCCCCCCCAATTCGTTACTGTTTTATTACTATCTGTTATGAATGTTTGGTTGACCATTGCTCGTTGGGAGACGACCTAGGATCACTTCCTATATACTACATTTTTAATGTTTATTTGATTCAGGTACAACCTCGGTTAAATTGTAAATAAAATTTGTTGTGTTTTAATGTTAAAATCTGTACAATTTCAGGTAAAAAGGAGCTAATTTCATGAAGTGCCAAAGTGATTGTTGCGTTAAGCGAACTCAGTGGGCTTAGCGCGTATCCATCGCTAAGTGCGGCTTCCGTGCGCTTAGTGTGAAGAAGGAATATGGAAGAGAACGTGAATCGAAGCAGTGCACTAAGCGCGAGATCAGCTTGCTAAGGTCTCTTGCCAGGCTCAGTGCAATGTTTGAAACCGACAAGTATACTAGATCGCACAAGTAGTATAAAACGGTAAGAACCGAGTATCGAACTCTCAGGGAACTTCTGTTATCTGGCAAGCTATTTCGATAAATAGGCGTCTGGTATGAAAATATGACTGTAGTTATGAACATGTATTTAAACTATCTAGGCAAAAAGAAAGAAAATCACGCAAGAGAAATACTGTGTAAAAACAAGTAGAGAAAGCGTTGGTCTTCCTCATTGGTTCCTGATGCCAAAAAGGATGTTCTCTATCTAACAATGCTCATGTGTTCTTATGTTGTCTCCTGGACTGCTAGACCCCGATTCCTCATGATAGCCTAGCCTAGTCCTGATCCAGCCTCGTTCGCAGATTCCTCTTGTAAAACTAAACTCAACCAAGACCGCATTAAGACACACATACACAACTAAGTTCTTGTACCCCAATCCCTCGTGATAGCACAACAACTTAGTCCCGTACTATCAAGGGCTTTAGAATCAGACCAGTTCCCACTATTGAATGACCCTAACAAAGCATGCATCTACATGATCAAGGTAAAAGCACATTGGAATGAAAAGCAGATAGCACAAAGAACACACAAAACATCATTACATAGATAGAAATATATTTACATCAGGTACCTACAGGGAAGATCCAACAGAGGATTTAGCTTTCCATAGTCTGGAAACCTCCTTTACAACAAAGAGAAGAACAAGATGAAAGACTGCAAAAACACAAGTGGTGAGGATGTCTCCTTCACCTCTAGGATCTCACAATCACTCACAAACTCATCTCAAGCTCTTAGAATGGCTTCCGCTTCGAACTCGCGTCTCTGCAGATCTTCACAAAACAAAGTCTCTCAGAACTCTTTGCAACTTGAACCTTTCTCTCTTTAGAACCTTCGTGCATGCAGAGCTTCTCAAGAAAAGTGCCAAACTCCCTTTGCAAATCTGATTTCAGGCTTAAATAGGTGGCCTTGTTCGTGCTCATGTGCTTAGTGCAGATCTGGATCGCTTAGCGCGTATAAGTGGATTTTGGCTTAGCGCGCTTATTTCGCTTAGCGGATGAGATGAAGCGGTGCGCTTGATGACCTGGAGCGGTGTGCTTAGCAAACTTGATAGCTCATCTTCTTCTGGATTCTTCCTCGTGCTTAGCCACTGAAGGTTGCACTTAGCGAATTCTCGCTAAGCCAGCAGCTTGGCTTAGCGAAAGAGTGAAAAACAACACTTTGCCAAAGTTGCCTAGTTAACCTGAAATTGAGAGAAATTGATTATTAAACGCACAAAACAAAAGAATAAATTATCTATTGCCTATATTTAACAAAAAGTACTTATAGTATTACAAAGCAACCATAAATTGGGAAAGTTTGATACAATATACACAAGTTTTATACACAAAAGTTAGTCGTATTTATCGCGTCATGGACCTCAATTAATTCAACTCGAATTGATGTTAGCTTAGCTCAACCTTGGCCATCTTAGCGGACCAAATTAGCCTCAGATGCAAGGGTTGAGCGCTAAGCGCCTAAGACTCGCGGCTTAGCGCATGAACAGAGATGTGCTTAGCGCGAGGCTTGCGCTTAGCGAAAGGACTATTTTTTTTTTCTAAGTTAAAACTTAGTCCTTTCCCAAGAAATTAAAACCCTTAAGTTTACCATTCAAAGGGAGGCTGATATGCTCCAATGTTCAGATTAAAAATCAAGTTCCAAAATGATCAAATGCATAAAAACAAACACAACAAAGATTTACACTGGGTTGCCTCCTAGGAAGCGCTTCTTTAATGCCATTAGCTTGATGCTTTTACCTCTCTGGGCAATCTCATGTTTTGGTTCTTACCTTCAGAACCTCTTATCTTCTCCCATTACCTGCAAGCAAACATTGTGTTTTGGAGCAGGCTTGTCTTCCACAAACAAGTCGAAATCAATTTTCTGGTCTTCAAAACCTAACTCCAGCTTCCTCTTCCCCATGTCAACTATGCAGCTTGCGGTCAACATGAACGCCCTTCCCAAGATTACAGGGATGTCAATATCTTCAGAGATATCCATGACCACAAAGTCTGCTGGGAAGATAAAATGCTTTACCCTGACCAACACGTCTTCAATGACTCTATAGGGCTTGGTAATGGAGCGGTCAACTAATTGTAAAGTCATTCGAGTGGGCATAATCTCCAACTCTCTCAGTCTTCAACACATGGAGAGTGGCATCAAATTAATGCTGGCTCCCAGATCAATCAGAGTCTTTCTCACATTGACTTCTCCTATTGAACAAGGAATGGTTACACTCCCAGGATCTTTGTGCTTAGGTGGAAGGATCTTTTGGATTACAACACTACAATTTTCGTCAATTATGATGTTTTCCTGATGAATGTACCTATGCTTCCTTGTCAACATATCTTTCAAAAATTTAGAGTAGAGTGGCATCTGCTGCAGAGCTTCGCCTAAGGGCATGGTTATTTCCAGTTTCCTGAAAATATCCAAAAGCCTTGCCAAATGACGATCTTTTTCTTTCTTGGAAGGCACCACAGGATATGGTACTTCCACACTTTCTTCCATAGCCTTTCCAATTCTACTCTTCTTTGCAACCTTATTTTTTTTCATTTTCATTTTTCTCATTTTTTATTTCTTTTTCGCTTTCTTTTTCTTTTTCTTGGTCCTCCATCTCTTTATTCTAGACCATTATTTTCTTCCCTTTTTCCTAATTCTTTTTACCCTTCACATCATATTTCTTAACCTCAAACCTGTCTTTTCACTCATTTGTTCCTTGTCTAACACATTTTCTTCATCCTTAGCTTCTACAAACCTTTTACTCCTGGTCATCACAGCCTTGCAGTCCTCCTTAGGATTATTTTCTGTATTTGCTCCAAAGTTGTTTGATGACTTGTTAGCTATCTACTTGGCCAGTTGTCTCATCTATACTTCAAGGTTCTTTAATGCTGACTCAGTACTCTTATGATTCGACATTGTTACCTGCATAAACTGAGTCAAGGTCTCTTCCAACTTAGTTGTCCTCTAAAAGATGTTAGGCCCTTGTTGAATTGGCCTGTTCGAGGATCCACCTTGGTCTTTATTGAACTGGTTGTCAAGGTGTGTCCTCCACTGTCCTTGTTGATTATAAGGACCTTACTGGAAGCCTGAAAACCCTCCTTGAGTGTACCCTTGCCTCTGCTGATTCCCCATGAAATGAATTTCTTGAGTGTTATCGTCAGTGGGATTGCATTGGCCTGTCTCATGAGCTTCACCAAAAATGGTACAACCTGTGACCTGCAAAACAAAAGAATGTGTAGGTTGTCTAATCGACAGTTTAGTTGGCAGCTTACCAAGTGTTTCCGTTAGGATCTCATGTTGCTTAGATAGCAACTTGTTCTGTGCCAACAAAGCGTCATGTGATGTTAGTTCCAACAGGCTCTTCTTTATGGGTTGATGGGTTCTGTCCCTCAGGATGGCATGATCATTGGCTGACATGTTCTCTATGAGCTCAATTGCTTCTTCTAGAGTTTTCAGCTTTATTTTTCCCCCAGCAGAAGCATCTAGTAATTGCTTGGTTTGTGGTCTCAGCCAATCTATGAACATATTCAGTTGGATTGGCTCGGAGAATCCATGGGTGGGAGTTCTTCTCAGTAAGTCTCTGAATCTCTCCAATGCCTCACTCAAAGATTCATCAGGGAACAGATGAAATGAAGATATTGCTGCCTTCCCTTTAGCAATCTTAGATTCTGGAAAGTACTTCTTTAGAAATTTTTCCACCACTTCTTCCCAGGTTTTAAGATTATTGCCACCTCTTGGCCTCTCTTGCCAGTGAAAATGAGAAAAGGCTGAGTCTGATAGCTTTATCTGGTACACCGACAATCTTAACAATATTGAAAATCTCTATAAATGTTGCCAAGTGTGCATAGGGATCTTCATTGGGTAATCCTTCAAATAAATTCCCTTGTATCAGATGGATCAAAGAATGTGGGTAGGTGATGTTATACGCTTACACTTCAGGACAGGCAATGCTAGTGAAAAATTGTGGTACAGAGCAAGTTGAATAGTCCTCAAGGGTAGTCCTCAAGGGAGACACAAAAGAATTCAGGCAGTTAGTCCTTCGTTCTTTTGGAAAAGGGAGAAGAGAGACACAAGGCGGTTAGTCCTTGGCGAATTCTTTTTGGCAAAGGGAGAAGGGAATGAAAAAGATGAATAGCACACTTTTGTTTTCAAGGTTTAGAAAACCAGAAAACTTTAGAAATCTTTTGGCAAAGGAAGAAGAAGAAGAAATTCAAGATGATGTTCAAAGAGATTCAAAGGTTGTATAGGATTGTAATAATTGTTCTTAAAATGCAAGTTAAGGTCTTGCTTTTATAGACTCTTCATGTCTGGTCAAGAAAACCATTAGAAGAGTTATAACCTTTAGAAAAACTTGAAAACCATTGGAAGAGTTACATCTTTTGATTTTTATTCAAAACTTATCACTGGTAATCGATTACCAAATCATTGTAATCGATTACACAAAGCATTTTTGTGAAAGGATGTGACTCTTCACAATTGAATTTGAATTTCAACGTTCAAACACACTGGTAATCGATTACCAAAATCTTGTAATCGATTACACCATTTTGAAATTAATTGGAACGTTGTAAATTCAATTTGAAAGCTTTTGAAAACAAATTTTGCTACTGGTAATCGATTACAGTAAACTGGTAATCGTTTACCAGAGAGTAAAACTCTTTGGTAAAAGCTTTTGTGAAAACTTCATGACACATTGTTTTGAAAAACATTTTAGTACTTATCTTGATTGAGTCTTTTCTTGATTCTTGAATCTTGAGTCTTGAATCTTGATCTTGATTATTCTTGATTCTTGATTCTTGAAACTTGAATCTTGAAATCAAATTTCTCTTGATTCTTGAATTGTTCTTGACTCAATCTTGAAATCATTCTTTTGGGCTTTTTGTCATCATCTTTGTTATCATCAAAACACCTTGAATCAATCTTGATTCATGACTCAATCTTTATTCAATCATGAAGCTTGCTTCAACAAACATATACTGCCTTAGACGATGGGACACCCATAACAAAGCACAATGTGTCCTTTCCAACAGAGAGTAGTTCATTTCATAGGCGGTGAACTTTTTACTCAAGTAATAGACAACCCGTTCTCTCTTTCTGGAATCATCGTGCTGCCCCAGCATGCACCCCATCAATTCATCCAATACCGTCATGTACGAGATAAGAGGTCTCCCGGGCATCGGTGGCATAAGCACAAGAGGATTCATAAGGCATTGCTTGATTCTTCCGAATGCCTCTTGATAGTCATCGTTCCAACAAACGGACTGGTTCTTGCGTAAGAGTTTGAAGAGTAGCTTGTAGGTAGTAGTGAGCTGCGATATGAACATTGCTATGTAATTCAAACGCCCCAAGAAACCTTAGACCTGCTTTTCCATCCATGGCTGAGGCATATCAAGCATGGCTTTCACCTTGTCGGGATCCATTTTATCCCCTTCTGACTTACAACAAAGCCAAGTAGCTTTTCTGACTTGACCCCGAAAGTGCACTTGGCGGGGTTCAATCTTAGCTGGTACTTATGTAGTCGTTCAAACAAATTTTGCAAGTTGACGAGGTGTTCCTCCTTGGTTCTAGATTTGGCAATCATATCATCCACGTAGACTTCAATCTCCTTATGCATCATATATTGGAATAATGCCACCATAGCCCATTAATAGGTTGCCCCGACGTTCTTGAGCCCAAAGGACATCACCTTATAACAGAACGTTACCCACAAGGTGGTGAACATAGTCTTCTCCATGTCCTCCAGCACCATCTTTATCTGATTGTAACCAGAGAATCCGTCCATGAAGGAAAACAAAGCGAAATTGGCTGTGCTATCTACAAGGACATCAATGTGTGGTAAAGGAAAGTTATCCTTTAGACTGGCTTGATTTAGGTCCTGATAGTCCACACACATTCATACCTTCCCATCCTATTTAGGGACTGGCACGATGTTGGCCACCCATTCAGGATATCGAGCCACTGCCAAGAAGCCAGCTTTGAACTGCTTTTTCACTTCCTCTTTGATTTTTAAGGACATCTCGGGCTTCATCCTTTGTAGCATTTTCTTGACCGGGGAATACTCGGGGTTTAGAGGTAATCGGTGTTGCACAATGTTGGGGTTTAAACTAGGCATATCTTGGTATAACCAAGCGAAGATATCTTGGTAGTTTTGTAACAAAACCACCAATTCATCTAGGACTATCATGGTCATGCCCTACCAACCTTTACCTTTTTCCTTTCCTTGCTAACACCCAAGTTTACGATTTCCATTTCTTCTTGGTGCGGCTTTATCTCTAAGTCTTCCTGAGTGACAATCCTTTCTATCTCTGGGGAAAACCCCGTATTTTCATCTTCTTCAACCTCAATTCGATTCGTTACTTGTTCAAAATCAACGTCAGGGTCCTCGGTATTAGTACCTCCACAGGACTCATCGTTGGATCTGTACCATTTAATCACAAAAGAAAAAAATGCAAATTAATGAGAATGGGTGAAGATGCAAGAATAGATGAAGGAAAGATCTTGTATTATATATCTTAATAGCAAAAGACATAATGCCTTAACAAGGAGAAAAACCCTAAAGCCTAGGCCCAGCTGTAGGGTTAAAACTAAAGAATTACATTATCTCCACCACGGAAACCTCAGGCCATTCAACCACTCGCTAGTTTCCTAATTGGAAATTAGGAAGGCACGAATGTACCAAGCTTGAACACTCTTGGCGGGCTTAATCATGTATCATGGCGACTTGCCCTTCACACCTCCAACCCACACTCACGAAACTCTTGTTGATGTGGCATGGAGGGGCTTCATTCACTTACGGCCTTTGTTGCTGGCCCATGCCCCTACTTCTTCTTTCTAGGGTGCCTCTTCATACATCGGCATTGTAGAAGCAAAGCTTCATGGTGAATCAAAAGTGATTCAAAGATGTTTTGATGATAACAATGATGATAACAAAAGGTGATGACAAAAAGCTCAAAGGTCAATCAAGGGATGAGTTCAAGATGTTAAAGAAGAAATCAAGAACAAATTCAAGACTCAAGAGGAAAAGTTGAAGAACACTTCAAGATTCAAGAAGAAGGATGAATTCAAGAATCAAGATTCAAGGATCAAGCTTCAAGAATCAAGATCAAGATTCAAGATTCAAGATTCAAGAATCAAGAGAAGACTTAATCATGATAAGTATGAAAAGGATTTTTCAAAAACTTAGTAGCACATTGATTTTTCACAAAACATGTTTACCAAAGAGTTTTTACT
Source organism: Glycine soja (assembly GCF_004193775.1). Lineage (NCBI taxonomy): Eukaryota > Viridiplantae > Streptophyta > Magnoliopsida > Fabales > Fabaceae > Glycine > Glycine soja. The sequence continues at coordinate 19,972,979 of NC_041015.1, forward strand.
CTCTGGTAATCGATTACCAGATTGCTGTAATCGATTACCAGTAGCAAAATTGTTTTGAAAAAGTTTTCAAATTGAATTTCCAACGTTCCAATTAATTTGAAAAGGCTGTAATTGATTACAATGTTTTGGTAATCGATTACCAATGCCTTTGAACATTGAAATTCAAATTCAAATGTGAAGAGTCACATCCTTTCACATAAAAGCTTTGTGTAATCGATTACACTAATTTGGTAATCGATTACCAGTGATTGTTTCTGAATAAAATCAAAAGATGTAACTCTTCAAATGGTTTTTGACTTTTTCAAATTGGTTTTAAGTTTTTCTTAAAGTCATAACTCTTATAAATGGTTCTCTTGACCAGACCTGAAGAGTCTATAAAAGCAAGGCTTTGTTTTGCATTTTTCAATCATCTTGAACACTTATTCAATCAATCCTTTACAAGCCTTGAATCCCTTTGAACTTCTTCTTCTTTGTGCCAAAAGCTTTCCAAAGTTTTCTGGTTTTCTAAAACTTGAAAACTTGTGCTATTCATTCTTTTCATCTCTTCTCCCTTTGCCAAAAAGAATTCGCCAAGGACTAACCGCCTGAATTCTTTTTGTGTCTCTCTTCTCCCATTTCCAAAAGAACAAAGGACTAACCGCCTGAATTCTTTTGTGTCTCCCTTCTCCCTTGTCAAAGAATTCAAAATGACATAGTCTGAGAATTCTTTTGATTCTTCCATTTCCCATATACAAAAGATTTCAAGGGACTAATCGCCTGAGAATTCTTTTGTATCCCCATTCACGAAGTTTCAAAGGTTTAACTGCCTGAGAACTTTGTCTTAACACATTGGAGGGTACATCCTTTGTGGATCAGTTCTAGTGGAGAGTACATCCACTAGGGTTTCAAAGAGAACAAGGGAGGGTACATCCCTTGTGGATCTTTGCTTGTAAAAGGATTTTTACAAGGTTGAAAGAAATCTCAAGGACCGCACGTCGCTTGGGGACTGGATGTAGGCACGGGTTGTTGCCGAACCAGTATAAAAACTCTTGTGTGTTTGTCTCCTTATTCCCTACTCTTTTACTTTCCGCTGTGCATTTTAATTTCCACTTTTACTTTCTGTTAAGTTTGTCTTCTACTCCTCATTCTCTTAACAATTTAGTAAAATCCTTAGAAGAGTAATTTTAATTAGTAAAGGTTTAGGAATAATTAATTCAACCCCCCCTTCTTAATTATTCTGAGGCCACTTGATCCAACATGCACGTGTGGGCTTATAGCTTAGCCCAAACCTCCCACGGTTTTCCTTGAATTCAATCAAACTGGCCACACCATCATTGTTCTTCCCTAAGCCTATTTTGGGTTCATATTCATGCCCTAACATCACACGGGCTACCATTATTGCAACGTCAGACATGCGAGGCAGCATCGGGAAGGATTCCATAGAAGCGTTGCTCACTACCTCAAAGGACTAAAAGCTGTCTCCAAAGCTTCTTTCGCAGCTTCAACATATGGCATGGAAGAAGGGCAGCTTACTAGAATATCCTCTTCCCCCGAAATGATGACCAAACGCCCATCCACCATGAACTTTAGCTTTTGATGAAGCGTCGAAGGGACCACCCTAACCGAGTGAATCCATGGCCGACCCAACAGACAGCTGTAGGTCGGATTGATATCCATTACTTGGAATGTGACTTGGCAAGCGTGGGGTCCAATTTTGATTAGGAGGTCAATCTCCCCTATAACATTTCGGCAGGTGCCGTCAAAAGCCCACACTATCATGAAGCTCGGCCTCAGGTGAGAGGCATTGAATGCTAGTTTGCTCAACGTGCTCTTGGGCATTACATTGAGTGATGAGCCATTGTCCACGAGCACCTTGGCCACAATGTGATCCATACACTTGACAGGCACATGTAGGGCCCTATTGTGCCCCCGCCCCTCGACAAGGATCTCCTCCTCGGTGAAGGTGAGGTAGTTATTAGCCGTAATATTGTTAACAATGCCCTCGAATCCTTCCACAGAGATATCTTGGGCCATGTGGGCCTTATTTAAAACTTTAACCAGGAACACTCAGTGAGGTTCGGAACTCATGAGTAGCTCTAATAGAGAAACCCTAGCTGGGGTTTTGTTGAGTTGCTCGATCACTTTTAACTCACTCTGATGAATGATTCGGAGGAACTCGTCGACCTCTTCCATGGACACCTTCTTTCCGCTGAATTCTCCTCTTTTCTCAGCGAATCTCCCGACTGGAACATCCTCCTCCAGAGAGGGGCCTACTTTGTTGGTCTCCTCCATTACCACCTTCATTTTTCCTTTGACATCTGTGGGTTTCACCGATGGGTTAGGTGCTACGAAGACGCAACCACTATTGGTCACACTACTTAGGCCGGTGATGTTGGTAACTTTGGCGGAAAGTAAGTCAATGCTGGTGGCCTCCTCTTTCCTTTCGCTTGGCTTTTGAGGGGCGTATATCCATGGGACTGCCATGTCGCTTTGGTAAGGGAAAGGGACAGGTTTGCTACTCGAGATAGGTCGAGAACCTCGGGTTTTCTGGGAGGCCGCATCCCTGGTGAAGTGTATCACCAAAAGCTTGGGTTTAGTAAGGCTTTCATTGTTCACTGACTTCATACACACGTGTTGTTCTCCCTTGTTCCCTTCACTGATTTCGAACCGGCCTTCGTCCATCAGTTGCTATAACAGCTTCTCTGCTTTTAAACATGTTTCCATGTCATGTGATGCACCCGGATGCGTCAAACAGGAGTCCCATTTGTGCCCATCGAGGGAAACCATGCCCGCCTTTTGCAAGGCTTCAAGGATAAACCTCCTAGAGGTTGCTACGTCCTTCATTTGCTTAGGCCTTTGCAGTTCGCCCGCCTCTATTGCATTCATGGTTGATCCTTGATCGAGGCCGTACCCGAATCAAATAAACATTAGAATGCAGTAACCAGGAAGTAATCCTAGGTCGTTTCCCAACGAGCAATGACTAACCAAATGTTCATAATATGCTTCATTATAACAGTAACAATTGGGGGGGTGTTTGTTTTGTGAATTAAAGAACAAGTAGATTGGAATACAAAATTAATAGTATTAAAAACGTGTTGTTTCCTCTGATTCAGAAGCCATTCTCTTATCCTAGGTTATGAGGATTTCACCCCTAGCAGTTAACCACTTAATCCAACCCTAATTTAATTTACTAAGCGAAAATCAACTTAGGGTTGTCACTATGTGATTAAGCAACACATACACCAATTAACCCCTTGTTCATTAAGCACAAACATAATTTAAGCACAAAGGCAATTAATCAAACACAAAGCATGTATAGATTAACAGAACGCATGTGGGTTAATTGGTGAAGGGAAAACCGATAGGAGAGCAACAATAAAAACAGAACCTCAAAGAGAGTTGCGCTTCATCCTCAGAGGGAAACAACACTAGAAATTTAGCCTTCCATAAGTTCAACAAAAGCAGAAAACTTAAATGAAGCTAAAGGTAGAAAATGTAAATGAAGCTAAAGGTAGAAAACATAAATGAAGCTAAAGGCAGAAAAAGGAACAAAAACGAAATTGCAATTGAAAGCAGAAAAAGGAAAAAGCATTCACGTGAACAGTAATACAGAGCTAAAAACGTAAAACCCTAAAACTCCATGCACTCAGCTTAGGTATTCTCTCTTGAATAATAGAATAGTATATATTAGAATAGCCTTTTACGAATCCCAAGGCTGTGCTATTTATAAGGGTCACTCAAAGTCATTGGGTCTGATTACATTATTTCGGCCTAAAACAAAATAAAAACTGAACGCAATAAAATGAAATTAGATGAAATCTAATAAAATTGTCTGCTCTCTTCAAGTCCAATCTGGCTCAGCCAAATTGTTTATAATTATTCTAAAATTGAATTAAAAACACCAAATTAGTCAAGTGGGCCCAATTGATAAAACTGAATAATAAATTTGACAATTAGAGTTAATTAGTAATTAAATTGGTGACAAAAAGGTTTAAGAAATAGGAGAAAATAATGGCACATCAAATTCCCCCACACTTAGCTTTTTGCACTCCTGGGCAAAAATAAAAACAGAGCAAAGAACAAATCCAAAGACATTAAAGAGAGATAAACAAACACCAAAGCAATTACATATTTCTCACTGAGTCTCAGGGAATGAAAGGAATAGGTAATATCCAATGTGTAATGAGTTAAAGAATCAAGACAGTCATGAAAATCATCCAAGCATCTCAAACATGCTCAGGTAGTCAATCAGCTCAAATATAAGTGATATAGCCTCACAAGATATGCACTCTATCTCACAAGTGTCTAGGCTACTGTTTACTCTCAAGGCACCCATGAAAACAAACACCATATAGACTTGGCAAAATTCTAAAATTGACAAACAACTTGACAAACACATGCACATGAGGATCAAAAGGTCTTTAAAGGTTGTAATGGGGCCTAGGACAAGGTAGAGAAAAGTATGGTATAAGTAGCTAAAACCCTAAATGAATAGAGGAGTGATGGGGAATAAGTGGAAATTAAGCAAAAGTAATAAACCCTAAACCTCTAATATCAACAAAATCAACCAAGGCTTCAAACCAAATAAAGTCCTCAGAACAAGATCTCATTTATTCAACTTCACTTTCATTTTTTTTTGAAACAGTACGAATTTGCAGCAGTTGAAAGTATTTTGAATTTGTGAAGATTAAAGCAAGAACTACGCAATATATATATACATGAAGCATGGCCAAAATAAAACATTAAGAATGGCCAAAAATCATATCTTCCAATGAAACATACCCCCCCGCACTTATTCCCAAAACAATTCCAAAGCTCCAAAATTTCTTAAGGGTACGGTGATATCATGGTTTTTCACTTAAGGCTTGTAGTGAGCTTCAAAACAAGGAAAGGGAAACATAGGCTCAAAAGGGCTATCAAAGGAATAAATTCAAGGTAGGCTCATTTGGCTAGAGGCTTATAAGAATAAAATGCCTAAATCATCTCCCAACATGCATGTGAAGCAAGAAGTATCAACAAGAGTCAAGCCAAGGCTATTGTGCAAGCAATCAATGGGGCAAAGCACACCGAATAAAATAAGCAATGATGGCTCAAAATCTCACCAATGGTAAATTTATCACTTTCAATTCGACCTTTCATAACTAACTTGACATGTAGAGAAGGCAAGGATTCAATTCACAAAATGCCTAGAAACTCCTATTTCGAAAACAATTACCCATTTCCTGTACATAACCCAAAATTCAAAGAGAAACATGCAATGTTGTACACAAAACATAAAACCAACACAACAAATTTAACACAAATTTAACCTAGAAAAACCCAAACAAAGAACAGTCTCCCCCCACACTTAAACAACACATTGTCCTCAATGTGGCACTATCATAAGATTCAAAGCAATCAGATCAATCAATAAAATTGAACAAGTGCGTCAAAAGTAAAGAAGGAGACAGAAAAAGAAAACTCCCTAAGTCATGGCGGAAGAGAAGTCGGGTGGAGTAAGGAGGTCTCTTCCACTACGACATCCGCTAAAGAAGGATTTGTGAGGAATGGTTTCAGCCGGTGTCCATTGACCTTGAAGCTCTTATTTGTGGATTCACTTTTGATCTCAACTGTACCATAAGGAAAAACGTTAGTTACCACAAAAGGACCAATCCACTTTGACCTCAACTTACCACTCATGAGTCCGAGCCTAGAGTTATACAATAAAACCTTCTGCCCAACCACGAAGTATTTCTTAGCTATCATGCTGTCATGGAACTTCTTGGTCTTTTCCTTGTAGAACTTGGAATTCTCATAGGCTTCTAAACAGATCTCTGATGTGCCATTATTTTCTCCTATTTGTTAATCCTTTTTGCACCATTTTAATTACTGATCAGTCTTAATTGTCAAATTAATTAGGCAGTTTTATTATTTGGGTTCATTAAGCTAATTTGATGTTTTTAATCTAATTTCAAGAATTAATGAAGCATTGGGCTTGAATCCAGAATTGGGCTTGGACTTGAAGAGAGCAGACTATTTTATTATACCAAATTTTATCTTATCTAGATATTATTTAGATTTGATCTCATCTAGATATTATTTCATCTAGATCTTATCTTATCTTATCTTATCTAGATTTATTTTATTTATGAGCTTCGATTTAAAACAGATTTGTAAGCTTTGGGGCTGAAAACTATATAACAGCACCAAGGTTCTAGTTTAGCTCTTCTCTTCTCTCTCTCCTCTCCTCTCTCTCTCTTTTTCATTTTAGTTTTAGAGTGCTACTCTCTTTTCCGTTTTAGTCAATTTTCGTTTTAGCAATAAAATTTCGTTCTTCAATTTATAATTTTGTTCTCTATTGATTAATGGAAGGCTAAGTCTCCAGCGTTGTTTTCTCTTAAGGATCAAGCACAGTTCTCTTTGAGGTTCTATTATTACTATTAAATTCTGATCAGTTTTTCCTCTTCACCAATTACTCTGTATTTGTTGCTATTAATTCATGCATGCTTAGTGCTTGATTAATTGTCTCTGCGCTTAATTTACGTTCATGCTTAATGATCGTTTATGATTTATTGGTGTATGTGTTGCTTAATCACATAATGAATGCCTAATGTTAATTTTCGCTTAGTAATTTAATTTAGGGTTGGATTAAGTGGTT